>NC_091245.1:137605833-137915000 GCF_042477335.2 Ovis canadensis
ACAGCATATTAAAAAGCAGAGACATTACTTTGTCAACAAAGTTCCATTTAGTCAAGGCTAGAGTTTTGTCCAGTGGTCATGTATGGATATGAAAGTTGGACTGTGAAGAATGCTGAGCGCTGAAGAATTGATACTTTCTCACTGTGGTGTTGGAGAAGACACTGGAGAGTCCCTTGGACTGCAAGGAGATCCAACCAGTCCATTCTTAAGGAAATCAGTCCTGGGTGTTCATTGGAAGGACTGATGTTGAAGCTGAACCTCCAATATGTTGACCACCTGATGTGAAGAGCTGACTCATTTGAAAAGACCCTGATACCAGGAGGGATCAAGGGCAGGAGGAGAAGGCAATGACAGAGGATGGGATAGTTGGAATGCACCTCTGACACAATGGACATGGGTTTGGGTGGACTCTGGGAGTTGGTGATGGACAGGGAGGCGTGGTGTGCTGCAGTACATTGGGTTGCAAAGAGTCAGACACGACTGAGCTACTGAACTGAAAACATGCTTTATATTGTTTCTTTCCAAATGTGTGTTTCTTTTTCTGAAATAGCCCTTCTGCATTCTTCAGTCAATGAAACTTTCCTTTTAAGTTCTATCTATTATTACATTTTATCTTCCTACT
Source organism: Ovis canadensis (assembly GCF_042477335.2). NCBI lineage: Eukaryota > Metazoa > Chordata > Mammalia > Artiodactyla > Bovidae > Ovis > Ovis canadensis. The sequence continues at coordinate 137,606,456 of NC_091245.1, forward strand.
GGCTTTTCTTAATTCTTTTTTGTTGTTGTTTTAAGCAATCAAAATTTATATAAATTTTGCAAGTATATAAAAACTTTTCTCCTGAACCTTTGAACCATTGCTATATCATTCAGAGGTTAACCACTGAAGCAGAATCAGTAGAGGATGAATATATTTGAATATATATTATAAGTACTCAGCTATGTGATTTTGGAGACCTGTTAAGGAAGTCTGAAGTCCACAAGGCTGGCAGTCAAGAAGGGAAGATCATTGTTGTTGTTCATTCACTAAGTCATGTTCTACTCTTTGCAACCCATGAACTTCAACACACCAGGCCTTTCTGTCATTCACAATCTCCTGGAGTTTGCTCAAACTCATATCTATTGAGTTCGTGATGCTGTCTAACCATTTCATCCTCTGCCACCCACTTTTCCTTTTGCCTTCAAACTTTCCTAGCATCAGGGTCTTTCTCCAATGAGTTGACCTTTCACTTCAGTTCATTCACTCAGCCATGTCCAACTCTTTGTGATCCCATGAATCGCAGCACGCCAGGCCTTCCTGTTCATCACCAACTCCCGGAGTTCACTAAAATTTATGTACATCGAGTCGGTGATGCCATCCAGACATCTCATCCTCTGTCGTCCCCTTTTCCTCCTGCCCCCAATCCCTCCCAGCATCAGAGTATTTTCCAATGAGTCAACTCTTCACATGAGGTGGCTAAAGTACTGGAGTTTCAGCTTCAGCATCAGTCCTTCCAAAGAACACCCAGGACTTATCTCCTTTAGAATGGACTGGTTGGATCTCCTTGCAGTCCAAGGGGCTCTCAAGAGTCTTCTCCAACACCACAGTTCAAAAGCATCAATTCTTCAGGGCTCAGCTTTCTTCACAGTCCAACTCTCACATCCATACATGACCACTGGAAAAACCATAGCCTTGACTAGATGTACCTTTGTTAGCAAAGTAATATCTCTGCTTTTTAATATGCTATCTAGATTGGTCATAACTTTCCTTCCAAGGAGTAAGTGTATTTTAATTTCATGGCTGCAATCACCATCTGCAGTGATTTTGGAGCCCCCCCCCCCACAATAAAGTCTGACACTGTTTCTACTGTTTCCCCATCTATTTCCCACGAAGTGATGGGACCAGATGACATGATCTTAGTTTTCTGAATGTTGAGCTTTAATCCAACTTTCTCACTCTCCTCTTTCACTTTCATAAAGAGTCTTTTTAGTTCCTCTTCACTTTCACATCAAGTAACCAAAATATTAGAGCTTCAGCATTAGTCCTTCCAGTGAAGATTGAGGGTTGATTTTCTTTTGGATTGACTGATTTGATCTCCTTGCAGTCCAAGGGACTCTCAAGAGTCTTCTCCAGCATCACAATTGGAAAACATTAATTCTTTAGTGCCCAGCATTCTTTGCGGACTAACACTCACATCCATACATGAGTGCTGGGAAAACCATATCTTTGAATATATGGACCTTTGCCAGCAAAGTGATATTTCTGCTTTTTAACATGCTGTCTAGTTTTGCCATAGCTTTTATTTCAAGGAACAAGTATATTTTAACTCAAGGCTGTAGTAACCATCCACAGTGATTTTGGAGCTCAAGAAAAGAATATCTTTTCAGCTTTTTCCCCATCTTTCCCATTAAGTGATGGGACTGGATACCATGATCTTAGTTTTTTGAATGTTGAGTTTCAAACTAGGTTTTTCACTCTTTTATTTCAACCTCATCAAGAGCTCATTTTTTTTCTCTTCAATTTCTGACATTAGAATGGTATCATATGTATATCTGAAGTTGTTGATATTTCTGTTGGTAGTCTTGATTCCAGATTGTGAATCATCTAGCCAGGCATTTTGCATGGTGAAGTTAGCATATAACTTAAATAAGCAGGGTGATGGTATACAAATTTCTTTTACTTCTTTCCCAATTTTGAACCACTCATTTGTTCCATATACAGTTCTAGCTGTTTCTTCCTTGATCTGCATACAGCTTTCTCAAGAGACAAGTAAGATGACTTGCTCTAATTTGGCTAAAGGCTTTAAAACTGGATTGTTCATTAATACAGGGGAAGAGAATGGGAAGAGGAATAGACTATTAACTTCATGGCAAAATCTTTGGTAGATTATCTGGAGGTTACAATAGTTACCCATAGGAAATCAATGTACCTTTTCAAATTATGCCATTACTCAAATGTTAAAGAATCTGCCTGCAATGCAGGAGACCTTGGTTCAATCCCTCTGTTGGGAAGATCCCCTGGAGAAGGGATTGGCAACCCACTCCAGTATTCTTGCCTGGAGAATACCATGGACAGAAGAGCCTGGTAGGCTACAATCCATGTGGTTGCAAATGGTTGAACACAATTAAGAGACTAACAGTTTCACTTCATAAACAAGGTAAATGTGCCATTCACCCTTTATGCTCCTGCAGTATATATTTTAATTCTACTTGTTATTAGACTTCATAATACATAGTTAGTGTCTTTCTTTAAAAAAAAACAGTAATTCTTTAAATAAAATACAGATAGATATGTGACAAATTGACATTTTATTTTTGCCTGGACATATACGTTTCATGGTATCATTCTGTCTTGTGTGTTCTGGTATAGCCCCTTAGTCTGGAGAACCTTCTTTAGCTTTTCTTAAAATATGAGTATGCTGACAATATATTTCATTTTTTTTTTCTGTCTGAAGATCTGTTTAACATTTGTTGTTTAAAAATATTTTTGGATAAATATTTTTGAGGTCATATTTTCTTTTTTCTATGTCATTCATCGTCTTATGTTTATCCCCAAATTAATTGATCTTCTTTGTATTTATCCTAAATGGGTTTTCTTCATTCTGTTATATTTGCGAGTTGCTATTTTGAACACTTTGGAATCCACAGTGCTGCAAGGTTTTGATACTGTCACATTGCAAGCTTACTAGACTCCAAGGCTGCAAGACTAAAATTACTGAACATGATACTAAGTAAAAATTGATTGCAAGATGACACATTTGAGACACTGTGATACCAGAAGTAGCCAAATTCATGAGTCTCTGATAGTACCAGACTTGAGAACACAGGATAGGATTTGAGTTTTTTTTTTTTTTTTCAATCATAATCCCAACTTTTGCTTCCTCAGAAAAGTTCCATCAAAGAGAATTACCTGTTGAAGAGGATTAACTGTGTCTTGGAGGTTCTTTCAGATTAAAGTCTCACATATCAGCCCTGAGTTCATCAAAATGTGTCTATTTTCCCAATTGCTATCTTTCTCAGGCTACAGAAAATGTCTCCCATGTCTGCTCTGATTTAAATCTCAACAACTGAACCAATGTATAAATGTTTTTCTTGTCCTTTGTTCATCTGTCAAGGGTGCCTCCTAACAGAATTGGTTCTTACATATTTGTGTCCATAGCTCCTTACTACAGCTTTAAAGGAAACCATTTCTTTTTTTTTAAATATTGTGATTTCTTGTTGCTTTTGTAGCTGTGAAGGTTATCCATAGCCATCTAAACATAACCCAAGTGGAACTGCTCAAGTCTTACTCTAAAATGTTTTCCTGAGTTAGATTCCCTGATCCTGTGGAAATAGGATGACTATTAGAAGTGATTGTCCATTTTCTTTATTATAAGATTTACTGCTGCTGTTGTTGTTCAGTCACTAAGTTGAGTCTGACTCTTTGCCATCCCATGGGTACAACAGGCCAGGCTTCCCTGTTCTTCATTATCTCCAAGAGTTTGCTCAAACTCATGTCCATTGAATTGGTGATGCCATCCAACCGTCTCACCTTATGTCATCCCCTTCTCTCGCCTTCAATCTTTTCCAACATTAGAGTCTTTTCCCATGAGTTGACTCTTTGCATCAGATAGCCAATGGATTTGCAATTCAGCTTCAGTATCAGTCCTTCCAATGACTATTCAGGGTTGATTTCCTTTAAGGTTGACTGGTTTGATCTCCATGCAGCCCAAGGGACTGTCAAGAATCTTCTCCACCACCACAGTTTGAAAGCATAAATTCTTTGGTCCTCAGCCTTAGTCTAACTCTCACACCTGTACATGACTACTGGAAAAACCATAGCTTTGACTATATGGACCTTTGTCAGCAAGGTTATATCTCTGGTTTTTAATATGCTGTCTAGTTTTGTCATAGTTTTTCTTCCAAGAAGCAAGTGTCTTTGGATTCCATGGTTGCAATCATCTTTCTCAGTGATTTTAGAGGCCATGAAAATAAAATCTATCACTATTTCTAATTTCTCACCATCTATTTGCCATGAAGTGATGGGACTGGGTGTTTTGATATTATTTTTTTTTTAAATGTTGAGTGTTAAGCCAGGTTTTTCACTCTCTTCTTTCACCCTCATCAAGAAACTCCTTAGTTTGTCACTTTCTGCCATTAAGGTAGAATCACGTGCATATCTGAGCTTATTGATATTTCTCCCAGCAATCTTGATTCCAGCTTGTGCTTCATCCAGCCCAGTATTTTGCATGATGTACTCAGCATATAAGTTAAACAGCAGGGTGAAAATACACAGATTTGATGTACTCCTTTCCCAATTTGGAACCAGTCTGTTCAGTATCTGATTTTGACTGTTGCTTCTTGATCTATACACAGTTTTTCAGGAGACTGGTAAGGTGGTCTGGTATTCCTATCTCTTTAAGGTATTTCCACACTTTGGTGTGATTCACACAAATAATTTAGGGTAGTCAATGAAGCAGAAGCTTTGTGTTTTTTTTTTTTTTCTGAAATTCTTTCACTTTTTCTCTGATCCAATAGATGTTGGTAATTTGATCTCTGATCCTCTGCCTTTCCTAAATCCAGCTTGCACATCTGGAAGTTCTCATTCATGTACAGTTGAAGCCTAGCTTGAAGGATTTCAACCTTGCTAGCATGTGAAATGAGCACAACTGTGAAGTACTTTGAACAATTTTTGGCATTGCCCTTCTTGGAGATTGGAATGAAACCTGAGCATTTTCAGTCTTATGGCCGTTGTTGAGTTTTCCAAATTTTTTGTCATATTGAGTGCAGCACTTTCACAGCATCATCTTTTAGAATTACAAATAGCTCAGCTGAAATGTCATCACCTCTGCTAGCTTTGTTCATAGTAATGCTTGATAAGGCCCACTTGACTTCACAATCCAGGATATCTGGCTCTAGGTAAGTGACCACACTATCATGGTTATCCAGCTCTCCCATTTTGCAGGTAGATTCTTTACTGTTTGAGCCACCAGAGAAGCCCAAAGTGAACATGGCTCAGTCATGTCTGACTCTTTGCGGCCCCATGGACTTTAGCCCACCAGGCTCCTCTGTACATGGAATTTTCCAGACAAGATTACTGGCGAAAGTTGCCATTTTCTTATCCAGGAGATTTTCCTGATCCCAGGATCAAACCTGGGCCTCCTGCATTACTCGGAGAAGGCAATGGCAACCCACTCCAGTACTCTTGACTGGGAAATCCCATGGATGGAGGAGCATGGTAGGCTGCAGTCCAGAGGGTCTCTAGGAGTCGGATACAACTGAGCGACTTCACTTTCACCTTTCACTTTCATGCATTGGAGAAGGAAATGACAACCCACTCTGGTGTTTTTGCCTGGAGAATCCCAGGGACAGGGGAGCCTGCTGGGCTGCCATCTCTCGGGTCTCACAGAGTCGGACAACTTAGCAACTTAGCAGCAACTTAGCAGCCTGCATCACAGGCAGATTCTTTATAGTCTGAGCCACCAGGGGAGACTAAACTTTAATTCCATTCTGAAAAAATTTCTTGGCACTGCTAGAGACTAAAGGAGTGGTTTGTAGCTTTCATGTGCTGTATTTCTTCTATGTGCAAAAGCCTCAATTAAAATCCTGTTTTAAAGCTCACAGAGCCCTAGTGTATTTCATTATCACAGTTTCCAGATGGACCATGGAACATGTCACTAGATGAGAAATAAGATTTAAAGGTTTCTACTAGAGAAAAACATTAGTGCTATTAAGTCTGCAAAGGAGAAGGCTCTGAGTATCATGACAACGCTTTCCGTACACATGCAAAGTTACTAAAAACATAACATCATCGAGCTATTTTCCAGCTGTACTAGTGGACTGTGACGTGGAAAGGCTATTACAACAGAAGAATGGATGAAAATTAACTACAGAACAAAAGTACTTCAAAGATAAGTGCCTTTTAAAATGTAATGACCTAATACATTTTCCTTCCTTAAGAAGGAGGCTGACATCACAGAAGTGGAGGGATCTTTCTGTAAGTGTTCAATTAGGGAATCATGGTAGATCCTTTTAAATTCTGTAAGTGCAATTCTCATAGTTGTGAAAGTGATGACTAGTGAACTGAATGTAATGAGAAAGAAATAGTCCAATGCTGCATACATCTTAAGAGCTTTTAATTTCCCAAATGACCATATGACCAAATGGTCAAAAATAATACTTAAATGCTATATTTGGGTATTGAAACGTAGGTTTAGTTTGTATTTTTGTCTTTGGAATGATTTAAATGCATAGCTTAACTGCAGAAGTTTAAATGTGATGCAATATTAAACCAATTGGTATATATCTATTTTCATGATAGTAAAGTTTTAGAAATAGTACAATTATTCTTTGACATTACCCAAGATCTTGACAAACATAAGCACACAACATCTAATAAGAAAATATAAAAATATACACTAGTTGAAAGTGAAAGTGAAAGTCACTCAATCATGTCTGACACTGCAATTCATGGACTACACAGTCCATGGAATTCTCCAGGCCAGAATACTGGAGTGAGCAGCCCTTCTTTTCTCCAGGGTATCTTCCTAACCCAGGGATCAAACACAGGTCTCTGGCAATGCAGGCAGACTCTTTACCAGCTGAGCCATGAGGGAAGCCCACTTTCACTTTCATAATATTTATCTTCCTTTATAGCTTTTAATTTTCTGTAAAAATGTCCATTTTTTAATATTCTCTATTCTTTTAAATAATAATCTTACTTTTATTCATATTTCTAATTCCTAAAGTTTTATGTTTTTAGGAGGATACAAAAAAAAACTAGACATTTTTACAGACAATTAGAAGCTATAAAAGAAGATAAATATTATGAAAGTGAAAGTCACTCAGTCATGTCCTACTCTTTTTGACCCACTCATTTTTTACTATATCAGTTCAGTTGCTCAATCGTGTCTGACTCTTTGTGACCCCATGAATCAGCACACCAGGTGTCCCTGTCCATCACCAACTCCTGGAGTTCAATCAAATTCATGTCCAGCAGGTTGGTGATGCCATCCAGTCATCTCATTCTCTGTCATCCCCTTCTCCTCCTGCCCCCAATCCCTCCCAGCATCAGAGTCTTTTCCAATGAGTCAAATCTTCACATGACATGGCCAAAATATTGGCATTTCAGCTTCAGCATCAGTCCCCCCAATGAACACTCAGAACTGATCTCCTTTAGGATGGACTGGCTGGATCTCCTTGCAGTCCAAGGGACTCTCAAGAGTCTTCTCCAACACCACAGCTCAAAAACATCAATTATTCAGGGCTCAGCTTTCTTCACTGTCCAACTCTCACATCCATACATGACCATTGGAAAAACCACAGCCTTGACTAGAAAGACCTTTGTTAGCAAAGTAATATCTCTGCTTTTTAATATGCTATCTAGGTTGGTCATAACTTTCCTTCCAAGGAGTAAGTGTATAGTCCATGGAATTCTCCAGACCAGAATACTTGAGTAGTCAGTTCCCCAAGGGAACTTCCCAACCCAGGGATGAAACCCAGATCTCCTGCATTGTAAGTAAATTTTTTTACCAACTGAGCCAGAGGGGAAGCCCCAAAATACTGGAGAAAACAACCTACCCCTTATCCAGTGGATCTTCCCAAACCAAGAATCAGTCTGAGGTATCCTGCTTGGCAGGTGGATTCTTTAACAACTGAGCTATCAGGGAAGCCCTAAAATTAAATTAAATTTAAATTAAATTAAGATTTTACTATAATTAGGAGAAATTAGGAACGTTTACTCTATTGAATGATGTTCTTTCTGCTCCACAGAAACTCAGGCTTATTAGAATAGATTAGCAACTGTTTGCAAAATCAATGTTGTTAATCACATCATATGTGTACATTTATGTATGTATTGTCGCTCTATGAGATAAAGGTCACATTCTAGCCACTTTATCCCAAACTAATAAAACGTAAGCTTTTGGTATGCAAATATATACAACTTCAAATTACAGTGAGAGCCAGTAAATTAAAGTTTAAGGATTTTTTTTTAAATTTATTAGTATTTAACTAGAGGGAATAAAGGCATTCCATATAAATATTTTATTAAATCAGTCTATTTAAAGGTCTATTTTTATTCAGGTAATAGGAAAAGTGAAGAATAAAAGTGGATTAGTCTCCACTGAAGGCCATGGTGCTTGGATCCTGCTATCAGTTCAGTTCAGTCTTTCAGTCGTTTCCGACTCGTTGTGACTACATGAACCGCAACAGACCAGGCCTCCCTGTCTATCACCAACTCGCGGAGTATACCCAAATTCATGTCCATTTAGTCTGTGATGCCATCTAACCATGTCATCCTCTGTTGTCCCCTTCTCCTCCTGCCTTCAATCTTTTCCAACATCAGGGTCTTTTCAAATGAGTCAGCTCTTTGCATCAGGGACCAAAATACTGGAATTTCAGCTTCAACATCAGTCCTTCCAATGAACACCCAGGACTGATTTCCTTTAGAATGGACTGGTTGGATCTCCTTGCAGTCCAAAGGACTCTCAAGAGTCTTCTCCAACACCATAGTTTAAAAGCTTCAATTCTTTGGTACTCAGCTTACTTTATACTCCAACTCTCACATCCACACATGACCACTGGAAAAACCATAGCTTTGACCAGACGGACCTTTGTTAACAAAGTAATGTCTCTGCTTTTTAATATGCTGCCTAGGTTGGTCATAACTTAACTTCCAAGGAGTAAGCATCTTTATATTTCATGGCTGCAATCACCATCTGTAGTGATTTTGGAGCCCGTCAAAATAAAGTCTGACACTGTTTCCACTGTTTTCCCACCTATTTCCCATGAAGTGATGGCACCAGATGTCATGATCTTAGTTTTCTGAATGTTGAGGTTTAAGCCCACTTTTTCACTCTTCTCTTTCATTTTCATCAAGAGGCTCTTTAGTTCTTCTTCCTTCTCTACCAGGTTATTGTTATTTCTCCTAGCAATCTTGATTCCAGCTTGTGCTTCCTCAAGCCCAGCTTTTCTTATGATGTTCCTTGCATATAAGTTAAATAAGCAGGGTGACAATAAACAGCCTTGATGCACTCTTTTTCCTATTTGGAAACAGTCTGTTGTTCCATGTCGAGTTCTAACTGTTTCTTCCTAACCTGCATACAGGTTTCTCAAGAGGCAGGTCAGGTGGTCTGGTATTCCCATCTCTTGAAGAATCTTCCACAGTTTATTGTGATCCACACAGTCAAAGGCTTTGGCATGGTCAATAAAGCAGAAATAGATATTTTTATGAAACTCTCTTGCTTTTTTGTCGATTCAGTGAATTTTGGCAATCTGATCCCTGATCCTCTGCCTTTTCTAAAACCAGCTTGAACATCTGGAATTTCACAGTTCACAGTTGATTACTGAAGCCTGGCTTGGAGAATTTTGAGCCTTACTACTAGCATGTGAGATGAATGTAATTGTACGGTAGTTTAAGCATTCTTTGGCATTGCCTTTCTTTGGGATTGAAATGAAACTGACCTTTTCCAGGAAAACTCACAAAATATCAGATTCAAAGTAGTGAATCATTAAATCTCAATTTGGGGTCATAAATGAGTGGGATAATATCTTTTCTAGTTATATCATGAGAATATTGTTAGAAATAAATGAAACAATAATATGAAATATTTAAAACCAGTAAATTCATCAATAAGTACATAATATTATTATTAAACCCCTACTCTCTACCGAATATTCTTAACTTATAATTCAATAATCATTGGACCAAAGAAAGATTTTAAAAATTGAGATTAGAGTACATTTGTAAATATATATGACAGAGAAGAATGATAAAGATAAGAGCAATGAAAACTGAATGGAATATCAGTTGGCCATTGGAGAAAAAAATAGAAAAATGTGCCTTTTGTAAGCATTATGTACATTAAAATCATAATATAGACACATTCAGATCACTAGAATAATATAATGATAAATCAAAATTATGTCCATGCTCTTAGATCAAATTTATAATTTGGAACTAACAAGGATAGCATTCTCCATTTTATTTAATAAAATAACCACAATGTGTTTGAAAAACCATGCAAGCTTATGAAGATATAAGCAAAGTATGACCAATAGAATATATCTGCTACAAATGTAAAAATATTTAATATCAATATCTCATTTAAAATTTGCTATAAGTTGAGAAGAATAGAATTTATGTTCCAAATATAAATAGGTAAGGAAAGTGATCAATATATATAAAATGTTCTAAACAATTAAAAGTTAATAAGAAAAGAGAGAAAAATAATATTATAAAGTAGGGAGAACTCGATCAGCTAATTAAAAAGAGAGTAGAACCATTCAGGAAAATTAAGCTAGTTCTATTTAAGCATGGAGACTTAAAGAGTATATAGTGGTAAAAAGTTAACTTCAAAGTGTGTGCAGGTATAGTTTCATGAAAGTGCTAGTATATTATGGTGTCCTTTCCCTGAAAAGAGTGGTTTGAGATATCTGAAGAAATAGAATTAAACTCACTTTTTCAGTTTCAAAAGATCACCAAGGAAATTTAAGTAAAGCAAAATTGTAGGAATATATGATAACCTTTTAGAACTAACACTCAAAAAATATGTCCTTTTCATTATAGGGGACTGGAATGCAAAAATAAGAAGTCAAGAAACACCTGGAATAACAGGCAAACTTGGCCTTGGAATACAGAATGAAGCAGGGAAAGACTAATAGATTTTTGCCAAGAAAATGCACTGGTCATAGCAAACACCCTCTTCCAACAACACAAGAGAAGACTCGACACATGGACATCACCAGATGGTCACCACCAAAATCAGATTGATTATATTCTTAGCAGCCAAAGATGGAGAAGCTCTATCTTCAGCAAAAACAAGACAAGGAGCTGACTGTGGATCAGATCATGAACTCCTTATTGCCAAATTCAGACTGAAATTGAAGAAAGTAGGGAAAACTGCTAGAACATTCAGGTATGTACTAAATCAAACCCCTTATGATTATACAGTGGAAGTGAGAAATAGATTTAAGGGCCTAGATCCGATAGATAGACTGCATGATGAACTATGGAATGAGGTTTGTGACATTGTACAGGAGACAGTGATCAAGATTATCCCCATGGAAAAGAAATGCAAAAAAGCAAAATGGCTGTCTGAGGAGGCCTTACAAATAGCTGTGAAAAGAAGAGAAGCGAAAAGGAAAGGAGAAAAAGAAAGATATAAGGATATGAATGCAGAATTCCAAAGAATAGCAATAAGAGATAAGAAAGCCTTCTTCAGTGATCAATGCAAAGAAATAGAGGAAAACAACAGAATGGGAAAGACTAGAGATCTCTTCAAAAAAATTAGAGACACCAAGGGAACATTTCATGCAAAGATGGGCTCGATAAAGGACAGAAATGGTGTGGACCTAACAGAAGCAGAAGATATTAAGAAGAGATGGCAAGAATACACAGGAGAACTGTACAAAAAAGATCTTCACGACCCAGATAATTATGATGGTGTAGTCACTCATCTAGAGCCAGACATCCTGGAATGTGAAGTCAAGTGGGCCTTAGAAAGCATCACTATGAACAAAGCTAGTGGAGGTGATGGAATTCCAGTTGAGCTAATACAAATCCTGAAAGATGATGCTGTGAAAGTGCTGCACTCAATATGCCAGCGAATTTGGAAAACTCAGCAGTGACCACAGGATTGGAAAAGGTCAGTTTTCATTCCAATCCCAAAGAAAGGCAATGACAAAGAATGCTCAAACTACTGCACAGTTGCATTCATCTCACATGCTAGTAAAGTAATGCTCCAAATTCTCCAAGCTAGGATTCAGCAATACATGAACCGTGAAATTCCAGATGTTAAAGCTGGTTTTAGAAAAGGCAGAGGAACCAGAGATCAAATTTCCAACATCTGCTGGATCATAGAAAAAGCTAGAGAGTTCCAGAAAAACAACTATTTCTTCTTTATTGACTATGCCAAAGCCTTTGACTGTCTGGATCATAATACACTATGGAAAATTCTTCAAGAGATGGGAATACCAGACAACCTGACATGCCTCTTGAGAAACCTGTATGCAGGTCAGGAAGCAACAGTTAGAACTGGACATGGAACTCAGACTGGTTCCAAATAGGAAAAGGAGTGCATCAAGGCTGTATATTGTCACCCTGCTTATTTAACTTATATGCAGAGTACACCATGAGAAACGCTGGACTGGAAGAAGCACAAGCTGGAATCAAGATTGCCGGGAGAAATATCAATAACCTCAGATATGCAGATGACACCACCCTTATGGCAGAAAGTGAAGAGGAACTAAAAAGCATCTTGATGAAAGTGAAAGAGGAGAGTGAAAAATGTTGGTCTAAAGCTCAACATTCAGAAAAGCAAGATCATGGCATCTGGTCCCATCATTTCATGGGAAATAGATGGGGAAACAGTGGAAACAGTGCCAGACTTTATTTCTGGGGACTCCAAAATCACTGCAGATGGTGACTGCAGCCATGAAATTAAAAGACGTTTACTCCTTGGAAGAAAAGTTATGACCAATCTAGATAGCATATTCAAAATCAGAGACAGTACTTTGCCGACTAAGGTCCGTCTAGTCAAGGCTATGTTTTTTCCAGTGGTCATGTATGGATGTGAGAGTTGGACTGTGAAGAAAGCTGAGCGCCAAAGAATTGATGCTTTTGAACTGTGGCATTGGAGAAGACTCTCGAGAGTCCTTTGGACTCAAGGAGTTCCAACCAGTCCATTCTGAAGGAGATCAACCCTGGGATTTCTTTGAAAGGAATGATGCTAAAGCTGAAACTCCAGTACTTTAGCCACCTCATGGAAGAGTTGGCTCATTGGAAAAGACTCTGATGCTGGGAGGGCTTGGGGTCAGGAGGAGAAGGGGACAAGAGAGGATGAGATGGCTGTATGGCATCATCGATTCAATGAATATGGGTTTGGGTAGACTCCAAGAGTTGGTGATGGACAGGGCGGCCTGGCGTGGTGCAATTCATGGGGTCGCAAAGAGTTGAACACGATTGAGGGACTGAACTGAACTCAACTGAATGATAACTCAGAAATATAACTAGTAGTAAAAATCAGTATTTCTCTAAGGATATTTCTAATGAGAAAAATATAGATGTAAAATAGTTGAAAGACAGCTTAGCTGCTTAAGAAGAAATCTAAGCACAAGAAACTCCTAGATAATGTATCTGATAAGTGTTTCCCTATACCCACACCTATAGATGAAACATAAATTCAGGATTCTAAAAGCCTATACTAAGGATAAGATTGAATGAAAATTATAAGTCTTCACATGGGCTTTCAGGCTTGCTTAGTTCTATATAGTCTGAGAATCTAAATTCTTGAACTTGGATTGAGATATTCTGTTCTAGGAGAATATCTAGTAGATGTTCTGTTCTGGTAGACACTGAACTCCTGACCAATAGCAAATGAAAGTGTCTTCAGTAAAAGTAGCATTCATACCAGATTTCAAATGTTTTCTACAAATGATTTTCAAAGAAATGCTGGAATAAGATAAAAAAATAACCGGAGACACAAGTGGAAAAAATTGAGCAAACCCCAGCACAAACAGTCCTACACACAATATGAGTGAACTATGTCTGTAATATATGAATAAATAAAAATAAGATTAGAAATAGCTTCAGGAAAGAATATGCTATGAAAAAATTATTGAAGATTAAGAATAACTACTTGAAAGGGAAAACATAACTAAAAGTAAGAATTCAATACTGTGATTAATGGCAGTTTAAACAGAAGAAGTAATTAAATAACTGAATATAATAAAAATAAAACACTGACAGCTCTGCTCTGATCACTTAGCCAATGTTCTTTAAAAATAGCAATAACTTCTGTTTATATTGTTTTATTTTATAGTATTCTTATGGCAAAAACAATCACAATATTGTCATTATCCTCTAATTTAAAAATAAATAAAGTATTTAGTTATATGTGTTATATATAGTAAGTATGCAATTTCTGTAGTAGAGTTAAACATCTCTCAAAACTAATTTTTCCCAAATGCATAATACATGTATAGACATTTAGAAAAACTGAAATGCAAAGTGTACTGCGTCTGTCGAGTTTATTTTCATTATTTCAAACAGATATAAAGTGGAGGTCGTAGTTTATTTTGAAAGCAAGGAAACCAAGAAATATACTGCATCTGCATTCCACATTCCCTATTTTTTCTTAGAAACACAGTAACAAGAATTAAAATGCTAGAGTCTGTTTCCCTAGTAAAAAATACACAGTTCTAAAGCAGCTAGAAATTATATCAATAAGGTGATAAAGAATTTAACTTAGAGATACAGTTTTATAATATCGATCAAAACTTGCAAACTCATGCTGTATATCTGGGGATTTTATGGAACTCCAGTCATGAGCTATGTCTGTAGTGATTACATTTATCTTTCTCCTGCCACGTATAGGAAGCTTTATGACTGTAAAATTCTGGGGTCATTAATGATAATAGTCAAGGCTCTCAAAGGTATCATGCTGTTCTCATACTTGTGACTTTTTTTCCCGTAGTCGAAAGGATATTTAACAATGGATATCATGAATATATATCTTCTTCTCAGATCTTTCTTCCTTTAGCACTAGTGCTTCTATAAAACCAAGTTTTAAAATCAATGTTTTGGTGGCTTCTCATATGCATTTGTAATTCTAGAATGTAATTTGCTTTAGACATTATAGAGATTTTTATTTTATTTATTTATTTATTTATTTATTTATTTATTTTTTACTTTTTAATACTATATTGGTTTTGCCATACATTGATATGAATCCACCAGAGATATTTTAAAAACCTTTCATCTAAATACTTTTTATCTCCATTATTTGTCAAAAGACAAAATATGAACTATTGCATACCTTGAACATAGTGCATTAAATATTTTGAAAATAAATTGTCTCCACATTTTCTCACTTTTTTCTGTTCTGTGATAGTGTATGTTTGTGGACAAACCATCCCAGGACTTTTATATAAGTATTCCAACAACACAAGAGAAGACTCGACACATGGACATCACCAGATGGTCAACACCGAAATCAGATTGATTATATTCTCTGCAGCCAAAGATGGAGAAGCTCTATACAGTCAACAAAAACAAGACCAGGAGCTGACTGTGGCTCAGATCACAAACTCCTTATTACCAAATTTAGACACAAATTGAAGAAAGTAGGGAACACCACTAGACCATTCATGTATGACTTAAATCAAATCCCTTATATTATAGAGTGGCAGTTAGAAATAGATTTAAGGGCCTAGATCTGATAGATAGAGTGCTTGATGAACTATGGAATGAGGTTTGTGACATTGTACAGGAGACAGGGATCAAGACCATCCCCATGGGACAGAAAAGCAAAAAAGCAAAATGACTGTCTGGGGAGGCCTTACAAATAGCTGTGAAAAGAAGAGAGGTGAAAAGCAAAGGAGAAAAGGAAAGATATAAGCATCTGAATACAGAGTTCCGAAGCATAGCAAGAAGAGAAAGGAAAGCCTTCTTCAGCGATCAATGCAAAGAAATAGAGGGAAACAACAGAATGGGAAAGACTAGAGATCTCTTTAAAAACATTAGAGACACCAAGGGAAAATTTCATGCAAAGATGGGCTCGATAAAGGACAGAAATGTTATGGACCTAACAGAAGCAGAAGATATTAAGAAGAGGTGGTGAGAATACACAGGAGAACTGTACAAAACAGATCTTCACGATCCAGATAATCATGATGATGTGATCACTCATCGAGAGTCAGACATCTTGGAATGTGAAGTCAAGTGGGCCTTAGAAAAGATCACTACGAACAAAGCTAGTGGAGGTGATGGAATTCCAGTTGAGCTGTTTCAAGTCCTGAAAGATGATGTTGTGAAAGTGCTGCACTCAATATGCCAGCAAATTTGGAAAACTCAGCAGTGACCACAGGACTGGAAAAGGTCAGTTTTCATTCCAATCCCAAAGAAAGGCAATGCCAAAGAATGCTCAAACTGCCACACAATTGCACCCATCTCACACACTAGTAATGTTCAAATTCTCCAAGACAGGCTTCAGCAATACATGAACCGTGAACTCCCTGCTGTTCAACCTGGTTTTAGAAATGGCAGAGGAACCAGAGATCAAACTGCCAACATCTTCTGGATCATGGAAAAAGCAAGAGAATTCCAGAAAAACATCTATTTCTGCTTTATTGACTATGCCAAAGCCTTTGACTGTGTGGACCACAATAAACTGTGGAAATTTCTGAAAGAGAAGGGAATACCACACCACCTAAGCTGCCACTTGAGAAATCTGTATGCAGGTCAGGAAGCAACAGTTAGAACTGGACATGGAACAACAGACTGGTTCCAAATAGGAAAAGAAGTGTGTCAAGGCTGTATATTGTCACCCTGCTTATTTAACTTCTATGCAGAGTACATCATGAGAAACGCTGGATTGGAAGAAACAAAAGCTGAAATCAAGATTGCCGGGAGAAATACCAATAACCTCAAATATGCAGATGACACCACTCTTATGGCAGAAAGTGAAGAGGAACTAAAAAGCCTCTTGATGAAAGGGAAAGAGGAGAGCAAAAAAGTTGTCTTAAAGCTCAACATTCAGAAAACAAAGATCATGGCATCCAGTCCCATCACTTCATGGGAAATAGATGGAGAAACAGTGGAAACAGTGTCAGACTTTATTTTTGGGGGGTCCAAAATCACTGCAGATGGTGACTGCAGCCACGAAATTAAAAGATGTTTACTCCTTGGAAGAAAAGTTATGACCAATCTAGATAGTATATTCAAAAGCAGAAACATTACTTTGCTGACTAAGTCCGTCTAGTCATGGCTATGGTTTTTCCTGTGGTCATGTATGGATTTGAGAGTTGGACTGTGAAGAAGGCTGAGGGCCAAAGAATTGATGCTTTTGAACTGTGGTGTTGACGAAGACTTTTGAGAGTCCCTTTGACTGCAAGGAGATCCAACCAGTCCATTCTGAAGAAGATCAACCCTGGGATTTCTTTGGAAGGAATGATGCTAAAGCTGAGGCTCCAGTACTCTGGCCACCTCATGCGAAGAGTTGAATCATTGGAGAATACTTTGATGCTGGGAGGGATTGGGGGCAGGAGGAGAAGGGGACAACAGAGAATGAGATGATTGGATGGCATCACGGACTTGATGGACGTGAGTCTGTGTGAACTCCGGGTATTGGTGATGGACAGGGAGGCCTGGCATGCTGCGATTCATGGGATTGCAAAGAGTCGGACACGACTGAGCGACTGAACTGAACTGAACTGACTGATTGGGCTTGAGTTTTCTGTGGATTCATTAAATAATATAAATTTAATCATTTTAAGTAATGTTGAGGGAACTACTTTTTTTGTCTTGTTATCAATGGTCTAATAAATTAGAAGCATGACTGATAAACATTCTTATTCTTCCTTATCTGATTTATAAGAAGAAAATCATGATAAAATAAAATTGTTATTCTGCTACAGCTTATGCTTTATGCATGATTATCCCACCCAAGGAGAAACTATACAATTCTTTATGATGTGTGCTTCTGTGTGTGTGTGTGTGTGTGTACATGTGTGTATGTGTGTATAGGATGTTTGAGGATGATCACAAGGAAAACTGAGAGGGATAAAACTTGATTAATAGCCCAAGAGTTAATATTATCTGAAATCTGTATGCAGGTCAGGAAGCAACAGTTAGAACTGGACGTGGAACAACAGACTGGCTCCAAATAGGAAAAGGAGTACGTCAAGGCTGTATATTGTCACACTGCTTATTGAACTTATATGCAGCGTACATCATGAGAAACACTGGACAGGAAGAAACACAAGCTGGAATCAAGATTGCTGGGAGAAATATCAATAACCTCAGATATGCAGATGACACCACCCTTATGGCAGAAAGTGAAGAGCAACTAAAAAGCCTCTTGATGAAAGTGAAAGAGAAGAATGAAAAAGTTAGCTTAGAGCTCAACATGCAGAAAACGAAGATCATGGCATCTGGTCCCATCACTTCATGGGAAATAGATGGGGAAACAGTGGAAACAGTGTCAGACTTTATTTTGAGGGGCTCCAAAATCACTGCAGATGATGACTGCAGCCATGAAATTAAAAGACATTTACTCCTTGGAAGAAAAGTTAAGACCAACCTAGATAGCAGATTCAAAATCAGAGACATTACTTTGCTGACTAAGGTCCATCTAGTCAAGGCTATAGTTTTTCCAGTAGTCAAGTATGGATGTGAGAGTTGAACTGTGAAGAAGGCTGAGCGCCAAATAATTGATGCTTTTGAACTGTGGTGTTGGAGAAGATTCTTGTGAGGCCCTTGGACTGTAAGGAGATCCAACCAGTCCATTCTGAAGGAGATCAGCCCTGGGATTTTTTTGGAAGGAATAATGCTAAAGCTGAAACTCCAGTACTTAGGCCACCTCATAGGAAGAGTTGACTCATTAGAAAAGACTATGATGCTGGGAGGGATTGGGGGCAGGAGGAGAAGGGGACGACAGAGGATGAGATGGCTGGATGGCATCACGGACTCGATGGACATGAGTCTGAGTGAACTCCGGGTGTTGGTGATGGACAGGGAGGCCTGGCGTGCAGCGATTCATGGGGTCACAAAGAGTAGGACACGACTGAGTGACTGAACTGAACTGAATGATTCAGAGAAGGCAATGGCACCCCACTCCAGTACTCTTCCCTGGAAAATCACATGGAGGATGAGCCTGGTAGGCTGCAGTCCATGGGGTCGCTAAGTGTCGGACACAAATGCACGATTTCACTTTCACTTTCACTTTCTTGCACTGGAGAAGGAAATGGCAACCCATTCCAGTGTTCTTGCCTGGAGAATCCCAGGGATGAGGGAGCCTGGTGGGCTGCCGTCTATGGGGTCGCGCGGAGTCAGACACGACAGAAGTGACTTAGCAGCAGCAGCAGCCTAATGATTAGAGCTCTTATTCATATATTCTTCGGCTGAAAAAAGAACTTCAATTTGAAAGAATCAACCATATTGGAAAATGTAACTAGCAACTAGATTTGAACTTGACTAAATTTTATTATCTACAACAAAGCAGAAACGTTACTGTACCTTAGCATGTCCATGAACTGAGATGAACAGACATACTGTTTCAAAGAAATATTAAAAGATTTAATAGAAATTGACCTGGCACTGGAAAAAAGGTAGTTGGAATCCAGCTCTGTCTCCAAGCAGGAAATATTCCTCCCTGGACAAAGATATTTAGATTGCCTCTTTGAAAAGCTTCACAATGAGGAAGACCCACCATAGGAATCCCAGAGAATAATTCAGTTTAGTTCAGTTCAATTCAGTTGCTCAGTTGTGTCCGACCCTTTGCAACCCCATGAATAGCAGCACGCCAGGCCTCCCTGTCCATCACCAAAACCCAGAGTTCACTCAAATTCACGTCCATCGAGTCAGTGATGTCATCAAGCCATCTCATCCTCTGTCATCCCCATTTCTTCCTGCCCCTAATCCCTCTCAGCATTAGAGACTTCTCCAATGAGTCAACTCTTCACATGAGGTGGCCAAAGTATTGGAGTTTCAGCTTTAGCATTATTCCTTCCAAAGAACACTCAGGGCTGATCTCCTTAAAAATGGACTGGTTAGATCTCCTTGCAGTCCAAGGGACTCTCAGGAGGCTTCTCCAACACCACAGTTCAAAAGCATCTATTCTTTGGCGCTCAGCTTTCTTCACAGTCCAGCTCTCACATCCATACATAACCGCAGGAAAAACCATAACCTTGACTAGATGGACATTTGTTGGCAAAGTAATATCTGTGCTTTTCAATATGCTATCTAGGTTGGTCATGCTTATTTCTTCCAAGGAATAAGCATCTTTTAATTTCATGGCTGCAGTCACCATGTGCAGTGTTTTTGGAGCCCAAACAAATTAAGTCTGACACTGTTTCCACTGTTTCCCCATCTATTTCCCATGAAGTGATGGGACCAGATGCCATGATCTTAGTTTTCTGAATGTTGAGCTTCAAGCCAATTTTTTCACTCTCTACTTTCACTTTTAACAAGAGGCTTATTAATTCCTCTTCATTTTCTGCCATAAGGGTGGTGTCATCTGCATATCTGAGGTTATTGATGTTTCTCCAAGCGGTCTTGATTCTAGCTTGTGCTTCTTCCAGACCAGCGTTTCTCATGGTATACTCTGCATATAAGTTAAATAAGCAGGGTTGCAGTATACAGCCTTGATGTACTCCTTTTCCTATTTGGAGCCAGTCTGTTGTTCCATGTCCAGTTCTAACAGTTGCTTCCTGACCCGCATATAAGTTTCTCAAGAGGCAGGTCATGTGGTCTGGTATGCTCATCTCTCTGAGAATTTTCCACAGTTTATTGTGATTCACACAGTCAAAGCCTTTGGCATAATCAATAAAGCAGAAATAGTTGTTCTTCTGGAATTCTCTTGCTTTTTTGATGATCCAGCAGATGTTGGCAATTTGATCTCTGGCTCGTCTGCCTTTTCTAAAACCAGCTTGAACATAAGGGAGTTCACAGTTCACGTATTGCTGAAGCCTGGCTTGGATCATTTTGAGCCTTACTTTACTAGAGTGTCAGATGTGTGCAATTGTGCAGTAGTTTCAGCATTCTTTGGCATTTACTTTCTTTGGGATTGGAATGAAAACTGACCGTTTCCAGTCCTGTGGACACTGCTGCGTTTTCCATATTTGCTGGCATATTGAGTGCAACACTTTCACAGCATCATCTTTCAGGATTTGAAACAGCTCAACTGGAAATTCCATCACCTCCACCAGCTTTGTTCATAGTGATGCTTTCTAAGGAGAATCCATACTAGTCCTGGATCTAGCAATCTCTCTAGTATTCTCCCTATATATTTTAGGACATTACACAAAAGAGCATATTTTCACATTGCTAAAAGAGAATGCTTTCACCAATGCTAAAAATTATGGGGTGTTCCTTATAGCCCTTACTAATAATCGTATTTCCTTCATTTTATAGTTCAATCACAGTGTGACTTTTTTGGTTACTTGGAAAAGGGTAACTGGAAGTATACTGGTATCACCAATAAATTACTTGTGACAGTGGCTGTAGATTAATACAAACGTTTCTCCCCCAAGGACATGCCTCTGAAAATCCAATACAAGAATTAAAAGCAAAGAATTTTGTATAGTCTGTAGAAGAAAATATAAAACATAACTGCTTCAATACCCTTCACCTTAAAACACAGCACTGACATTTTGGTTCAGATAAAAATTTTACCCTGCAAGAATTCAGAAATGATAGAAATAAAGATAATTTAAGTCTGTTTGTTTGTTTTGTTTGTTTGTTTTCCCTATTGAGTATATTGAGATCTGAATATACCAATACACACAAATAAAATTAAAATACTTCATCTACATTTTTGTATATTTTCCTTGTACTTATTTTATGTTAGAGGAGTTTTGTAAGAATAAATGATAAAAAGTGAGCTGTGTTTGTGTGTTTAGTTGATTCAGTCGTGTCTGATTCTTTGTAACCCCAGGGACTGAAGCCCACCAGTCTCCTCTGTCCACGGGTGTTCTCCAGGCAAGAATACTGCAATGGGATGTCATGCCCTCCTCCAGGAGATCTCCCCAACCCAGGGATCAAACCCAAGTTTCCCTTATTGCTGCTGCTGCTGCTGCTGCTGCTGCTAAGTCACTTCAGTCGTGTCCAACTCTGTGTGACCCCATGGACTGCAGCATACCAAGGTCCTCCGTCTATGGGATTTTCCAGGCAAGAGTACTGGAGTGGGGTGCCATTGCCTTCTTCACCCTCATTGCTAATTACTTTCAAATAATACTGAAAAAGTGAAAAATGAAAGGTCTGGTGATGATGCATTTATATAACATAATTCAAATTTCCTCTCTTGAAATCTGAGTTACTGTTATCTAGAATCTGGAAAATATTGATCTTATATAAAGCTAAGATCCTAACATAAATATTGTGGGGACAATTCCAAAATTATCTTAACCACAGACCCAGTTTTTGTTGCTGATTATTTGTTTTGTTATGGATTTTATTGTTTGCTTTTTTAGGGCAGCCCAGGTTGTTGGCTCAGATTGTAAAGAATCTGCCTGCAATGAAGGAGGCCTGAGTTCAATCCCTGGGTCAGGAAGATACCCTGGAGAAGGAAATGGCAACCCACTCAGTCAGATATGACTGAGCATTAACACTTTCATTTTAATGTTCATAAGAGTTACAGTGAAACACTAATAAAAATAATGATTATTTCTAGTAATCTAAACAAAAATAGAATCACTTCTGTTTTTAAAAAAACGTGTGCCTTTATAGACAATGAATTATATGATCCCCCTATTCTTTATTATTTACCTATTTATCTACATACCAATCATCTAGTGACCTATTTTATACATTGCTTGTAGAAACAGTTTGGCAATGACTTAAAATACAAAAATCATACAGTATCAATATTATTTTTTCTCTCTTTTGTTCTCTTAATACTATTTTAAGCATATCTCTAAAACAAATTTGTTCCTAAGTTTAAAAGGAAACGTACAAGAATGTTCAAGGGAGCAATATTTAGAACATAAAACCTGAAAACAACTGTTCATAAATAGAACAGTTGATGTTTAAAACACAGTGTTGTCTTGCCAAGCTATATTATATAAGTTAAGATGAATTTGTTTGTTTGTTTGTTGTTGTTGTTGTTGTTTAGTGGCTAGGTAGTATTTGACTCTTTTATGACTCAATGGACTGTAGCCTACCTTGCTTTTCTGTCCCGTGGATTTCCCAGACAAGAATATTGGAATGAGTTGCCATTTCCTTCTCCAAAGGATCTTCTTAGTTATATTATTTCCTCTTTATAAACATAAGATGGTCATAGAGACTATGGTGGAACTCTAAAAAGTTAAGATGAATAAATTATATCAAAATAGCCATTTAAAGTTTCACCATAGTCTATATGATCACCTTTCGTTTATAAAGAGAAAAGAATCAAAATGAGATAAATATCCTTTGTAAGTATATATATGGATGGCTATAAGTTAAATTTTTAGAAAGCAAAATAATTATTAGTATTAACTTACAAACAATGATCTTATTACGATGGGATGGGGTGAGGAAGCAGGAAATAGAATGGATATATATATAATATATATAATATTTATTTATATTTATATTATATATATATTCTTTCCAAGCGGCGTTTCAGCTCTTGTCTGTGTGTGTACACAGGGGAATGGTTTTATAGGTTCTTAATTATATCATTGCTTTCCAGTAACTTAGTGTTAAAGAATCTGCTTGCAATGCGGGAGACGTGGTTTCAATCCCTGGGTGAGAAGATCCCCTGGAGAAGGGCATGGCAACCTACTCCAGTATTCCTGCCTGGAAAACCCCATGGACCGAAGAGCCTGGCAGGTTAAGGCCCATGGGTTGCAAAGAGTCAGACATGACTGAAGTGAATGAACATGAATATTAATTGCATCCTTAAAATACTTAAAAATAGAGCAGATTATGCATATACTTATGCTGAGTGTGCCTATTTAAAAATTTATTTTATTTTTCGCTGCACTGAGTCTTCACAGTTGCAGGCTTTCTCTAGTGAAAGCAAGAGAGCTATTCATTGTGGTGTGCAGGCATCTCATTGTGGTGGCTTCTCTTATTGCAGAGCATAGGCTCTAGGGTGAATGGGGTCAGTAATTGTAGCCCACAGGCTTAGTTGCCCTGTGACGTGGAGAGTCTTCCTAGATCAGGGTCACCAGGGAAGTCCATTATGAGTGTCTTTTGACTCAAGAATTCTGATAAATGCTTTTCTTTGAACAAAGATATCCTCAACATAAACATTCATCCAGACCACAAAACACAAACACATAGATACCCAAAGTCACTTATTGCTATGATACATTCAAAACAAGTGTGCATCAGCTACACTAAATGTGATTTAGCATGAGAACTATTGTTATGATAAATCATAAAATATTTAAAGGATGACAAATTATCCTCCTGAGTTGCAGAATATTTATCTTTCATGTTTCACATTGAAATTATGAAAGTGAAAATTTGAGTTCAGGTTTCAGTTCAGTTCACTAGGTCGGTCATGTCCAACTCCTTGCAACCCCATGAATCGCAGCATGCCAGGCCTCCCTGTCCATCACCAACTCCCGGAGTTCACTCAAATTCATGTCCATTGAGTTGGTGATCCCATCCAGCCATCTCATCCTCTGTCGTACCCTTCTCCTCCTGCCCCCAGTCCCTCCCAGCATCAGAGTTTTCTCCAATGAGTCAACTCTTTGCATGAGGTGGCCAAACTACTGGAGTTTCAGCTTTAGCATCATTCCTTCCAAAGAAATCCCAGGGCTGATCTCCTTCAGAATGGACTGGTTGGATCTCCTTGCAGTCCAAGGGTCTCTCAAGAGTCTTCTCCAACACCACAGTTCAAAAGCATCAATTCTTCGGTGCTCAGCCTTCTTCACAGTCCAACTCTTCTAAATGTCAGGTTTAGAGGTAAGTAAATATTCAAGGGATTCACTTACCTTCATAATATAACTGTAATGTTTCACTTTACAACAAACTATTTGGTCACATTCACAGTGGTAAAATGGGTGATTTAGCAACTAATAGATATAATCGGTCTCTTTTATTATATACTATTTCTATTCTTTTATAAAATATGTGTTGAACATAACGGGTGAACTTTCACTTTTACAGCATTTGAACATGTGCATCTCAAATAATTAGTACTTTCTCATGGGAGCAATTAGCAATACTCTTTTAGAGCTCAGAGCACAACAAAATGTAGAAACACTTTATGTAGTATACTATGTCCTTTAATTAACAGAAGTGACTATAAACTATCCAGCATCAGACACAAGTGAACAGATAAATTCAAATATGTATCTGGATTCAGACCAGTTTTAATTGAACCTCATATTACTTATATTTAGTCAACACAGAAAGATATACCCATTAGAATGCAGAGTTACAAAGAATAGCAAGGAGAGATAGGAAAGCCTTCCTCAGCGATAAATGAAAAGAAATAGAGGAAAACAATAGAATGGGAAAGACCAGAGATCTCTTCAAGAAAATTAGTGTTACCAAGTGAACATTTCATGCAAAGATGGGCTCAATAAAGGAAAGAAATCTTATGGATCTAACTGAAGCAGATGATATTAAGAAGAGATGGCAAGAATACACAGAAAAACTATACAAAAATGATCTTCTCGACCCAGAAAATCACGATGGTTTGATCACTCACCTAGAGCCAGACATCCTGAAATGTGAAACCAAGTGGGCCTTAGTAAGCATCACTATGAACAAAACTAGTGGAGGTGATGGAATTCCCGTTGAGCTATTTAAAATCCTAAAAGATGATGCTGTGAAAGTGCTGCACTCAATATGTCAGCAATTTTGCAAAACTTGGCAGTGGCTACAGAACAGGAAAAGGTCAGTTTTCATTCCAATCCCAAAGAAAGGCAATGCCAAAGAATGCTCAAACTACCACAGAATTGCACACATCTCACAGACTAGTAAAGTAATTCTCAAGATTCTCCAGGCCAGGCTTCATCAATACATGAACCATGAACTTCTAGATGTCCAAGCTGGTTCAAGAAAAGGCAGAGGAACCAGAGATCAAATTGCCAATATCTGCTGAATCATCAAAAAGCAGGGGAGTTTCAGAAAAACATCATTTCTGCTTTATTGACTATGCCAAAGCCTTTGACCGCATGGATCACAGTAAACTGTGGAAAATTCTGAAAGAAATGGGAATACCAGACCACCTAACCTGCCTCTTGAGAAACCTATATACAGGTCAGGAAACAACAGTTAGAACAGTACATGGAAGCACAGACTGTTTCCAAATAGGAAAAGGAGTACATCAAGGCTGTATATTGTCAACCTGCTTATTTAACTTACATACAAAGTACATCATGATAAACGCTGGGCTGGATGAAACACAAGCTGGAATCAAGATTGCCGGGAGAAATATCAGTAACCTCAGATATGCAGGTGACACCACCCTTATGGCAGAAAGTGAAGAAATAAACAGCCTCTTGACCAAAGTGAAACAGGAGAGTGAAAATGTTGGCTTAAAGCTCCACATTCAGAAAACTAAGATCATGGCATCCAGTCGTATCACTTCATGGAAAATAAATGGGGAAACAGTGGAAGCAGTAGCTGACTTAATTTGGGGGGGGGGGGTCCACAATCACTGAAGATGGTGATCACAGCCATGAAATTAAAAGACGTTCACTCTTTGGAAGGAAAGTTATGACCAATCTAGACAGCATATTAAAAATTAGAGACATTACTTTGTCAAAAAAGGTCAGTCTAGTCAAGGCTATGGTTTTTCCAGGCGTCATGTATGGCTGTGAGAGTTGGACCATAAAGAAAGCTGAGCACAGAGGAACTGATGCTTTTGAACTGTGGTTTTGGAGATGACTCTTGAGAGTCCCTTGGACTACAAGGCAATCCAACCAGTCCATCTTAAAGGAGATCAGTCCTGGGTGTTCATTGGATATTGAAGTGAAACTCCAATACTTTGGCCACCTGATGTGAAGAGTTAACTCATTTGAAAAGACCCTGATGCTTGGAAAGAGTGAGGGCAGGAGGAGAAGGGGACAACAGAGGATGAGATTTTTGGATGGCATCACCAACTTGATGAACATTGGGTATACTCCAGGAGTTGGTGATGGACAGGGAGGCCTGGTGTGCTATGGTTCATGGGGTCACAAATAGTCGGACATGACTGAGTGACTGAATGAACTGACACTGATATTAATTGTTATTTATTGGAAAATTAAAGTAGGTAATTTGACTTATTTTTACATGGTAGGCAGAAAAATAAACAAATATAATGTGTCTTATAAGAAATGATGTTTTTCTCTTTTCCTTTTTAATAATGGTAAAATTCACCAACTTTGTTTTAAACTTAGTTCAATGGAATTAAATGCATTCACATTGTTGAGTGACCATCACCATCATTCATTTGCATAACTGTTTTCCTTTGCGAAACTAAAACTCTGCATCTATTAATAATAACTCTCCATTCCTCCCTCCCCCACTTACAGCCTAAGATAACTTATCATCTGTCTTTTATAGCAGATTTCCCCATAGTTAATTTGATAATGTATATCTATCTATCTATTCATTTTTGCTTACTTATTTCCCAAGCTCTGGATGTTGAGAAGTCCAAGATCAGGGCAGTAGTTGATCAGGTGTCTGGGGAAGACATTCTTTTTGTTTGTAGGTGACTTTCACTTTAACTCATCTCATGGTGGAGAGCAGATTGAAAAAGAAAGAGAGAGGGAGAGTGAAAGACAGATTGTATTATCCTTTTTCTTTCTCAGGTTTACTGAGGTATGGTGGTTTGGTGGTTTAGTCCAACTCTTGTGACTCATGGACTGTAGTTGGCCAAACTCCTCTGCACATGGGATTCCCTAGGCAAAAATACTGGAGTGGGTTGCCATTTCCTTCTCCCAATATTGAGGTATAATTGACAATAAAAATGTATGTATTTAAGGAATACATTTTGATGACCCGATTATCTGGAAGTCATATAGAAGCACAATTGTTTTCCTTTAATCATGTTGTTATATTCTCTTTAAAATAGGTTGATATGTATTTTAAAATTATTGTTATAATGAACAACTTTTGAAAAAATTGTTTCTAAAACATTAAAATATATAATTTAAAGTGCATTTAGCACCAATTTCTTCAAAATAAACAGAAATGTACATATACAGAATACTAAAATTTGAATAAATATTTCAATATTTTTAAATCTATTAATGGTTCAGTAACAAATAGGAATATTGTGTTAGATAAAGAATATTTTAAATAAAAGAATAACAGTTTAATAACTTTCTCTGATGATAATTTGAACTTTTTTTTTTTTTTGCTCAGTTTATTCTTTAAAAATAAATTGAATGGAGAGCATAGAGGGTGTCTGGTGATAGCTACAAATAATTTGTTGAAAGAGTATAAATCATATTCTAAAATAAACCTGTGGATCTTTAAAGAAAAAAAAAAACAACTCTTTTTTGAAGTTGAAATAATTCATTCTAATTTATTTATAAGATTTTCTTTCTATTACACCTCACAAATTGCTATTTCAGTTAACCACATATCTGTAATTTATATTTAATCTTGGGTGTAAGATAGCCAACTTGGTGTTACACAAGACTAAATTTTCTTGTTTTCCATTTTAACTATTTTGTTGATCGTTATGTTAATCTTCAAGACAGTGAAATTAAAATGAGTCTGTTTGAGAATACATCTGGTAATAGAAATAACAGTGAGGCAAAAAGTAAAACTGTTGCTGTGGATTTCCTACTTGTCTCTTTAAAACCAGTAAACATTTTATTCTTTAAAAATGAGACTCAGTAATCAAAAGCTCTGACAGTCTCTTGAAGAGCCAGGATAATTCATGGGCATCTAAACTGACATCAGTGTTCTCTCTGTAGTAATTCTCCTCCATTAATTATTTGGATCATCTTTGCATCAATGTTTTACAAACAACAATTTTTACAGTTGTTTAATAACCCACTTTTTGGTACCAAATGTTGTATATTTGCTACAAGCTTGTAATAGAGCTAATATAGTAACTACATGGATGTTCCTTATATCCCATTTCATGCCTTCAAAATAAAGTTAACAACCTCTTAATAGAGAAAAATAAGCAGTTCTTACTCTATTGCTTCCTGAAGAATTTTCCCAAGAAGACTATCTTTACCATAAATTTCATCTTTAATTAGGAGGCCATCAGTCTATTTTATGTGTTTTGATGGATTTATGGCTCCCACTGTGGAAGTGAACTGAGCCATGCAAAGCTAATCTTCCTAGCAGGAATAAGCCTCTAGTACAGGACAAATGAAAGACACCTAAGTAATAGAGAATCCCTATGTTCTTCATCAAATGTATGAGGAAGTGTTTAATAAAAGAAAAATAACACAGAGTATCAAAGAGAAGTATTCTTTTATATACCAAATAATGTCTCAAAAATTTTCCATTATGAAGTATGTATAGAGAGTAGATACACACAGCAATTCAATCTTGGCATTTATTCTTTAGTTACTTAAATTTCTCAGAAATTTTTAGCATTACCAATTTTTTGAAGTTTACAAAAATCCATAATAGCCTAGCAGGATTGTAGTTTATCAGTATTTCATATTTATAAATCATGTTAAGGCATGCATAAATATTCTTTTCTCTTCCCTTACATAATCCATTTAAGTATCCCTTAAAAGAGCATAAGCAGGCACTCAAAAAGCAATGAAGTGTGAAAAATAGACACTCCCTTGGAAATATTTTATAATCTTTAAATAGTTGAGGGAAGAGACAACCTGGAAAAACTACTGGAGAGATGTATATGTCTGATAGAAATTTTAGAAGTGTAACTTTAGGCATTCTCTTTCTTTCTTTAAATGCTAAGTTTTTCTTGGCACCTTCTCCATATTTGACCTTGTATTCCCCAAATTCTGTATAATCTTTCTTCTTTATCCCAATGAATATTGAGGTCACAGCAGAAGATCACTTTGTATATTTCTCATTTTCTTTAATTCTGCTTATTTCCCACCATAGTTCTTATTTAAAATCTGTCATACTGACCTTTACTTGCAATATTTTGTTATGAAAAGTAATATTTTTTGCTTTCATAAGTAGATAAATATTTTATTTTTTACCCATCTTTACATTGTAAAGTTACCACCAACTTGACTAGTCTTTACAAAATAATTGTGCCTGTTTTAGAAATATAATTGAAGTCATTAGTTTATACTATTTAGTGTGTGGTTTTTCTTACTCAACTTTATTTGCATGGGATTTCACCCTTTGTGAGTGTGTGTGTGTTGTGTGTGGTTTGTTTTCATGTACAAATTTATTTCTCTCCCTTATTGATCTATGGTATTAGATGAAATAAATTTGGGGCAATAATTAATTATTTTTATTAATCATATTCAACTAAGTTACTAGATATACTTTGCTTTATTTTTCCTAAACAATTTAAGAATTTCATATTTATGGAAAAGCTTCAAGAATATTTGCCATATTTTTTGGCTTTATCTGTTTCTTTCATATATGTGTTGGTTTGCTTTATTTTTTCTGAACCATTTAAGCAGGTATGGTAGATGTCATTCCATTTTAACCTAAATACTTTATCATGTTTCTTCTGAAAGAAGAAATAAAGTGTGTTGCATAATGGTAACAACATTACCACACACAATGATAAATTTTCACAGAACATTTATCTAATATTACATTGTTGTTGTTCTTTAGTCGCCAAATGGTATCCACCTCTTTGTGACTCTAGTCCACCAGGCTTTTCTGTCCATGAGATTTCCCAGGCAAGACACTGGAGTGCGTTGCCATTTCGTCCTCCAGGAGATCTTCCTGACCCATGGATCAAAGCCTGTATTGGCAGGTGGATTTTTTTACCACTGAGTCATTCCTTACCACTGGGAAGTACATTCTTTACCACTGGGAACCACATCTAATGGTATACCCATATCCAAATTTCTCTAACTATTCAGTATTGTTATTTTTCCTTTATAGTTTTGTTGCTGCTATCATTGTTGTTTTAGTCTCTGTTCTCTATTTTTGTTTTAGAGAGGGGATATATACATGAATAACTTAAGATAGCATCACCAATTAAATGGACATGAAAGGAGATAGTGAGGGACAGGGGAGTCTGGAATGCTGCAGTCCATAGGGTCACAAATAGTCATATGAGATAGCACCTGAACAATGATCAGTTCAGTTCAGTCACTCAATTGTGTCCAACATTTGGGACGCCATGAATCGCAGCATGCCAGGCCTTCCTGTCCATCACCAACTCCCGAAGTTCACTCAGATTCATGTCCATCGAGTCAATGATGCCATCCAGACATCTCATCTTTGGTCGTCCCTTTCTCCTCCTACCCCTAATCCCTTCCAGCATCAGAGTCTTTTCCAATGAGTCACTGTTCGCATGAGGTGGCCAAAGTACTGGAGATTCAGCTTTAGCATCATTCTTTCCAAAGAAATCCCAGGGCTGATCCCCTTCAGAATGGACTGGTTGGATCTCCTTGCAGTTCAAGGGACTCTCAAGAATCTTCTCCAACATCACAGTTCAAAAGCATCAATTCTTTGGCGCAAAGCTTTCTTCACAGTCCAACTGTCACATCCATACATGACCACAGGAAAAACCATATCCTTGACTAGACAGACCTTAGTCAGCAAAGTAAGGTCCCTGCTTTTGAACATACTATCTAGGTTGGTCATAACTTTCCTTCCAAGGAGTAAGCATCTTTTAATTTCATGGCTGCAGTCATCATCTGCAGTGATTTTGGAGCCCCCAAAAATAAATTCTGATACTGTTTCCATTGTTTCCCCATCTATTTCCCAGGAAGTGATGGGACCAGATGCCAGGATCTTCATTTTCTGAATGTTGAGGTTTAAGTCAACGTTTCTACTCTCTTCTTTCACTTTCTTCAAGAGGCTTTTTTAGATCCTCTTCACTTTCTGCCATAAGGGTAGTGTCATCTACGTATCTGAGGTTATTGATATTTCTCCCGGCAATCTTGATTCCAGCTTGTGCTTTTCCCAGCCCAGAGTTTCTCATGATGTACTCTGCATAGAAATTAAATGAGCAGGGTGACAATATACTGCCTTGATGTATTCCTTTTCCTATTTGGAACCAGTCTATTTTTCCATGTCCAGTTCTAACTGTTGCTTCCTGACCTACATACAGATTTCTCAAGAGGCAGGTCAGGTGGTCTGGCATTCCCATCTCTTTCAGAATTTTCCAGTTTATTGTGATCCACACAGTCAAAGGCTTTGACATAGTTGATAAAGCAGAAAGATATGTTTTTCTGGAACTCTCTTGCTTTTTCCATGATCCAGTGGATGTTGGCAATTTAATCTCTGGTTCCTCTGCCTTTTCTAAAACCAGCTTGAACATCTGGAATTTCACGGTTCATGTATTGCTGAATCCTAGCTTGGAGAATTTGGAGCATTACTTTACTAGCATGTGAGATGAGTGCAATTGTGCGGTAGTTTGAGCATTCTTTGGCATTGCCTTTCTTAGAGATTGGAATTAAAACTGACCTTTTCCAGTCCTGTGACCACTGCTGAGTTTTCCAAATTTGCTGACATATTGAGTGCAGCCCTTTCACAGCATCATGTTTCAGGATTTGAAAGAGCTTACCTGGAATTCCATCACTTCCCCTAGCTTTGTTTGTAGTGATGCTTTCTAAGGCCCACTTGACTTCACATTCCAAGATGTCTGGCTCTAGATGAGTGATCACACCATCGTGATTATCTGGGTCGTGAAGATCTTTTTTGTACAGTTCTTCTGTGTTTCTTGCCACCTCTTCTTAATATCTTCTGCTTCTGTTAGGTCCATACCATTTCTGTCCTTTATTGAGCCCATCTTTGCATGAAATGTTCTCTTGGTATCTCTAATTTTCTCGAAAAAATCTCTAGTCCTTCCCTTTCTATTACCTTCTATTTCTTTGCATTGATCGCTGAAGAAGGCTTTCTTACCTCTTCTTGCTATTCTTTGGAACTCTGCATTCAGATGCTTATATCTTTCCTTTTCTCCTTGGCTTTTCACTTCTCTTCTTTTCACAGCTTATTAAGGCTTCCCCAGACAGCCATTTTGCTTTTTGGCATTTCTGTTCCATGGAGATGGTCTTAATCCCTGTCTCCTGTACAATGTCATGAACCTCATTCCATAGTTCATCAGGCACTCTATCTATCAGATCTAGGCCCTTAAATCGATTTCTCACTTCCACTGTATAATCATAAGGGGTTTGATTTAGGTCATACCTGAATGTTCTGGCGGTTTGCCCTACTTTCTTCAATTTCAGTCTGAATTTGGTACTAAACAGTTCATGATCTGAGCCACAGTCAGCTCCTGGTCTTGTTTTTGTTGACTGTATAGAGCTTCTCCATCTTTGGCTGCAAAGAATACAATCAATCTGATTTCGGTGTTGACCATCTGGTGATGTCCATGTGTCGAGTCTTCTCTTGTGTTGTTGGAAGAGGGTGTTTGCTATGGCCAGTGCATTTTCTTGGGAAAACTCTGTTAGTCTTTGCCCTGCTTCATTCCGCATGCCAAAGCCAAATTTGCCTGTTACTCCAGGTGTTTCTTGACTTCTTACTTTTGCATTCCAGTTCCCTATAATGAAAAGGACATCTTTTGGGGATGTTGGTTCTAAAAGGTCTTGTAGGTCTTCATTGAACCATTCAACTTCAGCTTCTCCAGCATTACTGGTTGGGGGCATAGACTTGTATTACTGTGATATTGAATGATTTGCCTTGGAGCGAACAGAGATCATTCTGTCATTTTTGAGACTGCATCCAAGTACTGCATTTCGGACTCTTTTGTTGAGCATGATGGCTACTCCATTTCTTCTGAGGGATTCCTGCCCACAGTAGTAGATATAATGGTTATCTGAGTTAAATTCACCCATTCAAGTCCATTTTAGTTAGCTGTTTCCTGGAATGCAAACATTCACTCTTGCCATCTCTTGTTTGACGGCTTCCAATTTGCCTTGATTCATGGACCTAACATTCCAGGTTCCTAAGCAATATTGCTCCTTACAGCATTGGACCTTGCTTCTATCACCAGTCACATCCACATCTGGGTATTGTTTTTGCTTTGGCTCCATCCCTTCATTCTTTCTGGAGTTATTTCTCCATTGATCTCCAGTAGCGTCTTGGGCACCTACTGACCTGGGGAGTTCCTCTTTCAGTATCCTATCATTTTGCCTTTTCATACTGTTCATGGGGTTCTCAAGGCAAGAATACTGAAGCGGTTTGCCATTCCCTTCTCCGGTGGACCACATTCTGTCAGACCTCTCCACCATGACCCACCCGTCTTGGGTTACCCCACGGGCATGGCTTAGTTTCATCGAGTTAGACAAGGCTGTGATTCTAGTGTGATTAGATTGACTAGTTTTCTGTGAGTATGGTTTCAGTGTGTCTGCCCTCTGATGCCCTCTTGCAACACTTACCATCTTACTTGGGTTTCTCTTACCTTGGGCGTGGGGTATCTCTTCACAGCTGCTCCAGCAAAGCGCAGCGGCTGCTCTTTGCCTTGAATGAGGGGGTATCTCCTCACCGCTGCCCTTCCTGACCTTCAACGCGAGATAGCTCTTCTAGCCACCACTCTTTGGATGTGGGATGGCTCCTCCTGGCTGCCACCCCTAACCTTGCACGCAGGGTAGCTCCTCTCGGCTGTTCCTGCACCATCGCAGCCTGACACTCTCGGCCACTGCCCCTGACCTCGGACGTGGGGTAACTCCACTTGGCCGCCACCCTTTGGGCATGGAGTCCTCCTGGCTTCTGCCTCTGACCTCGGATGTGGGGTAGCTCCTCTCGGCTGCGCTTAGTGCACCGGTCGCAGCCGCCTGTGCTTAGTGAGCCGATCGCAACCCCTGAACAATGATAACAAATATAAATTAAGATATTGCTTTACAGTTAAATGCCAAAATTACTCAGTTCCCTGTAATCTAGAACAGTGCCTCTAATTTCTTCTATTGTTTGTCTTTCACAGTGTGTCCAACGTATTTGATGGGAATAAAACAAGGCACAGCAAAAGTAAAAATATAGTGTCCTTTGAAACCCAAATTATTTTTTAAACAGAGTCCCTATTGGAGCCGATTATACAGAGTAAAGTAAGCCAGAAAGAAAAACACCAATACAGTATACTAACACATATATATGGAATTTAGAAAGATAGCAATGATGACCCTGTATGCAAGACAGCAAAAAAGACACAGATGTGTATAGCAGACTTTTGGACTCAGAGGGAGAGGGAAAGGGTGGGATGATTTGGGAGAATGGCTTGAAACATGTATACTATCATGTAAGAATCGAATCACCAGTCTAACATGCTTGGGGCTGGTGCACGGGGATGATCCAGAGAGATGTTATGAGGAGGGAGGTGGGAGGAGGGTTCATGTTTGGGAACGCATGTACACCCATGGTGGATTCATGTCAATGTATGGCAAAACCAATATAGTATTGTAAAGTAAAATAAAGTAATAATAAAAATTAAAAAAAATAAAAATAAAATAAAAATAAATTTTAAAAAAATCACAGCAACTGTCCCTACTGAAAAGTTATCTTTCATCTCTCTAAGATTAAGAGAAGATTTTAAAAATTATGGGATTCATGCTACTTGCCATCTTCCTCCAGTGTGGTAGCTGCTGTGTTAATCCCCTGTGTGGCATCAGGACTTCTCCTGCCATCATGGTTTATTGGCTTATAGCTCATTCTTCCTTCAGGCCCTCAGGTCCAGTTATTTTAAAGAAAATTAAAACACCTGAAATCACGCTATCGATACAGTCAGATCCAGAATAGAAGTCATTTTTTTATTTTAATGTTTTTGTAAGCAAATATCTTACATAATATTGTCAACATGTTTAATATGAAAACAATCAATGTAAAATGCAATCTTTTAATTGCTTTCTTTTTGTGTCATTAACATTTTGTACTGTTCCTAATAACATCAACTCTATTCTTTCTCAAGGAACATGGAGATCTTTATAATTTCCTGGTAATACCTAAATTTATAGGATGAAACAGGAGAATTTAGGGTATGCTTGAGTCAAACTACTGTAACCATGATAGGTTTTGCTTTCATTCTGTCTTTATTAGCATTTTCTCAAGACATATCATTCATTTCGCTTCTTCATAATTGTTTTCTATTTGCATATAAGAATCTTTGTTAC
This sequence comes from Ovis canadensis, assembly GCF_042477335.2. Lineage (NCBI taxonomy): Eukaryota > Metazoa > Chordata > Mammalia > Artiodactyla > Bovidae > Ovis > Ovis canadensis. The sequence continues at coordinate 137,642,266 of NC_091245.1, forward strand.
TTCTTTTTTGTTTCTGATTTCAAACTATTGTTCCAGAGAGTAAAAACAAATTTGAATCACCTAATAAAAATTCATGTGAACAATATTTCAAGAGAAGAATAGACACAATGGTATTATAGTTCTGTGGGGGAAGGTTCCCTGCATGATAATGTTGACTGTTTAATAGAGTATAGTTGAGTCTTCTGCATTTACTTTATGCAAACTTGGGTGTGACCTCTGCTTACTTTCTTGTCATTTGAATTACACATTCTGTGTTGAGTCAAAATACGGGCTAATTCACCACATAACATTAAATACTTTCTTCAATGAAGGATGCCCCAAATATTAGCACAAGCTGCATGATGCTTCCCTCTGTGAGCATCAGAAAGTATGCAGAGCTACAAGCAGATAAATGGAAGATCTACGCTAACTTCACACAGTCTTGATAGTCCATTTTCAAGCAGTTCTGTCATTTAACCTGCACATATACTTGGCTATAGCATAGCCAAGTATATATGGTACTTCTCCCATCAGGAGGTGTCCATAAGCCTCTTATCCTTCTCCATCAGAGGGCAGACTGACTGAAAACCATAATCACAGAAAACTAACCAATCTGATCCCATGGGCCATAGCCTTGTCTTATTCAATGAAATTATGAGCCATGCTGTGTAGGGCCACCCAAGATGGATAGGTCGTGGTGAAGAGCTCTGACAAAACGTGGTCCATTGGAGAAGAGATGACAAGCCACGTCACTATTCTTGCCTTGAGAACACCACGGACAGTATGAAAAAGCAAAAATATAGAACACTAAATGGTAAACTATCCATGTCATAGATGCCCAAGATGCTACAGGAGATCAGTGGAGAAATAATTCCAGAAAGAATGAAGAGATGGGGCCAAAGTAAAAACAAAACCCAGTTGTGGATGTGACTGGTTATAGAAACAAAGTCACGTGTTATAAAGAGCAATATCACATAGGAACCTGGAATGTTAGGTCCATGCATGCTTGGGGCTGGTGCATGGGGATGACCCAGAAAGATGTTATGGGGAGGGAGGTGGGAGGGGGGTTCATGTTTGGGAATGCATGTAAGAATTAAAGATTTTAAAATTTAAAAAATAAAAAACTAAAAATTAAAAAAAAACAAAACAAAACAAACAAACAAACAAAAAAAAAGATCTTCTAGAACACCCAAAGAATATGTAATTTTCATTATAGGGGACAAGAAGGCAAAAGTAGGAAGTCAAGAGATACCTGGAGTAATGGGGAAATTTGGCCTTGGAGTACGGGAAAAAGCAGGGCAAAGACTAATAGAATTTTGCCAAGAGAACACACTGTCAATAGCAAACACCCTCTTCCAACAACACAAGAGAAGACTCTACACATGAACATCACCAGATGGCCAACACCAAAATCAGGTTAATTATATTCTTTGCAGGAAAAGATGGAGCTCTATACAGTCAACAAAAACAAGACCAGGAGCTGACTGTTGCTCAGATCATGAACTCCTTATTGCCAAATTCAGACTTAAATTGAAGACAGTAGGGAAAACCTCTAGACCATTCAGGTATAACCTAAATCAGTTCCCTTATGATTATACAGTGGAAGTGAGAAATAGAGTCAAAGGATTAGATCTGATAGACAGTGTGCCTGATGAACTATGGATGGAGGTTTGTGACATTGTACAGGAGGCAGGGATCAGGACAATCCCCAGGAAAAAGAAATGCAAAAAAGCAAACTGGCTGTCTGAGGAGGGCTTACATATAGCTGTGAAAAGAAGAGAAGCGAAAAGCCAAGGAGAAAAGGAAAGATATACCCTTTTGTGTGTGGAGTTCCAATGAAGACCAAGGAGAGATAAGAAAGCCTTCCTCAGTGATCAGTGCAAAGAAATAGAGGAAAACAATAGAATGGAAAAGACTAGAAATCTCTTCAAGAAAATTAGAGATACCAAGAGAACATTTCATGCAACTATGAGCACAATAAAGGACAGATATGGTATGGACCTAAAGGAAGCAGAAGATATTAAGAAGAGGTGGCCAGAATACACAGAACTATATAAAAAAAATCTTCATGACCCATATAATCACGATGGTATAATCATTCACCTAGAGCCAGACATCTTGAAATGCGAAGGCAAGTGAGCCTTAGGAAGCATCACTATGAACAAAGCTAGTGGAGGTGATGGCATTCCAGTTGAGCTATTTCAAATCCTAAAAGATGATGCTCTGAAAGTGCTGTTTTCAATATGCCAGCAAATTTGGAAATCTCAGCAGTCCTCATGAGACTGGAAAAGTTCAGTTTTCATTCCAATCCCAAAGAAAGGCAATGCCAAAGAATGCTCAGACTACCGCACTATTGCACTCATCTGACACGCTAGTAAATTAATACTCAAAATTCTCCAAGCCAGACTTCAACAGTACATGAACCATGAACTTCCAGATGTTCAAACTCACTTTTGGAAAGGCAGAGGAACCCGAGATCAAATAGCTAACATCTGTTGGATCATCAGAAAAGCAAGAGAGTTCCAGAAAAACATCTATTTCTGCTTTATTGACTATGCCAAAGCTTATGACTATGCGGATCACTGCAAACTGTTGAAAATTCTTTAAGAGATGGGAATACCAGACCACCTGACCTGCCTCTTGAGAAACCTGTATGCAGATCAGGAAGCAACATTTAAAGCTTGACATGGAACCGCAGACTGATTCCAAATAGGAAAAGAAGTATGTAAAGGATGTATATTGTCACCTTGGTTATTAACTTATATGCAGAGTACATCATGAGTAACACTGGGCTGGATGAAGCACAAGCTAAAATCAATAGTGCTGGGAGAAATACCAGTGACCTCAGATATGTAGAGATACCACACTTATGGCAGAAAGGGAAGAGGAACTAAAAAGCCTCTTGATAAATGTGAAAGAGGAAACTGAAATAATTGGCTTAAAGTTCAATAATCAGAAAACTAAGATCATGGCATCTGGTCCCATCACTTCATATCAAATAAATGGGGAAACAGTGCAAACAGTGGCAGACTTTATTTGAGGCGGGTGGGGTGGGGGTGGTTCCAAAATCACTGCGGATATTAACTGCAGCCATGAAATTAAAAGACACTTACTCCTTAGAAGAAAGCTATGACCAATCTAGACAGCACATTAAAAAGCAGAGACACTACTTTGCCAACAAAGGTCGGTCAAGTCAAAGCTATGGTTTTTCCAGTAGTCACATATGGATGTGAGGAGAGTTGGACTATAAAAAAATGTTGAGTGCTGAAGAATCGATGCTTTTGAACTGTGTTGTTGGAGAAGACTCTTGAGAGTCTCTTGGACAGCAAGGAGATCCAACCAGTCAATCCTAAAGGAAATTAGTCCTGAATATTCATTGTAAGGACTGATGTTGAAGCTGAAACTGCAATGCTTTGGCTACCTGATGCAAAGAGCTGACTCTGTTGAAGAGACCCTGATGCTGGGAAAGATTGAAGATGGGAGGAGAAGGTGATGACAGAGATTGAGATGGTTGGATGGCATCGACTCAATGGACATAAGTTTGAGTAAACCCTGGGAGTTGATGATGGACAAGGAAGCCTGGCTTGCTGTGGTTCATGGATTCACAGAGTCGGACATGACTGATTGATTTAACTGAAATGAACTCATACTAGGCTGTTTTTTATGACCTGTATGTTTTTCACTGGGGAATATGTACATATTTGCAGGTAATTAGAATAATTATTTTTACAAAATAGTAGGAGTTACATATGTAATCTGTTGTTAAACAGCATAGATTGCCTGATATCAACAGAAAATATTCTGTAAAGATATTTATGGAACACATAATTTGATAAACAGAATTTTTAAAAAATGAAAGAGGATTTCATGCTGGTGTGGAAGAAACTAGATTGACTTTGGATTGAAAATTGCTAAAGCTGAACGATGAGTGCATAGGGATTCTTGCCAAGTTTCTGTACTTTTATATGTGTCTGAGATTTTTCATTAAAAAATAACAGGTTAGAAATTTCCCTGGTGGTCCAGTGGTTAAGACTTCACCTTCCAAAACAGGGGGTGAGGGTGTGATCCCTGATCAAGGGGCTATGATGCCTTTCCCCCCCCCAAAAAAAAAAATGCAAGCAACTGAAGCAATATCGTAACAAATTCAACATTAAAGAAAAAAAAAAAAAGGTTAAATGGGGAGGAGGGGAGTGTTGCTCTTAGCTTAGAAGAGGACTTTTCTCCAGTGAAAAACTATACAAAAATTCTTGGATTTTTGATACTAGCCTCTGGGTCCAAGGGCTTCCCTGATAGTTCAGTTGATAAAGAACCTGCTTGCAATGCAGGAGACTCTGATTTGATTCCTGGGTTGGGAAGATCCACTGGAGAAGGGATAGGCTACCCACTCCAGTATTCTTGGGCTTCCCTTGTGGCTCAGCTTATAAAGAATCCACCTGCAGTGTGGGAGACCTGGGTTTAGTCCCTGAGTTGAGAAGTCCCTGGAGAAGGGACAGGCTACCCATTCCAGTATTTTGGCCTAACAAATTTCATGGACTGTATAGTCTATGGGATCACAAAGAGTTAGACAGAACTGAGTGACTTTCACTCTCACTTTCTGGGTCCAAGGTGCTGTTCTCAGTGGTAATGCAAAACACTCACAACTGTTAACCTCAATATAAGTTTCTTTGTCATTCAGTGCTGCTCTCTGACATGATTATTTTGCTAAAATGCAAGACAAGTGTCTATGCAGTAGTGGAAGCTTTTCCTCCATGATAATGATATAATATCAAGTCATTCAGTGAAGGATCAGGAGGGAGTTTAGCCCTAGACAAGCTACCAAGTGCAGAGATTAGATGAAGGGGTACAAGAGAAAGACACCAAAAGGGAAAAGTATCAACAATGCCAAAATAAGGGGAAAAATAAAACTGGGCAAACTTCTGCTTTTCTATGCTTATCAAGTAGTAACAACTGACTCCATTCTACCTGTTTTGAAGGCTTTCAAAGAAACTTAAGGTATACTGGAGACTGCAGAGGGTAGTAGTCTTTTGGAAAAAAAAAAATAGGAGCCTACATTAAGTTGAATTTTGTAAAAGTTTCTTTTTAAATTATAGCTTGTTTCTATTAAAGGTTTAAATGGAGTAAAATGTTCTCTGGTTGGGAGGATTTTTTTTTTTCTTTTGCCTTCAGAATCACAAATAATTTGATCCAGGAGTTTCATTTTATTTTTGTTGTCTCTGAGTCTCATTATCCTTCCAATTTCATGTTGTCTCTGGGGAACACTAATTTCCTCTTCACCCTTAGGCTCAAACTAGTTATGAGCTTATGGTAGGAGTGGATTCTAGGACAGGGTCATGCCTATTTGAGAATATATATGCTGTAGACATTAAGCTGAACGCTAATGTCCCAGGCTTTCCAAGACATCTGCTCACCTTATTAAAATTTTCTTTTTTCTTGCCATGTTAATCGCTGCCTTGCTTCTCATCAGTACACATCACAGGTCCTGCCTACTCAATTTACGTTTAGACATCATGACTCCCATGGTAGTGTCCTGGCTGCCTGCCCAGAATGTGTTATTGGTGACCCTTTTGTTCTCTTCTTTAAACACCAAGTTAATTATGACTTGTTGGGGCCTCTGATGGTATCTGATGACCTTTGAGACATCATACACTCCCTCGCTAATCTTTTAACAAGTAGATCCAATTCTATATGAGAGAATCCCATCTAAAAATGTATCAAATCAGGTCAAAGGAAAGCTAAATGGTCCCTTTTGATGAAGTGACACTGCAGACAATATACTTATATGGATACCCACTTTGTGACCAGATGGTATTAGATGTTATTTCAACAGAATGGTACACTCTCTTTCTCATCTCTGTTTAGCAAGTTGAATTAAATATGAACAAGAGTACTAAGGCTGGGCAAAGAGGATTTTTACAATATTGACTAATTTTTGCTGAGAAGTCTGGGATTTTTACAGGTTTAAATAATATCCCAATCCTATATTAGTTCATTTTATTGGTTTACTTTCAACTTTCATCTAGAAATGCTAAATATCAGAAATAATTTTAAAAAAAGGTATAAAATTTTGTTTTAGTTTGAAAGTGCTCCAAGCATATGTATTAATATATAATATATGTATTTGTCTTGAAAAATAAGTTTTCTAATAAGTAAGTATATATATATATATATATTTTAATTATGGAATCTAAAATAGTAGCAAGTTTAATAGATGGATTCATATTTATGTGATAATCACATGCATATTACTGGAGAAATTTAGAAAAATATGTATCATCTCATTTAATATTTTTGTACAAAAACTCAGAGAATTTTATATTGGTGTATAAAGGTTTCCTGATGTAGTACTTTTTATCTTGTTGTAGAGTAAAATTGAGTTTATTCAATGAGATTATATTTTTATTTGTTTCAGGCATTCCTAGATAATGGAGTACATCTATTTTGTATTGAAATCATAAAAAACAGAAAAGTTGTTTTGGACCTCTTCGTTTTATTAAAATATAAGCAAAGATACATACATTAAAAAGAGATATACCTTCATCCATAATAAGGTAAAATATATTTATATTTACCTTACATTCATGGCATTGATAAATCTGAATGGGTGAAGAATAAACATGCTTTGGTTATTTACTGTAATTGTATTATTATTAATTGAATACATAATCTTTAATATGATCTTATATTCATGAGAAGTCCACTGAATAACACACTTCTTCAGAATATGACACTTAATTCTAAAAAATATATAAAATAAAAATGATGTTTAGAAAATGTTTGAAAGGTAAAATAATACAAATAAGATGATTATATTATGACCCAACTAAAGGGAGTTAGCAGGACAATAGTAGTTGAGACAAGAAGAAAAGAAAACTATATGAATTTAAAAGACAACAGAATATTGAGGTAATAAATAGTGTCATGCACCTTTCACCAAGTAACATTAATACTTTCTACTTTAAGCATTTGTTTGTCAGGACAAAATTCTTCAGAAAGAATTGACACTATCTGTTTTCAAGCAGTTCCTCAACTAAGTGAATTGTAGCAGAAGTGGCCCTTGAAAGTAGACCTTCAATTGGGGACACTCAGCTGTCAATTGACCACAGCATCTCATTGCTGGTAGGAAGTAGGAGATGGTGTCCTAGGATTTATCATAACACTGTGGCCCTGAAATGGTCACTTCTGAGTGACTGGGATGAGACACTGATAAAAGGGGAATGATTGAATTACACTCTCATTCTAGCCTCTAAATAGAATGAAGGCAAGAGTGTTGGGGTCCTTTAATGGGCCGGGACCTGGCGGTCCGGAGGCGATGATAAGAAAGTGAAAGAGAGAAAGAGGCTGATACTCCCTGGTTTACAGCAGAAAACAATAAAGTCCTTGACACAGGACTTGTCTTTCACGAAAGCAGCGGACGCCCTCTCGAGGCGGGGTGAAGGCACAGGGTGAGTTTTTGAGAGAGTCTTAGAAGCCCGGGCAAGAGAGTGAGTAAGACAGGTCTCTCTACTCCAAGGAATCAGCCAAGGAGAGAGAGAGAGAAAGAGAAAGAAAGAAAGAGAGAGAGAGAGAAAGTAAGAAAGAAAGACAGACTACACGGGGACCCAAGCTCTGATGGAGCAAAGGTGCTTTAATGATTTTCTGTGAGTATATATAGGCTGTAATACAAAAAGTTTCTTTTGTCAATGATAAAGATCAGAAAACCAAATGTACAGTAACCGTTACCAAGGGAACAAGGGATGCTGATGGTCACAAGGTCAGGAGACAATCCATATCTCAAGAAAGGGGATTGAGACTAAGCAGTTTTGTCATAAAGAGAATGTTTACTAAAGGAGATTCAAGCCAGTCTCACACAATGACCCCAGTTCCTGGGAGCAGCATGCTGTTCTGCTTAAAAAGAAACAAAGGACTTGTGAGAAACAGCATGTAGGAATTCTCCTGTTAAACATTCCCTGACACAAGAGTAATGATGAAGATTTAGAAGTTGGCTGTTTTCTGGGGGCTTCCCTGATGGGTCAGAGGTTAAGACTCTGCACTTCCAATTCAGAAAATGTAGGTTCAATACCTGGTTGGGGAGCTAAGATCCTACATGCTACATAGTGAGGCAAAGAAAGGAAAAATTAATAAAGTTGGTTTGTTTCTAAATTAAAAAAAAAAAAACTTATATGGAACTTACTAACTGCTATGAAAGCCAAAAGGCTTATGTAGCATCATTTATTGAGGCCCTCAAGTTTTGTAGCCACTGTCTAAACTTCTACAAATCAGACCACAGATTTAACTGTAAAAGTAAAAGAAAACAGTATAGTAAAGCAAACAGTATAGAGACTTGAAAGATTTCCCATGATAAAACCAGGGCCCAATAGAGAATGAGTGAGATACTTGTATGGCTGTATATGGCCACTTGAACCCACTGATTCCCTTAAGTGCTCAGGGCTAGCACATGTAGTGCACACCTCTTGCTGGAAGACAGCATCCTCTCCTGCCTGGAGGTCTTAGAGAAACCTCACCTGGAGCATCCCTCTTAAACAGGATACTTGTCTTACTCATGACCCATGCCTACACTCACCATTGTCTCATGATGAGTAACTAGGTTTAGATCTCAGCAAGGCCCTAGCTGAAAATCATACTCCCTCCTGGGGATTCTGGCTGCTTATTTATAGAAAAATATTGCAGGGCCTGGCATTATGTACCAGCAAGGATAAATGAGATATTTGTGAGAGTGGATCTTCTAGTTTTGGGGCTGGAAGGAGGTGAAAAACATAACTGAAGAAAATTGGGTTTATGATTGTTCTCTGTTTCCCGTCGTGTGCATGCTCAGTTGCTAAGGCATGTCTGACTCTTTGTAACACCATGGACTGTGGCCTGCTAGGCTCCTCTGTCCATGGGATTTTCCAAGCAAAAATACTGGAGTGGGTTGTCATGTCCTCCTCTAGGGAATCTTCCCAACCCAGAAATTGAATCCATGTTTCCTACATCTCCTGCATTGGCAGGCTAATTCTTTACCATTGAGCCAACTGAGAAGCCTCTCACTTTCCCATTTGTCAAGTTTTGACATGTAGTCAAGTTTTGACATCTTGTCAAGGACACCTGGAATTAGTCTGAATATACTGCCAGGATGGCTGCTTGAAGCTTTTAAACAACAATGGCCTATATGAAATGAGAGCATATCAATTTCAGCCTTGCAGAGTACTGGGAAAGGGGATAAGAAATGCAGGGAACAGGCTTTAAATAATAGATTTTTTTACATAAGACTAGAGATCTCATTATCTGACTGTGTCCTTCACTAAGTCCCAGAGGACACTGATTACACAAAAGCAATAAAGACTGCCCTGTAGAGAGGGCACTGAAATCATTAAGGTCAGGAATAACTGTGCTCTGTAGCATAGCTGACAGTAGGAAAAGTTGTTTGGAACTGTGCTTCTTCATTTCAAGGGGGATGGAATATTCCAGAATGGTACAAGACAGATGACTGCATTTGCCTGTAAGAGAAGAGTTAGAATAATATTCTAATGGAAATAATGAAGTGTAAAAACCAAGTTCATTGTTTTACAATGAGCTACAGTGTTTACTGATACATGGAGGTGGGATTCCCAAGCGGCTCAGTAGATAGGCCAAGTGATGTGCCTGCCATTCCACTCTTTAACCAGAAGAGTGAATCAGAAGTAATACTGGTCTCTGAAAGAAATTCAGAGATGAGTGATATCCTCAAAAATTTTATTATGGTTGTCCCCATTATGTTTATACTGAATGCCCTGGTCTCTAGCAATTTCCTCATATGCAGCATTCAATTGAACACTTGAGTGAAACTTGACAGGACTACGGAGTCATTGTTCTGTGTGTATCTCTCTTCTCCATTACCCTTACCTGTGAATGTTGGCTGTCTTGGCTTCTTTAGGATCTCAACTCCTTCGAATGAATTCAAGGTATGTTCTGGATCCTACCTGGGTTCCCCCTTGTGCTATGGCCTGGAAATTTTCTCCAGCTGGTGATCTGTGACAGTCGAAAAATTTCACCTCTTCAATCTCCAATGAATCATCATTCTTTGTTGCCTGATTAAGTTAAATACCTTGAATGTTCTTGCTTCATAGTTTGTCTTTTTTGTTTGTTTGTTTTAGTCTTTTTTTTTTTTCAAATGGGCTGATAAATATGATTGTTGTTACTCCCTCTTGACTAAAAGAGAAAGTTAGTGATAGAGTTGATTCAATGTGAGGTATGAATGGCTGTGAGGGGTCTAGGTAGTGAACTATAGCATAATCTTTCTGTGTCCTGACAACATGCCTACTGGCCATATCTTCAATCTCCCTCTGCTGTGTTAGACAGTTCTAGGGCGTGCTAAAACATCTCATCTCAAGTTATGCCTAGTTCCTCACTGTTGTATTTTGACGACTATTTTTTTTCTTTTTTTTTGGAAGTCACTCAGCCCACAAATAAGACAACTGGGGAATTAGAAGCTACTGTCTTCCAGAGAAGGTTATTTATTCTCAATGAATGGAGGAAGTGAGTCAGTGGGAAAATATTCATTTTTTTTTATTCCTGAGAGAGACAAGTTTGTAGTGTATTGTACATAGAGTGAGTCACATTCTTCACAGTGGCTTCTGAATCACTAATACACATTTGCGCCTCCTTCTCTTAACTCTCGCAGAATCATTTTTTCCTATTTCCTTATGTCATCCCCCAAACAGGTTACCTACACCCAAGTGTTTGCCTTAATCTCTGCTTTTAGAGAAACTCTTAATTTAAATGCATATCATTGTGTACTTATGTTGCAGTTTACCAGAAAGCCCTGGGGCTTCACTAGAAAAAGAGTCAACATCACTCCAAAATGGATATAGAACTTCAAAATGGTATATAATGGAATATTGCTCAGTCAAACCTTTAATTTAAAACAATTTGTTTAAACATTTCAGAGTTAAAAAATAAAATCAATTCTTTAAATATATTTAGATTTGTATCTATATACTTATAGTTTGAAAACTCAAAAGAAAAAAAAAACTAAATGTATTTTTATTCAATATTTTAGCCCAAAAGTCCAAGTAAGTTATTCTAGAAGAATTTTCTTTTATTTCTGGCTCCTTGATCTATGAAAATCTTCATGCTGCTTTCCTTCAAAATAAGATGTTTGACTGGTTGTATCATTTCAGGGTTCACAACATGTGATCACTTATTTCTTCAGATTTCTGTAGAAGTCTTATTGCCTACTAGTATTTATGTCAGGGTGAAAATTTTTGTGCCAGCTGTTTGATTTCCTTTTTTTTAGTACCTAAAATTTTTGTCTGAATATTTGTAAGAATCTTTGTAATATTTAAAATTATAACATTTTAAATGTGATTTCATTACTAGCTTAAAATTAAATCTATATTTCACTGCTGCAAAAAGTGAATTTAATTCATTCTCTATCATCTTAGTGCATTGATGGTGCTTTTAATACTCAACTGATTTTACTGCATTAAAAAATTCTTAGAAGCATTTTTCAGGGTTTGTTAATGTTTTTAACAAGTTTATAAATGTCATATAATATTTTAATGAGTTGACACATATAGGTCATACACTGAAATATTTTTACTCTACATTTACTTGAAATATCATGCATAAGCAGTGCAATTTTATAAAAAATAAAAAAAGATCAGAACTATCCTTAATACTTTCAATAGATTTGTGTCTCACGTAGTTTAAAAGCTAAAGTCTACTGAGAAATGAAATATTTCCTGCCATATTAGTAAACAAGGATGTTATATCATTGGTGATTACAGCCTCCCAGTGTGAGGTGGGGAGTCCCATGAGCACTCAGGAAGGAGGATACCCGTGAACTAACAGCCATCAGGACTGCAGCCACTCCCTATGGTGAATCTCAAGGGAGATCAGACTGAAACAACACGGGATGTTGGTACAGAAGAGCTGAGATGCATATCAGAGGAATGATTTCAGTGAGTCCAGACTGTTGCATTTTTCCATACACAGAAAAGTGCTAGATCCCTTAACTTGAGATATCTGGGTTCATTTAATTAGCAATAATCTTTTGATGCTCAGACTACCTGCCCTTTCTTGCAAAATTTCTATACAATTGGACTCTTTCCCTTTCCTCTATGGAGCAGCTCTCTCAGGGCCCACTTGAGATGCTATCTCCTGGGCTTGAAATCCTAAAACTTCCCACCAAATAAAATATAGATTGTGACTATTTTTTAAGTGAGCATTATCTGGCCCCAAAAGCACTCATGATCTGACTCTCTCCTAACTCCTAGCTCGAGAAAAATTTTAACACATTTCCACAAACCTTTCATTTTCTCACTATGCTACTTTCACTCCAACTTCTCATAATTCCATACCAACTCAAAGTCTATGCAATATACTTTTTCTTTTCATAGAACACTTCACTGTTTGATGTCTGTGATTTATATCCCTACGCTATTCAATTTTCTACTTAAAATTCCCTTTAAAAGGTATCTTCAGACTACCTTGTCTAAACTAAAATTATTTCTTCCCGATCCATCAGATCTGTCACTCTCTAGTTGCTTATTTTTATTTGGAGCACATTTCACAACCTGAAATATTATATACCTTTAAATTTGTTTAGTTATCTGACCCATACACATATACTCATTTTAAAAGTATTCATAGTTTGAATATCTAGTGTTTCTCCCAAACTCAGAAGAGTATCAGGAGTATAAGAAGCCTTTAACATTTGTGAAAAGATGGAATGAAATAAATATCATTTTAGTTTGTATTCCTTATAAACTTAACGAATTACTTTGCCTTTGCTAAGATCAATATGCCAAGACAAATTTAACATTAGTTAATTTAGCAGAGGAAGGCTTTCTTATCTCTCCTTGCTATACTTTGGAAGTCTGCATTCAGATGTTTACATTTCCTTTTCTCCTTGGCTTTTCGCCTCTTTTCTTTTCACAGCTATTTGTAAGGCTTCCCCAGACAGTAATTTCGCTTTTTTGCATTTCTTTTCCATGGAGATTGTCTTGATCTCCGTCTCCTGTACAATGTCACAAACCTCATTCCATAGTTCATCAGGCACTCTATCAGATCTAGGCCCTTAAATCTATTTCTCACTTCCACTGTATAATCATAAGGGATTTCATTTAGGTCATACATGAATGGTCTAGTGGTTTTCTCTACTTTCTTCAATTTAAGTCTAAAATTGGCAATAAGAAGTTCATGATCTGAGCCACAATCAGCTCCTGGTCTTGTTTTTGTTGACTGTATAGAGCTTCTCCATCTTTGGCTGCAAATAATATAATCAATCTAATTTTGGTGTTGACCATCTGGTGATGTTCATGTGTAGAATATTCTCTTGTGTTGTTGGAAGAGGGTGTTTGCTATGACCAGTGTGTTCTCTTGGCAAAACTCTATTAGTCTTTGCCCTGCTTCATCCTGTATTCCAAGGACAAATTTGCCTGTTACTACAGGTGTTTCTTGACGTCCTAAGAAATAGAGGAAAACATCAGAATGTGAAAGACTAGAGATCTCTTCAAGAAAATTAGAGTTACCAAGGGAACATTTCATGCAAAGATAGGCTCAATAAAGGACAGAAATAGTAGGGACCTAACAAAAGCAGAAGATATTAAGAAGAGGTGGCAAGAATACACAGAAGAAATATACAAAAAAGATCTTCATGACCCAGATAATCATGATGGTGTGATCACTCACCTAGAGCCAGACATCCTGGTATGTGAAGTCAAGCGGGCCTTAGAAAGCATCACTATGAACAAAGCTAGTGGAGGTGATGGAATTCCAGTTGAGATATTTCAAATCCTGAAAGATGATGCTGTGACAGTGTTGCACTCAATATGCCAGCAAATTTGGAAAACTCAGCAGTGGCCACAGGACTGGAAAAGGTCAGTCTTCATTCCAATCCCAAAGAAAGACAATGCCAAAGAATGCTCAAACTACCGCACAATTGCACTCACCTCACACGCTAGTAAAGTAATGCTCAGAATTCTCCAAGCCAGACTTCAGCAATACGTGAACCATGAACTTCCTGATGTTCACGCTGGTTTTAGAAAAGGCAGAGGAACCAGAGATCAAATTGCCAACATCCACTGGATCATGGAAAAAGCAAGAGAGTTCCAGAAAAACATATATTTATGCTTTATTGACTATGCCAAAGCCTTTGACTATGTGGATCACAGTAAGCTGTGGAAAATTCTGAAAGAGATGGGAATACCAGACCACCTGACCTGCCTCTTGAGAAACCTATATGCAGGTCAAGAAGCAACAGTTAGAACTGGACATGGAACAACAGACTGGTTCCAAATAGGAAAAGGAGTGCATCAAGGCTTTTTTTTGTATTGTCACCTTGCTTATTTAACTTATATGCAGAGTACACCATGAGAAACGCTGGGTTGGAAGAAGCACAAGCTGGAATCAAGACTGCCGGGAGAAATATCAATAACCTCAGATATGCAGATGACACCACCCTTACGGCAGAAAGTGAAGAGGAACTAAAAAGTCTCTTGATGAAAGTGAAAGAGGAGAGTGAAAAAGTTGGCTTAAAGCTTTTAGAAAACTAACATCATGGCATCCGGTCCCATCACTTTATGGGAAATAGATGGCAAAACAGTGTCAGACTATTTTTGTGGGCTCCAAAATCACTGCAGATGGTGATTGCAGCTATGAAATGAAAAGACACTTACTCCTTGGAAGGAAAGTTATGACCAGCCTAGATAGCATATTGAAAAGCAAAGATATTACTTTGCTAACAAACGTCTGTCTAGTCAAGGCTAATGGTTTTTCCAGTGGTCATGTATGCATGTGAGAGTTAGACTGTGAAGAAAGCTGAGCACCAAAGAATTGATGCTTTTGAACTGTGGTGTTGGAGAAGACTCTTGAGAGTCCTTTGGACTGCAAGGAGATCCAATCAATTCATTCTAAAGGAGATCAGTCCTGAGTGTTCTTTGGAAGGACTGATGTTAAGCTGAAACTCCAATACTTTAGCCACCTCATGCGAAGAGTTGACTCATTGGAAAATCTCTGATGCTGGGAGGGACTGGGGACAGGAAGAGAAGGGGATGACGGAGGATGAGATGGCTGGATGGCATCACCGACTCGAAGGACATTAGTCTGAGTGAACTCCAAGAGTTGGTGATGGACAATGAGGCCTGACGTGCTGCAGTACATGGGATCACAAAGAGTCAGACATGATTGAGCTACTGAACTGAACTGAATTGAATTTAACAGAAGCATGTTTTGGTTTTTTTAAAATTTATTATTTATTTATTTATTTTGCTGACAAAGCAAGAGATTTTATTGGGAAAGGGCACCCGGGTGGAGAGCAGTAGGGTAAGGGAACCCAGGAGAACTGCTCTGCCACATGGCTTGCAATGTTGGGTTTTATGGTGATGGGATTAGTTTCTGGGTGGTCTTTGACCAATCCTTTTTTTTTTTTAATTTTAAAATCTTTAATTCTTACATGTGTTCCCAAACATGAAGCCCCCTCCCACCTCCCTCCCCATAACATCTCTCTGAAATGTATTTGAAATTGCATTATCTGGCCAACGAAGTTCTTCTGCCCTGGGATAATAAATAAGTTATGACTTCCTAGTGTCTCACTGAACTACCGAAGTGTAATTGTGGTTACAAGAAAATAACAGAAGATTGTTTGAAAGTAAACATGTGTATTATATAAATCAAGAGAACCATAATAAATTCCCTATCCTCTTTACTATAATATAGCAAAGAGGTACTTTCTAAATCAAAGTTTTACTATGTAAGTGATAAAATAAATCAAGCCATTAACCAACACAGCATTAAGTTATTAAATCATTGTTGAGGAAAATGTTTCTTCAGTTAGAAAACTCCTTTGTAAACATAACACCATTAAGGTAACTTACCAACATCAAATAAAGACTTTCAGGAGTGTTGAGTTGATTTATAGTGTTTCTCCAAAGGAAAATTTCATTTTATAAAAATGACAACATTTAGCAAAGTACCATTTATTCTGTAACACTAGTCATCTTAAAAAAATTTTTTTAAGTAGAATTCAGATGATGAGCTATTTAAAGTATAAAGAGTTTTAATGTGACATTTTTATCAGAGAAACACACCAAAATATTGCAATAAACAAAATAGGCAATGACAAATCAAATCTTTTTCTTTTGACTGTGAGATGAATGTTGATAAATCATTAATCTTTTTAAACTGTCTTTTGAAAAGAAATCATATTGTCAAATGCAATGGTTACATTACTTTGTGTTGCATTTATGCACTATTAAAACACCACACTTTGAATTGTCTCTTCACCCCAGCAACTTTCATTGCTGCTTCTTATTTTCCTACTGTGGCTGAAACTATTATCTTTATGAAGGTATTATAATATGAAAGGAATATTTTCATATAGAAATGACGAACTGCCCCAATATGTCACAGTAAACTACTCTATTCCAGAGTAGATTAGTTAAAGCAATAAAGATAGTCTTGCTTTTGCTAAACAAAAGAACATCAGTGACATTAACTGTCCAGTTGGGAAAAAAAAACACATGCAACTGAATATTCCCAAGGAAAATCTTTGATGATTAAAAAAACTGGCCAGTCACTTAAAAACTGTAGTATGAATTCCAAATGCATTCTTAGAAATTGCCACGATCAGTACATTTCCCCTACATAAGTTTATTATTTAGTTAATGTAATTCAAGAACACAAAGTGATATTTGTACATAGTTTTCTTTGAACTTATAAAGTGTATTTCGGAGGGCTCTATTCATAATTGTAAAATCGTATACATTTTTATGTAAATTATTTTGTGAATATATACTCTATTTTTGTTTCAAATGTCATTTGCCAAAGTGAAAATAAAAGTTTTTGTTAGTTTTAGTTTCACTTTTGTTTATCTATCTGTGTGATTTTCCTAGCCAATAACATATATAAGCATAACCTGGTGAACTAAAACACATGCTCAAATGTTTATTGAGTTTTTTCTTTTATTTAGCTTGACTTCTTGATTTATTTTACCCTGTGTTAGTATAAAATATTGGAACATACAAGTTTGTATAATTTTACCTAATAATTTACCTTTGTATACTGTCTCTTTCCCCAAGATTATGAGTATACTAAGGGCAAGAAGAAAGACAAAAAATAGTAAACTTCTAAATAGAAATAAACTATTAGCACAAGGGAATATATAAATATGGAAAGTTAAGGATTATAGAAAAACATGGCTTTAAGTAGATTACAGAATTGTTTAAATTAACCATATTTGACATTTAGCTTCCCGAAAGCCAAAGTGAAATGTGTGTGAAAGTTGCTCAGTCATGTCAAACTGTGTGCGACTCCATGGACTATACAGTCCCCGGAATTCTCCAGGCCACAATATTGGAGTGGGTAGTTGTTCCCTTCTCCAGGGCATCTTTCCAACCTAGGGATAGAACTCAAGTCTCTCACAATGCAGGTGGATTCTTTACCAGCTGAGCCATCAGAAAAGCCCAAGAATACTGAAGTGGGTAGCCTATCCCTTTTCAGCAGATCTTCCTGACCCAGGAATTGAACTGGGGTCTCCTGCATTTCAGGTGAATTCTTTACTAGCTGAGCTACCAGGGAAGACTAAGTGATATGGAGATGTGATAATTTCTTGAAATTGTTAGTCGCTAAGTGGTGTCCAACTTTTGGTACCCGTTGGACTGTAGCCTACTGGGCTCCTTGTCCATGGAATTTTCCAGGTAAGAATATTATAGTCGGTCGCATTCTCTTCACTAGAAGATCTTCCTAACCCGAGGATCAAACCTGGGTCTCCCACATTGCAGTCAGATTCCTTACCACCTGAGCCACCAGGGAAGCCTGATTATTTCACTGGTTTTAATGAAAAGAGAGGAAGACAGATATTTTAAGAAAAGCAAATAATTAACATATTATAAAGATCTCATCAGAACTGATTCAAATGAATTCTTTTTAACCGCTGAGTAATACTCCATTGTGTATATGTACCACAGCTTTCTTATCCATTCATCTGCTGATGGACATCTAGGTTGTTTCCATGTCCTGGCTATTATAAACAGTGCTGCGATGAACATTGGGGTACATGTGTCTCTTTCAATTCTGGTTTCCTCGGTGTGTATGCCCAGAAGTGGGATTGCTGGGTCATAAGGTAGTGGAATTTAGGAAGATGGCAATGACGACCCTGTATGCAAGACAGGGAAAGAGACACAGATGTGTATAACGGACTTTTGGACTCAGAGGGAGAGGGAGAGGGTGGGATGATTTGGAGAATGACATTCTAACATGTATACTATCATGTGAATTGAATCGCCAGTCTATGTCTGACGCAGGATGCAGCATGCTTGGGGCTGGTGCATGGGGATGACCCAGAAAGATGTTATGGGGAGGGAGGTGGGAGGGGGGTTCATGTTTGGGAATGCATGTAAGAATTAAAGATTTTAAAATGTAAAAAATAAAAAACTAAAAATAAAAATAAAAAAAAAGATCTCAAATACTGTTTCAACACCACATCTCATATGTTGAAAATGAGAAAGATATAGTGCACTTTCATCAAATCTATTGCTGTGACAAAGTCAAATGTGGACTTAGTTTAAATTTAATATCATTTTTGATCATGTAAAAATTATCACAGTGTTATTTGGGGAGAGCAAATGATAATACTGTTTTAGTAAATTACTTTTTATATGAAAAAATGTGCAGTACCTGTTAGATAAAGGAATAGATGTATTTATTGCAATCAGATTGTCTATGAAATTATATCCATACTTATCTTTATGTTGCTTAAGAAGCTGGATAGAAAATAGTTTTTAAGAAGCCTATTCAAAACTGGGGCTGAAGAGATGTGCTAGATGTGTCTGGCTGACAATATACCTTCAGACAAAGTGAGAGTCCTTTTCTTTCATAAAGAAAATGTGGATCTGATAGCGCACACAGATGATTAATTAGACATCTAAAATTATGAACTTTGCAACATGTTCAAGATAATTTTAGCTTGACAGTTTTCAAAATTCATAACCTAACCAGTTGTTTACAATGGCATAAGGGTGAACTAGATCAGTAATTCATCCATTGAAATTTAATTTTATGCAACATTGTTTTTTAATGATTCCTGGAAACACTGGTTGCAAAATGTATTCAATAAGGTAGTGAAAAATTTGACCTGCTATGTACAGTCATTAACAAGTACTGATTTTATATGAAAAGTATATATAAAGGGGGAGATCAGTTTTGTATAGTTAATCATTAGAATTTTTTGAATAATTTTATTGCCATTACCTTTTTTTAACTCATAGTTAACTGCATTAACTCCTGGCTAATGACTAGCACAATACATAGGATTTCCATATCCTGATTATCTATAATGAATAGGCATGGTTTCTGAGAGTGTTGTGCTGATAATACTCTGTGGAGAGGGTTGGAAAACTCTGATTTGTAGATTTGCCAGTTTCACAGTGTAAATACTACCATAGCCAATTTCAAGCTACCAATCGGATGTCACTGAAAATGGAGATGGAAAGAAATACTCAGTAGCACCATTTTATGTGGTATTTTCACCATGCAGATTTTAATACAGAATTTATCACACAAATAAATATTTTTAATATTTAAATAGCCTCAAGAATTATATAAAAGCAACATGCAATTACCAGTCAATTCTAAAAGAAATCAACACTGAGTATTACTTGGAAGGACTGATGCTGAAGCTCCAAAACTTTGGCCATCTGATATGGAGAGCCAATTCTTTGGAAAAGACCCTAAAGCTGGAAAAGATTGAAGGCAAAAGGAAAAAGAGGTGACAGAGGATGAGATGGTTAGATAGCATCACTGACTCAACGGACATGACTTTGAGTAAATTTCATGAGATAGTCAAAGACCAGAAAGCCTGGTGTGCTGCAGTCCATGGGGTCACAAAGAACTGGACACCACTCAGACTGAATGACAGCAATATGTGATAAAATAATTATAAATGATATATTTTGAATATTTACTTATATATATGTTTATATTATTTAATTTTTACTAGTAGCTATGTTTAAAATTTTAGTACTTGTGTTTACAAATTTCCTGGAAATTTAATAAACTCTTCTGAGCCCATAGGAACAGGTTTTTAACACCTGTTGCATGACTGCATGCTAAGTCGCTTCAGTCGTGATCGACTCTTTGTGAACCTATAGACTATAGCCCACTGGCTCCTCCATCCATGGGATCTAGGCAACAATATTGGAGTGGGTTGCCATCTCTTCCTCCAATGGATCTTCACAAACCGGGATCAAAACCTGTTCTCCTGCATTTTGAGGTGGGTTCTTTACCACTAGCTTCGCCTAGAAAGCTCTTTTAGCACGTCTAGCTGTGAAAATAAGAGAAGCGAAAATCAAAGGAGAAAAGGAAAGATATAAACATCTGAATGCAGAGTTCCAAAGAATAGCAAGGAGAGATAAGAAAGCCTTCTTTAGCAATCAATGCAAAGAAATAGAGAAAAACAACAGAAAGGGAAAGACTAGACATCTCTTCAAGAAAATTATAGATACCAAGGTAATATTTCATGCCAAGATGGGCTCGATAAAGGACAGAAATGGTATGGACCTAACAGAAGCAGAATATTAAGAAGATGTGGCAAGAATACACAAAAGAACTGCACAAAAAGGTCTTCATGACCCAGATAATCATGATGGTATGATCACTCACCTAGAGCCAGACATTCTGGGATGTAAAGTCAAATGGGCCTTAGAAAGCATCACTATGAACAAAGCCAGTGGAGGTGGTGGAATTCCAGTTGAGCTATTTCAAATCCTGAAAGATGATGCTGTAAAAGGGCTGCACTCAATATGCCAGCAAATTTGGAAAACTCAGCAGTGGCCACAGGACTGCAAAAGGTCAGTTTTCATTCCAACCTCAAAGAAAGGCAATGCCAAAGAATGTTCAAACTACCGCACAATTGCTCTCATCTCACACGCTAGTAAAGTAATGCTCAAAATTCTCCAAGCCAGGCTTCAACAATATGTCAACTGTGAATTTCCAGATGTTCAAGCTCCTTTTAGAAAAGTGAGAGGAACCAGAGATCAAATTGCCAACATCCGTTTTATCATTGAAAAAGCAAGATAATTCCAGAAAAACTTCATTTCTGCTTTATTGACTACACTAAAGCCTTAGCCTGTGTGGATCATAATAAACTATGGAAAATTCTTTAAGAGATGAGAATACTAGACCACCTGACCTGCCTTTTGAGAAACCAATATGCAGGTCAGGAAGTAACAATTAGAACTGGACGTGGAACAGACTGGTTCCAAATAGGAAAAGGAGTACGTCAAGGCTGTATATTGTCACCCTGCTTATTTAACTTTTATGCAGAGTACATCATGAGAAATACTGGGCAGGAAGAAACACAAGCTGGAATCAAGACGGCCAGGAGAAATATCAATAACCTCAGATACGCAGATGACACCACCCTTATGGCAGAAAGTGAAGAGGAACTAAAAAGTCTCTTGATGAAAGAAAAAGAGGAGAGTAAAAAAGTTGGCTTGAAGTTCAACATTCAGAAAATTACGATCATGGCATCCGGTCCCACAACTTCATGGGAAATAGATGGGGAAACAGTGTCACACTCTATTTTTTGGGGCTCCAAAATCACTGCAGATGGTGAGTGCAGCCATGAAATGGAAAGACGCTTACTTCTTGGTAAGAAAGTTATGACCAACCTAGATAGTATATTGAAAAGCAGAGATATTACTTTCCCAAAAAAGTCCGTCTAGTCAAGGCTATGTTTTTTCCAGTGGTCATTTATGAATGTGAGAGTTGGACTGTGAAGAAAGCTGAGTGGTGAAGAATTGATGCTTTTGGACTATGGTGTTGGAGAAGACTCTTGAGAATCCCTAGGACTGCAAGGAAACCCAACCAGTGCATCCTAAATGAGATCAGTCTTGAGTGTTCATTTGAAGGACTGAGGATAAAGCTGAAACTCCAGTACTCTGGCCATCTCATGTGAAAAGTTGACTCATTGGAAAAGACCCTGATGCTCAGAGGAATTGAGGGCAGGAGGAGACGGGGACAACAGAGGATGTGATGGCTGGATGGCATCACCAACTTGATAAACATTAGTTTGAATGAACTCCGGGATTTGGTGATGGACAGGGAGGCCTGGCGTGCTGTGAGTCATGGGTCGCAAGGAGTCGGACATGACTGAGCAACTGAGCTGAACTGAACTGAGGCCATCTAAGAGAATGACTAGCCGGTCCTGTATTCTTGCCTGGAGAATTCCATGTACTGAGCGCCTGGCAGGCTACAGTCCACGGATCACAAAGAGGCAGACATGATTGAGCAAGTAACACATGCATACAGATCATCTAAATTCAAGCGAATAGGATTAAGGAAGCATTTTTTTAATGAGAGGACATAGTCAGAAAAGGAAAAAAAAAAGGAGAAAGAAATAGATAGTCAAACACATATATTGACCCCTTGATTTTGCTTCAGGAAAATTACCAGTCCAATCTCTCCATTACTCTCTGTGTGTGTGTGTGTGTGTGTGTGTGTGTGTACTTCTTCAGTAGCTCCTTTTTTTTTTTTTTTTCTTTCTCTTATTCTTTTCTGGCCATGTAGCATATGCATTCTTAAATTAACTGACAGGGATCAAATCCATTTCCCCTGCAGTATAAGCACAGAGTCTTCACCACTAAACCACCAGGGAAGTCCCCTTCATTACTTTTAAGAATTTATAGAATCCACTTGCCACTTCATGAAACTAATACCATTTATGGAAGCAGAAAATAGAGAAATCCAAGACCAGTGCTAAGAACTGTAAATCCTAACTGGTGCAGTACAAGTTCTTCTACAACCCCAAATAACTCTCACCTATTTTCTTTTTCCCTTGGACCAGTAGATATGTGGGGCAAACCAACTGCACATTGAAGAGACAGATATTAAACATGAAAGTAATTTATCAGCCTCCCCTTCTTGCAGGGACTTCTGCTTTCACAATCCCTTGTATTAAAGGCATACAGAAGAACGCACATATTCTTCTATGCCCAGGAAATGACTTTAAGAGCACTAATTAGGCAAATCAACAGTTTATTTTTCTTCCATCTTCTCTCTGTGTTATATAATGATTGTTTGTATCTGCATCAAATTCATATTTTGAAATCCTAACTCCCAATGGGATGATATTTGGCAGGTAGGAGCTTTGGGAGGTAGTTGCGTCATGAAGGTGTTAGTGTTAAAGACCCAGAGAGCTCCCTTGTCCCTTGTGACAGTGAGAGTATAGCCACTTATGAACTAGGCACTCACCAGACGCTGAATCTCTCTGCACCATCATCTTGCACTTGTAGCCTCCAGGAAGGTGAAAAAGTAATTTCTGTTGTTTATATGTCCCCATGGCTATGGAAGTTTGGTTTATGCATTCTGAAAAAACTGAGACACTCCCAAATGCTATTACAGTAAGAGAAAGACAACGTTATACAGAAGGGAAAAAAGTGAAAGACCAGATTGTTATCGATTCTATTAAAAATTCCTCAAATCAGGCTGGTGATGGGCAATAAGATATAATAATTTGAACAAAAGAATTCATACTCAATGGACTAATTTATGTACAAATCTTCAGGGAACCAAGGATAACCATCCTGTATGTAAATATGTGGCAGGAAAAGAAAAAATGATAATTCATGTTTGAAGTCAATGAGGAAAGGAAAACAAAACAATATATATAGAATACAGTTAGTTACATTTCAGTCACTTAGTCATGTCTGTCAATTTGCGACCCCATGAACCACGGCACGCCAGGCCCCTTTTCTTCACTAACTCCCGGAGTTTACCCAAACTCATGACCATTAAGTCAGTGATGCCATCTAAGGATCTCATCCTCTATTGTCCCCTTCTCCTCCTGCCTTCAATCTTTTCCAACATCAAGGTCTTTTCAAATGAGTCAGCTCTTGGCATCAGGTGGACAAAATACTGGACTTTCAGCTTCAACATTGGTCGTTTCAATAAACACCCAGGACTGATCTCCTTTAGGATGGATTGGTTGGATCTCCTCAGGTCCAAGGGACTCTCAAGAGTCTTCTCCAACACCACAGTTCAAAAGCATCAATTCTTTAGCACTCAGCTTTCTTTATAGTTTAACTCTCACATCCATACATGACTACTGGAAAAACCACAGCTTTGACTAGATGGACATTTGTTGCCAAGGCAATGTCTCTGCTTTTTAATATGCTGTTTAGGTTGGTCATAACTTTCCCTCCAAGGAGTAAGTGTCTTTTAAATTCATGGCTGCATTCACCATCTGCAGTAATTTTGGAGCCCAGAAAAATAAAGTCAGCCACTGTTTCCACTGTTTCCCCATCTATTTGCCATGATGTGATGGGACCAGATGCCATAATCTTGGCTTTCTGAATGTTGAGCTTTAAGTCAATTTTTTCACTCTCCTCTTTCACTTTCATCAAGAGGCTTTTTAGTTCTTCACTTTCTGCCATAAGGGTGATGTCATCTGCATATCTGAGGTTATTGATATTTCTCCCGGCAATCTTGATTCCAGCTTGTGTTTCTTCCAGCCCAGCGTTTCTCATGATGTACTCTGCATAGAAGTTAAATAAGCAGGGTGACAATATACAGCCTTGATGTACTCCTTTTCCTATTTGGAACCAGTTTGTTTTTCCTTGTCCAGTTCTAACTGCTGTTTCCTGACCTTCATATAGGTTTCTCAGAAGGCAAGTCAGGTAGTTGGTATTCCCATCTCTTAAAGAACATTCCACAGTTTATTGTGATCCACACAGTCAAAGGCTTTGGCATAGTCAAGAAAGTAGAAATGAAGTTTTTCTGTAACTTTCTTGCTTTTTTGATGAACCAGCGGATGTTGACAATTTGATTTCTGTTCCTCTCACTTTTCTTAAACCAGCTTGAACATCTGGAAGTTCATGATTCACGTATTGCTGAAGCCTGGCTTGGAGAATCTTGAGCATTATTTTACTAGCATGTGAGATGGATGCAATTGTGTAGTAGTTTGAGCATTTCTGATATTTCCTTTCTTTGGGATTCGAATGAAATTTGACCTTTTCCAGTACTGTGGCCACTGCTGAGTTTTCCAAATTTGCTGGCATATGGAGTGCAGCACTTTCACAGCATTATCTTTCAGGATTTGAAATAGCTGAACTGGATTTCCATCACTTCCACTAGCTATGTTCGTAGTGATACTTCCTAAGGCCCACTTGACTTCACATTCCAGGATGCCTGGCTTAGGTGAGTGATCACACCATTGTGATTATGTGGGCCATGAAGATGTTTTTTGTATAGTTCTTTTGTGTATTCTTGCCACCTCTTCTTAATATCTTCTGCATCTGTTAGGTACACTTCAATTCTGTCCTTTATTGAGCCTATCTTTGCAAGAAATATTCCCTTGGAATCTCTAATTTTCTTGAAGAGATCTCAATATATATAATATTTATATACGATATATATTTATGTGTTTATATATTTATTTATTTAACACTGCAATCAACAAATTTACCTTCCAGAAATATATGAAATTAATAGTTCTGTTAAACTATAAAATAAAACCTTATGTCTCCCCATAATAAGGTGGTCTGATATAAACTAATAACACTTTAATGCTAATTAAGAAAGAAATCTAAAACTGAGATGGAGTACAGAGCATGAAACTTGCTCTGGAATGAAAGGGCTACCTCCTGAAAATAAGAGTGAAAATATTCATTTAGCCTGTTTAGACCAGATGTCATCCATTAAGTTATTCAGTCTCAAATCTTAATAACCATACCTCCTAAACATATATCCAGAAAATCTTTTTGTTTGTACTTCCATTTAACACATTTTGTGATGATAAAAAAAATACAGAAAAGAACTCAAATGAAATGCTTAAATTTATAACACATTGATTTCATAGTTAAACATTTAAGCCAGTCAGAATGGCTGCTATCCAAAAGTCTACAAGCAATAAATGCTGGAGAGGGTGTGGAGAAAAGGGAACCCTCTTACACTGTTGGTGGGAATGCAAACTAGTACAGCCACTATGGAGAACAGTGTAGAGATTCCTTAAGATAACTGGAAATAGAACTGCCATATGACCCAGCAATTCACTGCTGGGCATACACACTGAGGAAACCAGAATTGAAAGAGACATATGTATCCCAATGTTCATCTCAGCACTGTTTATAATGGCCAGGACATGGAAGCAACCTAGATGTCCATCAACAGATGAATGAATAAGAAAGCTGTGGTACAACACAATGGAGTATTACTCAGCCATTAAGAAGAATACATCTGAATCAGTTCTAATGAGGTGGATGAAACTGGAGCCTATTATATAGAGTGAGTAAGCCAGAAAGAAAAACATCAATACAGTATACTAATGCATATATATGGAATTTAGAAAGATGGTAACAATAATCCTGTATGCAAGACAGCAAAAGAGACACAGATGTATAAAACAGTCTTTTGGACTCTGTGGGAAGGGTGAAGGCAGGATGATTTGGGAGAATCACATTGAAAAATGTATAATATCATATGTAAAACGAATCACCAGTCCAGGTTCAATGCATGGTACAGTATGCTTGGGGCTGGTGCACTGGAATGACCCAGAGGGATAGTATTGGGAGGGAGGTGGAAAGGTGGTTCAGGATGGGGAACATGTGTACAACCGTGGTGGATTCATGTCGATGTATAGCAAAACCAATATAATGTTGTAAAGTAATTAGCCTCCAATTAAAATAAATAAATTTATATTAAAATAATAAAATAATAAAAAATAAACACAAAACCCTGTTTAAATATGAATCATATTCCCTTTACTATCCTGAAATAAAGTTCATATTTATTAAACTTATCTAAGCACATATTTTTTAAAAAATCAACAAAATGCTAGTAACTTTTAATATTAAATATTGTAAGAGAAGTGATTTATAATATAATGATAAGGCTCAATTAAGTCTGTAAAGGAATACATCTAAGTCATCATAAGATGTGATGAAGATTCCCAAGTGCTTGTAGTTATATGAAAAATCAACAAGAATGTCACAGGTCTGTAGGCGAATACTGGTGTTATTGGTTACTCAGATACCACAAGCACTAGCAATAAAAGTTTCCAATATGATAAATCATTTGACACAATTTTGAAATTTTTCTTGACTCAAAGAGAATTTTCATTTGTGGAAAATTCTGTATATATTAGGACTTCAAAAAATACTTTGTACTGATATCTATTTTAAATAGGTTCTAAGGCAATGGCACCCCACTCCAGTACTCTTGCCTGAAGAGTCCTATGAACGGAGGAACCTGATAGGCTGCAGTCCATGGGGTTGCTAAGAGTTGGATACGACTGAGCGACTGAGCGACTTCACTTTTCACTTTCATGCATTGGAGAAGGAAATGGCAGCACACTCCAGTGTTCTTGCCTGAAGAATCCCAGGGATGGGGGAACCTGGTGGGCTACCGTCTATGGGGTAACACAGAGTCGGACACGACTGAAGTGACTTAGCAGCAACAGTAGCAGTCAGATAATTATAATAAGGATTTTTGAATGTCCAGTGGTCATTTTTATGAGTGAATTATTAGGCAGGACTGTCTTGCAGGCTTCTATCCTTCCTCTCCACTAAACACTATAGGACAGTGTTTATCTCCAATATTTGTAACAACTAGCGACAACTCTAACAGTTGGGAAGCTTTTCCCTGTTAGCAGTACCACATCGACTAAAAACCACTAGTAGTGAGTATTATTGGAGAAGGCAATTGCACCCCACTCCAGTACTCTTGCCTGGAAAATCCCATGGATGGAGGAGCCTGGTAGGCTATATCCATGGGGTCGCTAAGGGTTGGACACGACTGAGCGACTTCACTTTCACTTTTCACTTTCATGCATCAGAGAAGGAAATGGCAACCCAATCCAGTGTTCTTACCTTGAGAATCCCAGGGATGGGGGAGCCTGGTGGGCTGCCATCTATGGGGTCACACAGAGTTGGACACGACTGAAGCGATTTAGCAGCAGCAAAAGCAGTGAATATTATAATGGGAATCAAAGTACCTAGGCTATGATCCTGGTCTAATAAATAGCAGCAAGTGCCTTAGCTAATCTCTTACTTAGAAGATAACTCCTAGTGTCAAAATTGATTTTTGACACTGTCCAATCAAACAAAATTAGGGAATCAACAAGTTGTAACAAGTTTAATCTCCTTTTCCTTCCAAGGAACTCTTAGATTCATTAAACTTAAAATTTATATATTAATATCAACAAGTCAGCCACAATGTGTGGTGATTGTGTTTCTGCAGTTTGCTGATGCTCTGTTCCATAAACCACTTATAGCCAAAAAAAAAAAAAAAGGTATTGATTTCTGTAAGTAAATTAGGTTTTGAGAGTAAAGTGTTTGTCCATGTGATTGCTCAACCATTTAACAAATGACAACTTGCAGTACACTAATTGTTACCTCGGTTAATTCATCCCATGTAGATATACTGTTAACCACCTAAAAACACCAAGAGAAGTGCAGGACATAATTGCATCTTAAAAATATATAAGTATAACTTTCTGTATCATCCTAGGCTTCTTTTAAGATTACAAAATAAAACATGTAATTTTCAATAGCTTTTAAAGCACTGGCATTTTCCAAATAGGCAGTTACATTCCAGTAATATTTTTGAAAGCTTCATACGAATTTAAAAAAAAATGAAATGAGCTTTTTTCTTCATTGATGCATAGGTTATTTCCATTTCACAAATCTAATGATTTTTAAACTGTGCAGCCTGATTGTTTGTACTGATTCATTTGATATAAGAGGAAAAATATTTTAGTTGCACAGATTCAACCTGAATTATTACTCCAAAATTGCTCTTTTATTGACCAACGGATATTGTTGTTTGGTAGCCTAGTCATGTCCGACTCCTGTGACCCCACAAACTGCAGCACGTGGGCCTCCCTGTCCCCTCACCATCTCCTGGAGTTTGCCCAAGTTCATGCCTATTGCATCATTGATGCCATTCAACCATCTCATCCTCTGATGCCCTCTTCTCCTCCTGCCCTCAATCTTTCCTAGCACCAGCGACTTTTCCAATGAGTCAGCTGTTCATATTGTGTGACTAAAATACTGGAGCTTCAGTTTCAGCATCAGTCCTTCCAGTGGTATTCAGGGTTGATTTTCTGTAAGTTTGACTGGTTTCATTTCCTCGATATCCAGGGGACTCTTAGGAGTCTTTTCCAACACCACAGTTCAAAGGCACCAGTTCTTTGGTGGTCTCATTCCTTTATGGTTTAGTTCTCACTACCCAGTGGTGACCACTGGGAAGACCATAGCCTTGATTATATGGATCTCGTCTGCAGAGTGATGTCTCTGCTTTTCAACACACTCTCTAGGTTTGTCAACTTTTCCTGCCAAGAAGCAATCATCTTCTGACCTCATGGCTGCAGTTGCCATCTGCAGGTATTTTGGAGCCCAGGAAGAGGAACTCTGTACTGCTTCCACATTTTCCCCTTCTATTTGCCATGAAATATTGGGTCTGGATGCCATGATCTTAGATATTTAATATTTAGTCTTAAGCTGGTTCTTTCTCTGTCTTCCTTCACCCACGTCAATAGGGCCTTTAGTTCCTTTCAACTTTCTGTCATTAGTGTAGTACCATCTGAATATCTAAGGTTTTGGTGTTTCTCCTGCCTATCTTGATTTCAGCTGGTAACTCATCCAGCCCAGCATTTCTCATGATGTGCTCAGTGTGTAAGTTAAACACTTCTAGAATAATCTCAAAAACCATCCCTTTTATCAAGATCTCTCCTCCTTATGGCTGGAACAGATTCACAAACAATTTGAATACAAAATTGTGAATCATAAATTAGGGTTCACAGAATCATAAATCAGGGGCCTGTATAAGTTAAAGTAGCACAAGTGGCTAGAAAAGATATATTTTGAAATGTCTATGTACTCATATAATAAAAGTTTATTTTTCTTCACTTAAAAAGAGATTCCTGATCATGCCCAAAAGGGACTGGAGGTGGGGGAGTTCTCTGCTCTAAAATTACTCAGAAACAGCCTTCACCACTCTTTCCAGGGTCACCCTGATGGTGATTTTAAGTTAGAAGAAATAAAAAGGGGTTAAAAAAAAAAGACATACTGGTCTCCCTAATAAGCTTAATGGGACAAACTTTTTTCAGTTTATCTTCCATGGTTAAAACCAAGTCAACTGTCCATTGCTGACTGCAAGAGAGGTTTGGGAATATAGTTTACTTGAGAATAAGAGAGACAGACAGAGACACACAAAGAGAAAGGTGAGGGGGAAGGGAAGAAAAGAAGGGGGAAAAGGGGGAGGAAGAAAGAAAAGGAGGAAGGAGGAAAAGCAATCCAGTTTTGGAGATTATATAGCCTTCTCTGCTACTCTCCTGTGTGTTAAAACAAAACAAAAAGTTAACAAGCACAGCTATAAGCATTAGGAGGTTCTAAAGGTGTTTGAATCAGAGAAGGAACATGATCAGTTGTACATTTGCGAGAAATCATTCTAGCACTTGTGCATAGGAAAAAACTGGATGGTGAGACATTTCTGGAAAATTTATTACTTAGTTATCAATTAGTAGCAAGCCTAAGCAAAATGAAATTAAACCTAGCACAAGTATCCTCATCTAAATATTCTTTAACTGAAGAAATGGAGTGCATAATTGGAAAATCATTTCAATGGGAGTGTTAAAAAAGAAATAATTGGATGTGAGAGTTGGCCTGTAAAGAAAGCTGAGCACCAAAGAATTGATGTTTTGGGACTGTGGCATTGGAGAAGACTCTTGAGAGTCCCTTGGACTGCAAGGAGATCCAACCAGTCTATCCTAAATGAGATCAGTCCTGAATATTCATTGGAAGGACTGATGCTGAAGGTCCAATACTTTGGTCACCTCATACGAAGAACTGACTCACTTGAAAAGATCCTGATGCTGGGAAAGATTGAAGGCAGGAGGAGAAGGGGATGGCAGAGGATGAGATGGTTGGATGACATCACCAACATGATGAACATGAGTTTGAGTAAGCTCCGGGAGTTGGTGAGGGACAGGGAGGCCTGGAGTGCTGCAGTCCATGGGGTCACAAAGAGTTGGACATGACTGAGCCACTGAATTGAACTGAACTGAATATGTCCCACATCAGCCAACTAATACATAAAACCTAAGATAGCTACCAGCCTCTCCCAGGCATGGAATTTTAATCCTATCGAGCTGGAATTCCCTGATCAACCTCCTGAGGTAATCTGCATGGGTAGACTGCTCTTTCCTCAAAGGATGCTGACCTTGCTCAAAATAACACTTATGTTTGACTTCCTCCTCTCTCTCCCTTTCTTGTCTTTAAAAACCTACTTTGTACGTCTCTCCATGGCTTCTGTTTGGTAGATGGGATGCCACCCCATTCATGAATTATTATATAAAGTCCATTAGAACTTCGAATTTTCTCAGTTGAATATTTTTAACAGAGATCAAATATTTCCATCGTTTTGCTACTGACTTTTTGTTTCTCAAGTACTGGGCTTCCCTGGTGACTCAGATGGTAAAGAATCCACCTGCAATGTGGGAAACCTGGGTTCGATCCCTGGGTTGAGAAGATGCCCTGGAGGAAGGTGTGCTAATACACTCCAGTATTCTTTCCTGGAGAGTCCCTACAGAGGAGTCTGGCAGGCTATGGTCCATGGGGGTCACAAAGAGTCAGACATTACTGAGTGACTAAGCATGTACAGACTCTCTGAACCTTAGATAAATGAAAAAAAAAATTAAAAATTGACCTGTTAAGGCAGCAGATACCTTCCAACCTTTGTATTTTACTGAACCTTGAGAAGAGTCATACAGAACGAGTTAGGACTGCTCTAACACCACCCACAGGACTTTCTGAGGAACACAAAAACTAGTTGGAGTGAAAGGATTCTGATTCTAAAATTCCAATATATAGGCAACAAAGGCAGGTGGGGGTGTTGGTGTTTCCACCACCAGCAGGCAATTCTCAGGACACCAGCTGAGTGCCCAATGACTCAACTAAATTCTAACACTATCTATCCAGAGATGGCATCAGATTCTACCCATAGGTTAAGGAGTCAGTCCTACAAGACTGACTTTTCCCCAAAACCCAGGCTAATCTCAAATGCAGGTTGTTACCTGGACTTCAGAGATTTATAAATCAGAGATTCTCATGACCCCCTCCTTGGTTTGGTTAATTTGCTACAAAATCTCACAGAACTGAAAGGAAGATTTTTGCTTCCTAGATTACTGGTTTATTATGAGAAGATATAACTCATGGGCAGCCAGATGGAAAAGACACATAGCACAAGGTATGGAGAAGGATGTAGAGCCTTCAAGCTCTCTTTGAGTAAGCCAATTTCCCCAAATGTCCACAAGTTCAACAAATTGGAAGCTCTCTGAACCTGTCCTTTGTTTTATTTTTGTTTTGATTTCTTTTTAATGGAAGCTTCACTACATAGACATGAATGATTAAATCATTGGCCATTGGCCATAGATTCAAGCTTCAAGCCCTCTCCCTTCCCCTGAGGTGGAGTGTGGAACTTAAAAGTCCAACCCTCTGATCATGAGGTTAATTCTCTTGACAACCAGTCCCCATGCTTAAGTGGGGTTCAAAAGTCATCTCATTAATATAAATCCTGTTGTAGTGGAAAAGAGCTTATAAGTAACAGCTCACCCATCACCTTTTAGCTGTGAGGCAGTTTTAGGAACTAAAAATAAGAAAATTATTTGCAATACAAAAGACCCAGGTTCTATTCCTGCGTCAGGAAGATCCCCTGGAGAAGGAAGGGGTAACCCACTCCAGTATTCTTGCCTGGAGAATCACATGGACAGAGAAGCCTGGCAGGCTATACAGTCACAAGAGTTGGACACGACTGAGTGGCTAAACCAAAAATAAAAGGCTAAATATTATGACAAAATATGCTCCCATTGCTCAAAGGATTCTAAGAGTCTGGGGAGCTGTGAGGCAGGAACTGTGGACAAAGGCCAAAAAAACAGAACCGGGAGAGTAACATACATACACTACCGTGTGTACAATAGCTAGTGGGAAGCTGCTGTGGCACATAGGGAGTTCAGTTCAGTGCTCAGTGATGACCTAGAGAAATGGGACTGGCGGGGGAAGGAGGTTCAAGAGGAAGGAGATATATGTATATATCTATTATACATTATTTATATATATATATATATACACACACACACACAAAATAGCTGATTTATTTTGCTGTAGAGCATAAACTAACACATTATAAAGCAATCATACTCCAATAAAATATACATATATTTTGTCAATTGAAAGAATACATATATATATATATATATATGTGTGTGTGTGTGTGTGTGTGTGTGTATTATAAATAACAATATCACACAGAGTAACTCTGAAATGGATGGCAACAAAGTTTATGGTGGTCAATACAACCTGAGGTGAGGATTTCAGAAATAAATATTTGATTTGCTTTTAAAATATATAAAAGGCAGGGAAAAAGGAAATTCATTGTCCATATGACATGAGTCAAGTCAATTATAGAATGCCATGTCCATTTCCTCCTCTGTAAAATGGGGATTATAATACTGTTCAGTGCTCAGTCAGGCCTGACTCTTTGTGGGCCCATGGAATGTAGCCTGCCAGGTTCCACCATCCATGGAATTCTCCAGGCAAGAGTACTGGAGTTGGTAGCCTTTCCATTCTGGGAATCTTCCTGACCCAGGGATCAAACCCAAGTATCCCACACTGCAGGTAATTTCCTCACTGTCTGAGCCATGAGGGAAGCCCCCTTCTACTTGAATCAATTCAGCATATTTTCTAGTATATAGTAAGTAGCTAATAAGGCTTTACTAACAAAATTAATGAAATAGAAGTTGATATTTAGTAGGTGAATGATTATATCAAAGACATTATTTAGCTTCTTTGATGGCTCAGCTGGTAAAGAATCAGCTTGCAGTGCAGGAGACACAGAAGACACAGGTTCAATCCCTGGGTCAGGAAGATCCCCTGGAGAAGAAAATGGTAACTCAACTTGTATTCTTACCTGGAGAATCCCATAGACAGAGGAGTCTGGGGAGGGGTTGGGTAAGAGTCCATGGGGTCACAAAGACTTGGACACAACTGAGGGACTAATCTCTCACAAACACACACATTATTCAATATAATAATGGCACTGTTTCTCAAGATAGTTAATTATAATATAATATGGCTTACTGATAAATATGCTGTGAAATATTCTATAAATAGATAATTACTATTGTATAATTCAGTTAAGTTCAGTGCAGTTTCTCAGTAGTATTCAACTCTTTCTGACCCCATGGACTGCACATGCCAGGCCACTCTTTCCATCACCAGTTCCTAGAGTTTACCCAAACTCATGTGCATTGAGTCAGTGATGCCATCCAACAATCTCATCCTCTGTCATCCCCTCCTCCTCCTGCCCTCAGTCTTTCCCAGCATCAGAGTCTTTTCAAATGAGTCAGTTTTTTTGCATGAGGTGGCCAAAGTACTGAAGTTTCAGCTTCAATATCAGTCCTTTCAGTGAATATTCAGGACTGATCTCCTTTAGGATTCATTCGTTGGATCTCCTTGCAGTCCAAGGGACTCTCAAGAGTCTTCTCCAACACCACAGGCAAAAGCATAGATTCTTAGGCACTCAGCTTTCTTTATAGTCCAACTCTCATATCCACACATGACTACTGGAAAAATCACAGCTTTGACTAGACAGACCTTTGTTGGCAAACTGTTGTCTCTGCTTTTTAACATGCTGTCTCAGTTGGTCATATCTTTCCTTCCAAGAAGTAAGCATCTTTTGATTTCATGGCTGCAATCACCATCTGCAGTGATTTTGGAGCCACAGAAGATAAAGTCTGACACTGTTTCCACTGATTCCCCATTTATTTCCCATGAAGTGATGAGACCGGATGTAATGATCCAATTTTCTGAGCGTTAAGGTTTAAGCCAACTTTTTCACTCTCCTCTTTCACATTCATCAAGAGGCTTTTTAGTTCTTCTTCACTTTCTGCCATAAGGGTGGTGTTATCTGCAGAATGTGGTCCCTAGAGAAGGGAACTGCAGACCACTTCAGTATTCTTGCCTTGAGAACCCCATGAACAGTATGAAAAGTGAAAATGATAGGATACTGGAAGAGGAAGTCCCAAGGTCAGTAGGTGCCCAATATGCTACTGGAGATCAGTGGAGAAATAACTCCAGAAAGAATGAAGGGATGAAGCCAAAGCAAAAACAATACCCAGATGTGGATGTGACTGGTGATAGAAGCAAAGTCCAATGCTGTAAGGAGCAATATTGCATAGGAACCTGGAATGTCAGGTCCATGAATCAGGGCAAATTGGAAGTGGTCAAACAAGAGATGGCAAGACTGAATGTTTACATTCCAGAAATCAGCGAACTAAAATGGACAGGAATGGGTGAATTTAACTCAGATGGCCATTATATCTACTACGGCGGGCAGGAATCCCTCAGAAGAAATGGAATAGCCATCATGATCAATAAAAGAGTCTGAAATGCAATACTTGGATGCAATCTCAAAAACGACAGAATGATCTCTGTTCATCTCCAAGGCAAACTATTCAATATCACAGTTATCCAAGTCTATGCCCCAACCAGTAATGCTGAAAAGCTGAAGTTGAATGGTTCTATGAAGACCTACAAGACCTTGTAGAACTAACACCCTCCCAAAAAATATGTCCTTTTCCTTATAGGGGACAGGAATGCAAAAGTAGGAAGTCAAGAAACATCTGGAGTAACAGGAAAATTTGGCCTTGGAATGTGGAATGAAGCAGGGCAAGGACTAATAGAGTTTTGCCAAGAGAAAGCACTGCTCATAGCAAACACCCTCTTCCAACAACACAAGAGAAGACACTACACATGGACATCACCAGATGGTCAATACCGAAATCAGATTGATTATATTTTTTGCAGCCAAAGATGGAGAAGCTCTATACAGTCAACAAAAACAAGACCAGGAGCTGACTGTGACTCAGATCATGAACTACTTAGTACCAAATTCAGACTTAAATTGAAAAAAGTAGGGAAAACCACTAGACCATTCAGGTATGACCTAAATCAAATCCCTTATGATTATACAGTGAAAGTGAGAAATAGATTTAAGGGTCTAGATCTGAGAGATAGAGTGCCTGATGAACTATGGATGGAAGTTTGTGACATCGTACAGGAGACAGGGATCAAGACATTCTCCATGGAAAAGAAAGGCAAAAAAGCAAAATGGCTGTCTGGGGAGGTCTTACAAAAAGCTGTGAAAAGAAGAGAGGCAAAAAGCCAAGGAGAAAAGGAAAGATATAAGCATCTGAATGAAGAGTTCCAGAGAATAGCAAGAAGAGATAAGAAAGCCTTCTTCAGCAATCAGTGCAAAGAAATAGAGGAAAAGAACAGAATGGGAGAGACTAGAGATCTCTTGAAGAAAATTAGAGATGCCAACGGAATATTTCATGCAAATGTGGGCTCAACAAAGGACAGAAATGGTATGGACATAACAGAAGCAGAAGATATTAAGAAGAGATGGCAAGAATACACAGAAGAACTGTACAAAAAAGATCTTCACGACTCAGATAATCATGATGGTGTGATCACTCATCTAGAGCAAGACATCCTGGAATGTGAAGTCAAGTGGGCCTTGGAAAGCATTGCTAAGAACAAAGCTAGCGGAGATGATGGAATTCCAGTTGAGCTCTTTCAAATCCTGAAAGATGATGCTGTGAAAGCACTGCACTCAATATTCCAGCAAATTTGGAAAACTCAGCAGTGGCCACAGGACTGGAAAAGGTCAGTTTTTATTCCAATTCCAAAGAAAAGCAATGCCAAAAAATGCTCAAACTACTGCACAATTGCACTCATCTCACATGCTAGTAAAGTAATGCTCAAAATTCTCCAAGCCAGGCTTCAACAATTCGTGAACCGTGAACTTCCTGATGTTCAAGCTGGTTTTAGAAAAAGCAGAGAAACCAGAGATCAAATTGTCAACATCCGCTGGATCATGGAAAAAGCAAGAGAGTTCCAGAAAAACATCTATTTCTGCTTTATTGACTATGCCAAAGCCTTTGACTCTGTGGATCACAAAAACTGGAAAATTCTGAGAGATATGGGAATACCAGACCGCCTGACCTGCCTCTTGAGAAATCTGTATGCAGGTCAGGAAGCAACAGTAGAACTGGACATGGAACAACAGACTGGTTCCAAATAGGAAAAGGAGTGTGTCAAGGCTGTATATTTTCACCCTGCTTGTTTAACTTCTATGCAGAGTACATCATAAGCACTGGGCTGGAAGAAGCACAAGCTGGAATCAAGATTGCCGAGAGAAATATCAATAACCTCAGATATGCAGATGACACCACCCTTATGGCAGAAAGTGAATAGGAACTAAAAAACCTATCAATGAAAGTGAAAGTGGAAAGTGGAAAAGTTGGCCTAAAGCTCAACATTTAGAAAATGAAGATCATGGCATTCAGTCCTATCACTTCATGGGAAGTAGATGAGGAAACAGTGGAAACAGTGTCAGACTTTATATTTTTGGACTCCAAAATCACTGCAGATGGTGATTGCAGCCATGAAATTAAAAGACACTTACTCTTTGAAAGAAAAGTTATGACCGATAGATAGTATTTTCAAAAGCAGTGACATTACTTTGCTGACTAAGGTCATCTAGTCAAGGCTGCGGTTTTTCCTGTGGCCATGTATGGATGTGAGAGTTGGACTGTGAAGAAGGCTGAGTGCCGAAGAATTGATGCCTTTGATCTGTGGTGTTGGAGAAGACTCCTGAGAGTCCCTTGGACTGCAAGCAGATCCAACCATTCCATTCTGAAGGAGATCAGCCCTGGGATTTCTTTGGAAGGAATGATGCTAAAGCTGAAACTCCAGTACTTTGGCCAGCTCATGTGAAGAGTTGACTTATTGGAAAAGACCCTGATGCTGGGAGGGATTGGGGGCAGGAGGAGAAGGGGACGACAGAGGATGAGATGGCTGGATGGCATCACTGACTCGATGGATGTGAGTCTGAGTGAACTCCGGTAGTTGGTGATGGACAGGTAGGCCGGGCGTGCTGTGATTCATGGGGTCTCAAAGAGTCGAACACGACTGAGCGACTGAACTGAACTATCTGCATATCTCAGGTTATAGATATTTCTCCCCGCAATCTTGATTCCATTTTGTGGTTCACATAGTCTGGAATTTCTCATGATGTACTCTGCATATAAGCTAAATTAGCAGGATGACAATATACAGCCTTGACGTAATTCTTTCCCTGTTTGGTACCTATTTTGATTCTGTGTCCAGCTCTAACTGTTGCTTCCTAACCTGCATAAAGATTTCTCAAGAGGGAGGTCAATTGCTCTGGTATTCCCATCTCTTGAAGTATTTTCCACGGTTTATTGTGATTCACAGACTCAAATTTTTTAGTATAGTCAATAGAGCAGAAACAGATGTTTTTCTGGAACTCTCTTGCTTTTTCCATGATCCAGCGGATGTTGGCAGTTTGATCTCTGGTTCCTCTGCCTTTTCTAAAACCAGCTTGAAAATATGGAAGTTCCCCATCCTGGAGAACATGTGTATACCTGTGACAGACTCATGTTGATGTATGGCAAAACCAATAGAATATTGTAAAGCAATTAACCTCCAATTAAAATAAATAAATTTATATTAAAAAAATAAAATATGGAAGTTCACATTTCATGTATTGCTGAAGCCTGGTTTGGAGAATTTAATTGTATAATTAACTACAAACTATTCAAGGAGATATTCAAAATTTTAAAGCTTTTCAGTACATAAATACATCTTAGTATATTACATCTGTAAATTGAACTCAAAATTAATTTTATGTTAACGAATTATTATTTTTAGCAAGTTGTACAATAGATAGAACAATGCAATTGTCCAGCTTTTGAAATATGCTTTTTTTCAAACAGTGATATTGAGGATAGCTAAACAGCAATGAAAGAAAAGTAATCATGTTATCTGTTCAGTAAATCACACTTTACATGTGGTTGGGAAATTAGCAGGTCCAATTTTCTATGCTAATAAATCTTAATATTTGAAGAAAGCAAGCAGAGATGGATTATCAGCTCATTGCTGCTTGATGCATTACCTGAAGTTTGAATCTTTACGGTGAGCAATTCAGGCTTGAAACAACTGCTCTAGTGATATTTTAAGATAAGATGTCATCATATCATTTATAACATGGATGCCATATTCCAGAATAGTTTTTCACAGTGAAGTTACTGGCGTTTTGGATAATGTAGCAACTTTAAATAATTGCGATATTACATGTCTGTGAGTTACCCACAAGATATTTAAATGGCAAAAGAGAATGAGGATTGTTAAATGATCATAGTATGTTCCCAGAAAAAGCTTATAAAGCCATTTAAAAGGCAGTTACATTTGTGTCAAGACAAAAAAAGTCCCACGAATGTCACCTGTGTTCAATGATAACTCAGCTCTATTGTCTGATCACAGAATTCTATTGCCCAGTTGTTCATGACCTAATTTTCAATTTTTAAGTAAACATTGCTTGTTTTTTGAAACAGGCAGATTTTTTAATGTTATACTCAATGTATGACATTTTGAATTTATGAGTTAAAACAATTGTTTCCTAGTTTGAAATCTATCTTTACAGATAAGAGATTAAAACTAACTCTGAAGAAGTTGAGATTATTTGCAAGATTAGACTGGGGGCTTTGGGGAAAGGGGGATATTATAGAGGCATATATAGAGCAAGTATTTTTACACATTTTACACAATGCATTTTGTTAGCAAGTAGAAGGTGACACTTGCCTTGCTAAAACATATTTACCTATCATTATAAACTTTTTGTAACACTATGTTCTACATGAAAATATTTCACCTCATTTCTATGTCAATCATAGATTAAATCCTAAAGCTTGTTATTTGGATGGTGAGCATTGTAATATCTCAAATAAAATTTTATTTTTCTTTTGCTTCCAATGTCAACCCTATCTCTCTATCAGTATCTATCCATCTAGCTCTCTTTCTTTCTTAGCACATCTCTAATTATTATTATAATTGTAATTGTTATTATAATTATAATTGTAAGCCTTCCAGGTGCTCACACAGCCACTAAAGTTTTCTAATGTAAAATATTTTTATAATTTTTTCCAAATAATATTCTTCATATTGTTTCCATCACAAAGTCCTGTTCTTCATACATCATTGCCATCTGCTTTGTGGATGTTTCTCAGGACATCTGCCTATCAGAGTCATTGTTTATTCTTCTCCTCTTTTATTGTGTCAGGAAGTATTGAATTCTATTTCATCACTTCACTATAAATATAGATCCAAAGTGCTTAATTTTCTCAGCCAGATGACACCCAACATCTCTTTGTCTATCTTTGCATCACAGATGTTGGTCTATTGGTTAAAGTATTGTTTCTTCCTCAAATGAGTTAATCAACCAAGGCTCTTTCATTGAGAAAATCATGGTCTAACTTTATTCTAAGCATCCACTAAATCTTTTTTGTTGTTGTTGTTTGTTTTCAGAAAGAGAATAAAAGACTTTAAATCTTCCTTAACCTGTGTCTTTATTTTATCCCTAGAGTGATCATGCAAACTAGTTTTCCTGGGGAACACTTGATTTGTTTCTCTTTTGCCAATGCTTCTTCCAATTTAGGTTTTGTGTAAGATTTTTATTTTTAATGACATGATATTACTGATAGCTGCATTAAATTGAGGCAATGTAGATTCTGCTCTGTGTGTTTGTTCATACAGTTTCTGCCATGATCTCATCTATTAGTGATAGAGATATATGTGCAGTGGACAGAGTTCTCAACTGAGTATACATTATAAAACATGTTTAGTAATAATCCATCTGTCTTTCTCAGAGCTTTCCTAACTAATCACAATGAACATTCCTTTTGCAAACATGCCACCCAGAATGCTCACTCATGATAAAAGCAGTGCTCAGGCTCATGAAGCAAAAAACAGCTAAGATCCTCTATTTTCTGGTGGTAGAAAGAGAATATGTCACACAACTATCTTTACAAGTCACTTATCCAAATCATTCATTTGCCATGGTTTGTTCAGTGCTATGTAAGGCTTCAGTTTGCCATTTGGTAAAAGCCAATGAGGGAGAGGGAGAGGGTGGGATGATTTGGGAGAATGGGAATTCTAACATGTATACTATCATGTAAGAACTGAATCGCCGGTCCATGTCTGACGTAGGGTGCAGCATGCTTGGGGCTGGTGCATGGGGATGACCCAGAGAGATGTTGTGGGGAGGGAGGTGGGAGGGGGGGGTCATGTTTGGGAACGCATGTAAGAATTAAAGATTTTAAAATTAAAAAAATAAATAAATAAAAAATAAAATTAAAAAAAAAATAAAAGCAAAAAAAAAAGCCAATGAGAAATGGAAAAATTATCAATTAGATTCATATCCTATGTGTCAGAAATAGATGGTGTTTGGTGGTATATGAAGAAAATAATCTAAATACTCTTGCTACATTGCTTTGTCAGTTTATTATACATTCTAAACTTTTACTATTTTATTGCTAGGTATGCATTTTTTTTTCAAAACTCCATAGGCAACAATTAATCCCAAAGAGCTAAACTGCAAAATAAATGGAAATTAAATGCTATATTTGTTTCTTGAGAAATTTGATATTGTAATTTTAATTTACATACTATCTTTATTGACATTAATCACACACCTAGGGTAACACACTGATACCACAGCAACATGAAAATGAAAGCCAAAAGGAACAAGATACATTGGTTTCTACTTTTAAAGTCAGTATTTTAAGAAGTTTATTTTCAAAAGGGACAATTTAAAGAATGTTAGCCACAGAAGATAAACTTGCATATCATCCT
Source organism: Ovis canadensis (assembly GCF_042477335.2). NCBI lineage: Eukaryota > Metazoa > Chordata > Mammalia > Artiodactyla > Bovidae > Ovis > Ovis canadensis. The sequence goes on from NC_091245.1 coordinate 137,683,971, forward strand.
GTGAAGCAAGAATTTTCATTTAGATCAAATGATTGATGTCATAAACTATTTTTTCTCATGTTACCATTCAGTTGCACATGGAGAATTGAAGTGATATGAGCTAATGTGCTATCTGGCCTTCTCTGGTGGCTCTGTGGTAAAGAATCTGCCTGCAAGACAGGAGACACAGGTTCAATCTCTGGGTCAGGAAGGTCCCTTGGAGAAGGAAATGGCAACCCACTCCAGTATTCTTGTCTGTGAAACCTCAGGAACAGGGAAGTCTGCTGCTGCTGCTGCTGCTGCTGCTAAGTCACTTCAGCCGTCTCCAACTCTGTGCGACCCCATAAACGGTAGCCCACCAGGCTTCTCTGTCCCTGAGATTCTCCAGGCAAGAACATTGAAATGCGTTGCCATTTCCTTCTCCAATGCATGCATGCATGTTAAGTCACTTCAGTCATGTCTGACTCTATGAGACCCTACAGACAGCAGCCCACCAGTCTCCTCTGTCCACAGGATTCTCTAGGCAAGAATTTTGGAATGGGTTGCCATTTCCTTCTCCAACATAGGAGCCTGGCGGGCTACAATCCATGGGGTCACAAAGAGTCCGACATGGACTTAGCAACTAAACGACAACAATATGTTAGTGTGTTAGTTTCTTAAGCAGAAGAACTTCAGGGTTAAATGAAACCCTCACCATCATCAGGTGCTCCTAGTAGAAAATCAATCAATCACAATAGTGGATTGCTTTTTTTTTTTACTCATTAAATGAATCAAAGCAAAACCTTTGGAATTTATCCTGTTAAAGAAGAGATGTTTGAAATTATATTGAATGCTATAGTAAAGTGTAAACAATGTTAAAATTTCAGGATTGAAGTTCAAATTATTAATTCTCGCATTAATAATTAATAGCAAGTACTAGGTTAATAAATCTGTACAGGAGGAATGTATTTTAAATTGATTGTGATGAACACATCATTTATTATCATGTCTAAATAAGCAAACATCCACATTTTTTAAGTAAATGCTGTAGTTGTCAAAATTCAAAAGAAAAAGATACATAGAGTATTGAATTATAAAATTTTTGCAATGAAGCTGATGATGAATACAAAAATGTCTTAAAACATCACAAATATACTTTCCTTACTGTACATTAGGTTGCAAATCTTAGAAAATCTTTGAAGTATTACTTTATAAATCAACCTACAAATCCCAATAATGACTTTTAATGTTATTGCAAATGACTCCTCAAATTTTTTTCATGTGTTTTTTCATAAACTAGTTGTGAATCTTTAATCAAATTATTATGCAAGTGCAACACTTCAATATTTTCATTTTTGAAACTGCTAGAAAAATTCAATTACTGGAAATAATGATTGCAAATAAGGAAACTCATATCTGTAAAAGCAAACAAAAAAAGAATTATCTAGACCTGTGGGAAAAATCATTGGCTAGAGCTACTATTTTTATTTGGAATAATTTATATTCAGTTTGGAATGAAATGAAATGAAAAAGTTTCAGCATCTTTATTTAGCAATGTATTAAAATAATAGAAATAAATCATTTGAGCAGTTTCATCTGAAAAGCTCTTTCTTCAAAAACGGTACCCTGAATAAAAGCAAAATGACCCACTTAACAAAATATTTAGACTGAAATATTAATATTGTCAAATAAAGTAGAATAGAGAATATCTTCCAGCAGAAATTTCTGTGAATTTACCAGGTATATTAAATCCTGTGGAGAATAACATCTCCATTGCTTCTTATGGTATAGAGAGTAAAATCACTTATCATAATTTTAAATTTATTAACTGAAAGAGTACAACTGAGAAGCAGACTGTAGCCAATTACGTGAACACAAAACAAAAAGGAACCACATTTTTAAAAGGATCTTTTTTTTAAATGCAGGTGATATAGTCTTACAGACAAACATAGCTAAAATATGAGCATATGAGAATATGAGAATGTTTCCAGAAAAATTATTTTGCTTATGTTATATTTTAATTTTCAGATAACCAAAATGATGTTCTTTTAAAAAAATTAGCTTTCAGTTATCTGTTCTATTTATTTAAAATAAAATTTTACTGAATTTTTTCTATACAACTATAATATAGGGTCGCTAGTATAATAAAAGCAGTTTGTCAGTCAATAAAACTTGTCAATCAATAAATATACATTTTCAATATATTATTTTAATTATCTTATCACCTTTCTGTACTCTCAAAGTTTTCCAGTGTGGACAAATTTTGTATGGTCTCTTTATATGTTGCATCCATAAGAAATCAGGAGATTCCTGCATCAGGAAATCACATTGGTTCAATTCTCAGTATTTGAATACTTCTCCCCACTTCTGATGCCCCCATCCCAATGCCTCTCTTTGGGATGTATATGTGCATTGTCTTCATATACGTCTGTAGTAACCTTCTATCACATCTTCCTCTATTTATCCTGTTCCCCTAAATTCTGTTGTCCATCTAGCAGCTCGGTCATGTCCGACTCTTTGTGGCCCCATGAACTGAAACCTGCCATGCTTCTCTGTCCATGGAGTTCTCCAGGTAAGAATACTGAAGTGGATACTGGAGAGGATTTTCCTGACCCAGGGATCCAAACTGAGTCTCCTGTATTGAGGCAGATTCTTTACTGTCATGAGCCACAAGGGTAGCCCATAAATAGCTGTTAGAGTATGCCATTTTTAATTTTAACCTATTCAGAAAATTGTAGATGCTCTTCACTTCATTCATAATAAAAAGTTGGAGTGCTCACTGTGACCTACATGGTACTGTAAGAGTTCACCCCATTACTTCTTGAGCTTCATTTCAATCTGGTCTTGGATCACTCATGTTAGTCACATTGACCACTGATGCAATAGATCTTCTCTAAGTAAGGGAATTGCTCTCGGTGTTCTAAAACCAAAAATTTGTTTGGCCAGCTTCTTATATCCTTCAGGTTTTGATTCAAATCTTACTGTCAGTGATCTCTACCACCTCCTATAGCACCTCCCTATACACATATTCCAGATCAACTGCTCTTCCTAAGAGCTTCAGATCCACCTAACTCTGTTTCACATAATATGGCTTGTCCCTTCCCCATTTTCTATCGCTCTTTCCTTCTTGTAATACACCATAAGATTTACTTATTATATGTAACAGTTATAAGCTTTCACATTCTAAACTGTTCTAGTGTGGAAACTTTTGTTATTTAACTAAGTTCCATGCACCTAGAGTCATGCCTGCAGTATTGGGAGTTCTCAGGACATGTTTTAAAAAGGAATTCACATTTTTTTGAGCATTGATAGTCATAATTTATTATGAACATAGAGTGAAACTATTTTGGATATATATATATATGTTTTGTGCACAAAAATATGCAAATTTTGTAATTTGGTGGCACAGAAGATGACATTGAAGATATATATAGATGTAGATAGATATCTGCATATATAATATCTATATCTATATACATTTTCAAAGTCATCCTTCATGCTAACAAATATTAATCAACTGTCCAAGAAAATTAATTCAAATAAAATTTGGAAAAATGTCAAACATCTGTATCTTGCAAAAGCTCATATTCCAGTAGCAATGTATTTAATATTATAACAATTCAGAAACAGAGTTGAGGATTCTCCCTTTTTGATAAAAAATATTACTCCATTTAACTTTGACAGTCTAAGAAAGTGTAAAGTTCTGTTGTTGTTTGTTATTATTGTATTTTAATAACACTTTGAAGAAAGTTTTAAACATATAATTCAGTAACATAGATAGCACATAAAATATAAAAATTAGAAATGGAGCTTAGGAACATAATGGCTCAAATTATATACTGTATGCTGCTGCTGCTGCTGCTGCTGCTGCTGCTGCTGCTGCTGCTGCTGCTGCTGCTGCTGCTGCTGCTGCTGCTGCTAAGTCGCTTCAGTCACGTCCAACTCTGTGCGACCCCACAGACGGTAGCCACCATGCTCCCCCGTCCCTGGGATTCTCCAGGCAAGAACACTGGAGTGGGTTGCCATTTCCTCCTCCAATGCATGAAAGTGAAAAGTGAAAATGAAGTCGCTCAGTCATGTCAGACTCTTAGCGACCCCACGGCCTGCAGCCTACCAGGCTCCTCCATCCATGGGATTTTCCAGGCAAGAGTACTGAAGGAGTCGGGTGCCATTGCCTTCTTTTAAAAATTTTTCCTACTATTAAATGCAACATAGTCAAAAAAGAAAAAGGAAAAAACACAGCCAACTAGAGGTGTGTTGTTGGGTGTGGAGAACCAAACAGAAAACTCACCTACTTTCAAGATTTACTATTATTTGTTAAACATTTTAGAAATTTAGTTAAGACTAATTATTCCTAACATATTAGGCTGCTTACCATATGCATTGCTATTATATTTGTTAAATTATAATTCAGAAACACTGAAACATTTCAATAACCTGGCTATCACTTCTTCATTATGTGAAAAATCACAAACAGAAACAGTAGAAGACATTGCTCTGTTATCCTTAAATGAAAAAATATCTTAACACATATGTATTTGAATAAATTCCACACAAGATTTAATTGGCTTTTATTATTTTTTTCAGTGAATAGAATATGTATTTCCTTGCTTTAAAATGATGGAATTACAGAAGTAATAGTGACCTAGAAAACTTTATGTACATCTTTTCTGGCCTCAAGAAGAATTTTCCTTAGGATTATACGTAAACCATCTACAGAACATTCAAGATTGATAATTAAGACAAATTAGTGAGAATATATTTTTTGCTGAAAAAAGTTTTCGAATACAAAAATATCTCTGAAGCATGGAAAAATATAAAAGTAAAATAAGCATTGAATACTATAGTCAGCTATAACATAAAAGTATGTTTATTATGAATATGAATAACTGCAAAGTGGCACAGTGGTAAAGAATTCATGTGCAAAAGAGATGCCAATTCTACCCTGGGTTGGGAAGACCCCCTGGATAAGGAAATGGCAACCCACTTCAGTACTTCCCTGGAAAACTCCATGGGTGGAGGAGCCTGGTGGGCTGCAGTCCATGGGGTTGCAAAAGAGTCAGACATGACTGAGTGAGCATGAGCAGGGGTGGTTTAAAACAACAGAAATTTGTCTTTCAAGAAGTTTCAGAAGTTACAAGTATGAAATCAGGGTGCAGTCAAGGTCATGATCTCTTTGAAATCTTTGAGGGAAGAATCTTATTTCTTCCTAGCTTCTGCTGTTTGCTGGTTATTCTCATCTTTCCTTGGTTTCTGGATGTTTCAGTTCAATCTCCATCTCACATGGCCTCTCCTCTCTGTGTTTCTATGAATAAATTTTCTCTTCTTGTGAGGGGTTAGTCTTTGGATTCAAACTTATTCTACTACATTATGACCTAATCTTAACTTGATAACTTCTGGAAAGACTTTTTTACTAAAGAAAACCCCATTGACCAGAACCTGGAGTTAGGACTCACACTTATCTTTCTTGGATCCACAATCCAATGCACAGCAACAAATATGATAGATAAGAATGAGTACAATAGAGAAAAATAGTAAAAAGCACATTGTAAGAAAAACTGGGTACACAAGTAGAAGAAGAGAAGAGAAAAGCAGGAAAGTGACTGATATTCCAGGAAGATATGAAAGAAAAAAAAAAGCCAAGATGATGATGGGAATCTTAGATTCATAAATTTCAAATATAGGAATAGAAATGCCCAAAGTATAAAAAATAAAACCCATTTTAATTTAAAACGAATAATTGAAAGACATAAGCCACTAGGAAGACAGCTGTTTGTGCCTATGCTCATACTTCAGTCCAGTTCAGTTCAGTCGCTCAGTCAGGTCCGACTCTTTGCGACCCCATGAACCGCAGCATGCCAGGCCTCCCTGTCCATCACCAACTCCTGGAGTTCACCCAAACCCATGTCCATCAAGTCAGTGATGCCATCCAACCATCTTATCCTCTGTCGTCCCCTTCTCCTCCTGCCCTCAATCTTTCCCAGCATCAGGGTCTTTTCAAATGAGTCAGCTCTTCGCTTCAGGTAGACAAAGTATTGGAGTTTCAGCTTCAACATCAGTCTTTCCAATGAAAACCAAGGACTGAACTCCTTTAGGATGGACTGGTTAGATCTCCTTGCAGTCCAAAGAGACTCTCAAGAGTCTTCTCTAACACCACAGGTCAAAAGCATTGATTCTTTGGCACTCAGCTTTCTTTACAGTCCAACTCTCACATCCATACATGACTACTGGAAAAAGCATAGCCTTGACTAGATGGACTTTTGTTGACAAATAATGTCTCTGCTTTTTATGCTGTCTGGATTGGTCAAAACTTTCCTTCCAAGGAGTAAGATTCTTTTAATTTCATGACTGCAATCACCATCTTCAGGGATTTTGGAGCCCCCCAAAATAAAGTCTGACACTGTTTCCACTGTTTCCCCATCTATTTGCCATGAAGTGATGGGAACAGATGCCATCATCTTAGTTTTCTGAATGTTGACCTTTAAGCCAACTTTTTCACTCTCCTTTTTCACTTTCATCAGGAGGCTTTTTAGTTCTTCTTCACTTTCTGCCTTAAGGGTTTTGTCATCTGAGGTTAATGATATTTCTCCTGGCAATCTTGATTCCAGCTTGTGCTTCCTCCAGCCCAGAGTTTCTCATGATGTACTCAGCATATAAGCTAAATAAGCAGGGTGACAATATACAGCCTTGATGTACTCCTTTTTCTATTTGGAACCAGTCTGTGGTTCCATGTCCAGTTCTAACTGTTGCTTCCTGACCTGCATACAGATTTCCCAAGAGGCAGGTCAGGTGGTCTGGTATTCCCATCTCTGTCAGAATTGTCCACAGTTTATTGTGATCCTCACAGTCAAAGGCTTTCATTCCCATTACTATTAACTGGAACCCTGGGCCCTGACCTTTTCTAATTAAAACCAAAACCAGTTGGTTCTTATTTTCTAAAATATATTTGGGTTGTGAGAAGTAACATCAAATATTTTTAATTGCAAATTTAATCATACCTCATAAAGACATTCAAGGGACCTTGTACAATATCATGGCTCATGGCTCACACCTTTCTTCATTCAGCTATGTTAATCCAGCTAGTCTAGTACAAAACAACTAACAAAAAGTTAGTAATGTTTGCAAACAATAAATCTTTCATTCCTTCTTTCATGGAAATACAGGTATCAATACTGATCATAGAAATGTGGCAACATACAGCTACAACTTCAAATTTAAAACATAAAAGATAGTGTGGGAGCTGACTGGAATCCAATGCAGACTTCTGTGCAATTATTTCCATGAAAAATCTTAAATTTTACTATTAATGTGACATAATGAAATATATGCTGCATGTCTTTAATATATTAATCGACCTGTAGCTACAGATGCCGGAGAAGGCAGTGGCACCCCACACCAATACCCTTGCCTGGAAAACCCCATGGACAGAGGAGCCTGGAAGGCTGCAGTCCATGGGGTCGCTAAGAGACACGACTGAGTGACTTCACTTTCACTTTTCACTTTCATGCATTGGAGAAGGCAATGGCAATCCACTCCAGTGTTCTTGCCTGGAGAATCCCAGGGACAAGGGAGCCTGGTGGGCTGCCATCTATGGGATCACACAGAGTCAGAAACGACTGAAGTGACTTAGCAACAGCAGCAGCTACAGATGCATATATCTATCTCAGTGAAATGCAGTTTTGAAAAATTATTTCAGGCTATATTAGAATAGGAAAACACTATATCAGTATTCAAAATTAATTTTAAAATTCTGAAGATAAATATGTTATATGTTATTATGTTTAAATATGTTATAAATATGTTAGATTTTAAATGAATTATTATAATAAACTTTTCTCATATATCAGAGCACTCATGTCAAATTAATAAAATGACAATCTTATATCACCTAGTGAAGACAAAGACAAATAAATGGTACCTATATAGAAATATATGTGCTTATATTTCAGCATACTTTACATAAATTCATGTCTATGTATGAATTCATATGCCTGCATATATATGCATATATGTGTATATATCTGTATGCTTGAGTATGTATATTTGTGAGTATTTTAACAAATATTGAACTTCTTTATGAGAATCCTATAGAGTAAAGATGGTTTGCACCTGCCTGAAGGGAGGCAGAGGAAATCCATCATTGTTCACCTGGACCTAAGATTAGATGTATGGATGTCTCAGTCTAAGTCAGGTGTATCAGTAGATTCACTTGGCCCCTTATTTAAATTTTCATTTTAATTAGTGATAAAAATAACATTTTGATTATCATCTTTCTGGTTCTGGGATTATTATCTCAATAAACTCTTCACTTGTATAGCAAAGAAGGTATGATTAATCCACTCTCAAGAATTTCAAAAGTGTATACACCTGCTTTACACAAATCCAGATATACAGATTTATCTAAATCAGAAATCTCAAAGTCATCTTAAAATTCTTTCCTTATCTTCAAGCTAGTGAACCTCATTATTTCACCAACAAGTTGTATTAAATTGAACTCCAAAAGAATTTAAAAAAAAAACACAAAAAACTATCATGTTTTCTCCATCCCACTGCTATTGTTTTGGCTTTGTTTTCACCTTCTGTTGTCAGACTATTGAAATTACTTTCCTATTTCTAGTCTTTCTCTTATCTACATAGCCTATAAAATCTTAATAAAACCCAAAAGTAATTATGCCACATTCCTACTTAAAATACTCTGTTCACCCCTGACCTTAAAAGTCCAAACCTCCTGGAGATCTGTTTGAAGACCCTCAAGAGCCCTTCCAGGCTTCCCAGTTGGGGCTAATTTTAAAGAACCTGCCTGCCAATGTAGGAGACTTTAAGAGACATGGATTTGATCCCTGGGTTGGAAAGATCCCTGGAGGAGAGCATAGCAACCCACTCAAGTATTCTTGCCTGGAGAATCCCCATGGACAGAAGAGCCTGGTGGGCTATGGTCCATGGAGTTGCCAAGAATCGGGCACTACTGACCGACTTAGCAGACATGCACATGCAAGAGGTTTTCTACATTTGTGTCCCATCACTTTTCATATCACTCTACATAGGTGTCCTACATAGAATTCTTTGAAAATAGTAGGCAAGGAATCAGCTTTCTCCATTTATTCACCTAACTTCTATTCTCAGAAGTCACATGCAGTAACACCTTCTCCAGTTTTCTCTCTGGGCAGAGTGTGTGTTACCTTCCTGTTCATATACACTCTTACTTATGGCTGCAGTTTTAGGACTTGCTATATTCTGATTATCAGCTTGTATCTATTATCCTCCAGGTGATGCCAGGTAAATAGTTGAGGCAAAAAAAAATATTCATTATTCACCTATGTACGTGTGTGCTAAGTTGCTTTACTCATGTCCTACTCTTTGGGAGTCCAAGGACTTTAGCCCACCAGATTATTCTATCAATAGGATTCTCCAGGCATAAGTACTGAAGTATGTTTCTATGCCCTCCTCCAGCCTTATTTATCTATGTAAGATCTTATTCTAGTATAAACATAACATATAAGGTGGCCAATATTATAAATATTTTACAACTGAGAGAATGAAACCAAATTTTTATTCCTAATTTTTGGTTTAAATAAAAAAGATTCATTATTTTAAAATCCAGAGAAAGCTCTTAATGGACTTTTATCTATTGAAAACTTAGCAGAAGAAAATCATATGAAGCAGAGGGGATTCTCCAGAATTCCACTGACTCCCTAAATTAGGACACATCCTTACTTAGGTTGAGCAAGCACTGTGGCTATATTGCAGAAGAATGAACACCAGACATAAGAGGAGGCCCTAACTTGTGTATTGAACACATGATTACACTCCTTGGATAAGGCTACACTGAACGCAGTGAGCATAATGGTCATAGACACTTTTGGATAAAGTTACAGATGCCTCTGATACTACATAATTGCTTTGGAGTGGGTAAGGAGAATGACTATATTTTAAACACACACACACATACACAAACACAATCAAGGGCTCTTGAATAGTTGGCCAATAATAGTCCCAGCAGTAATGTTCTAACAAAACGCACATAATCCCTTTAAATAGCATGTTAAGATATTTGAAGATATAATAAAGCCATTTTTACATAAACACATTCTCCAAGAATTATACTTGCTTAAAAGAAAAGAAAAAAACTTTAAATTTCTGACATTTACCATCCTACTATTATCATGCCAAAATTTTCAGTAAATGGCAGTTCCTGGTGTGACATGCATTGCAATAAATCATGGAGTTTTTTTTTTTTTAAATGCTTCTCCAGCTCCCATATACAGATGGATAGTCACATACACAATATAAGCGCATGGGCTCACATGCAAAAAAAAATCCCAATTTTTCATTCAGATTTCCTATCATCTCTCAAATTAGCATGCACTATCTCAACCTCTATCACAGCTCTTTCTTTTAACTTTTTGGGACACAAAAGCCAGATAGAATACTTTCAGAGCAGAATATCTGTTTTAAAGCATACACACATTGCTCACTGGTGCTTTTCTAAGAGCTACAAGCATTGTGTTCTCATTAGAAGATAGTTTCAGTTTTCCCAAGAGCACAGTAATCTCAAGGAGGTCTCTCACTTTGTCCTTTGGCATGAAAAAAAAAAATCTGTTAATGATACCAATTAAGAACCTTGAATGTCATTTCTACATCTTTGTTCTGTTTCAGGTCAGCAAGTCCAGGGCTCAAAACAAGTCATAAGAACTCTGTTGAAGCTTGAAGACTTTTTGTAACTTTTGAAAAGGAAGGCAGGTATTTCAAAGTAACTGCAAATCTCTTATGGTATTTTCAATAAGAGATTACATTATTTATACTCTATTTTTATTTATCTTTACTCTGTCTCTATAAAACAAAAGAAGAAAACTGCATGAAATAAGTCACTTTAACCATATCCAAATTTCTCCTGCCTAGTTACTATTAGTTGTGAATTTAACTATATGGTATTAACTTTTCTTAAATCCTTTAAACAAATATGCAAGTTTTATACAACATTACTTAGATTACTCTTTTTAAGAATAATAAGGGAAGTCATTCTCAGTACCTTTCTTTGACCTCTCATCCCCAAGTCTTGATTCCCTCCTCCTTAGTGTTTTTACATGTGCCCATTCAGCAATAATTGGTCACCTTTATTTGGATCAGTTTAAGTACCATTCAAAACAAGTTCTGCTCAGTGAGGCAGTAGAGATCTATCTTTTCTTAAGTACTCTAGCTGACAACTCTCAACTGGAGTATGGAGGAAAAGAGATAAGGTCATTTTACAGGAGGAATTTTTTTTTTAATTGGAACATAATTGCTTTACAATACTGTGTCCATTTCTTCTGTACAACAAAGTGAATCAGCTATACATATACATGTATACCCTCCCTCTTGAGCCTCCCTCTCACACACCCCGAACCCTACCCTACCCCTTTAGGTCACCACAGAGCACCAAGCTGAGCTCCCTGTGCTATACAGCAGCTCCCCACTAGCTATCAGTTTTACTCATGGAAGTGCATATATGAAAATCCCAATCTCCCAATTTGTCCCACCCTTTCCCCGCCTTGTACCCACATGTTTATTCTCTACATCTGTGTCTTTATTCCTGTCCTGCAAATAGATTCATCTGTACTATTTTTCTAGATTATATACATGTGCTTTAATACATACAGTAGAACATTACTCAGCCATAAAAAGAAATGAAATTGGGTTATTTTTAGTGATGTGGATGGAGCTAGAGTCTGTTATGCAGAGTTAAGTAACTCAGAAAGAGGGAAAGAAATACAAGAGGTATTTTAATCCTGCAGAAGCTGAAACAACTGTGCCCTCTGCTAAAAAGCCATGGTTCCCTTGCATGTAAATTTAATGTTTCTTAATGAAAACTGAGCACAAATATTGATAGTGTAAATGTTTACAACTAATTTGATTTATTTAATTGGGATTGCTTATTTACAAAAAATAGTATATCTTTGTGTAACATTTATACTGTTTGAAGGATATTGTAATTTTATTTTTTTTTAATTTTCCAAAAACAATAAAGTTAAAACAGTATATTTGGAATCATCTTTCCCGACTTAATATTAGTATTATGAATTGCCCCAAGTATAATATAGCTCATAAAAACTCTTGCAAAGAGATCCTGATAGAGAGGACATCAACTTACTTTCCCAGGTTAGTTGAAATGTGGTCAGTTTTTTAAAGTAGTTTTAAAATTTGATAAATTCTATTTTTTTTTAGTTTTTTTTATTTTTTAAATTTTATTTTATTTTTTAACTTTTTTTTTCTTTCTTTTTTTTTAAATTTTATTTTATTGTATTTTTTTAATTTTAGTTTTTTATTTTTTAAATTTTAAAATCTTTAATTCTTACATGCATTCCCAAACATGAAGCCCCCTCCCACTTCCCTCCCCATAACATCTCTCTGGGTCATCCCCATGCACCAGCCCCAAGCATGCTGTATCCTGCGTCAGACATAGACTGGCGATTCAATACTTACATGATAGTATACATGTTAGAATGCCATTCTCCCAACTCATCCCACCCTCTCCCTCTCCCTCTGAGTCCAAAAGTCCGTTATACACATCTGTGTCTTTTTTCCTGTCTTGCATACAGGGTCGTCATTGCCATCTTCCTAAATTCCATATATATGTGTTAGTATACTGTATTGGTGTTTTTCTTTCTGGCTTACTTCACTCTGTATAATCGGCTCCAGTTTCATCCATCTCATCAGAACTGATTCAAATGAATTCTTTTTAACAGCTGAGTAATACTCCATTGTGTATATGTACCACTGTTTTCTTATCCATTCATCTGCTGATGGACATCTAGGTTGTTTCCATGTCCTGGCTATTATAAACAGTGCTGCGATGAACATTGGGGTACATGTGTCTCTTTCAATTCTGGTTTCCTTGGTGTGTATGCCCAGAGTGGAATTGCTGGGTCATAAGGTAGTTCTATTTGCAATTTTTTAAGGAATCTCCACACTGTTCTCCATAGTGGCTGTACTAGTTTGCCTTCCCACCAACAGTGTAGGAGGGTTCCCTTTTCTCCACACCCTCTCCAGCATTTATTGCTTGCAGATTTTTGGATCGCAGCCATTCTGACTGGTGTGAAGTGGTACCTCATTGTGGTTTTGATTTGCATTTCTCTAATAATGAGTGATGTTGAGCATCTTTTCATGTGTTTGTTAGCCATCCGTATGTCTTCTTTGGAGAAATGTCTATTTAGTTCTTTGGCCCATTTTTTGATTGGGTCGTTTATTTTTCTGGAGTTGAGCTGCAGAAGTTGCTTGTATATTTTTGAGATTAGTTGTTTGTCAGTTGCTTCATTTGCTATTATTTTCTCCCATTCAGAAGGCTGCCTTTTCACCTTGCTTATATTTTCCTTTGTTGTGAAGAAGCTTTTAATTTTAATTAGATTCCATTTGTTTATTTTTGCTTTTATTTCCAGAATTCTGGGAGGTGGATCATAGAGGATCCTGCTGTGATTTATGTCTGAGAGTGTTTTGCCTATGTTCTCCTCTAGGAGTTTTATAGTTTCTGGTCTTACATTTATATCTTTAATCCATTTTGAGTTTAATTTTGTGTGCGGTGTTAGAAAGTGATCTAGTTTCATTCTCTTACAAGTGGTTGACCAGTTTTCCCAGCACCACTTGTTTTAACATTTAAAGATTGTCTTTACTCCATTGTATATTCTTGCCTCCTTTGTCAAAGATAAGGTGTCCATATGTGTGTGGATTTATCTCTGGGCTTTCTATTTTGTTCCATTGATCTATATGTCTGTCTTTGTGCCAGTACCATACTGTCTTGATGACTGTGGCTTTGTAGTAGAGCCTGAAGTCAGGCAAGTTGATTCCTCCAGTTCCATTCTTCTTTCTCAAGATTGCTTTGTTTATTCGAGGTTTTTTGTATTTCCATACAAATCTTGAAATTATTTGTCCTAGTTCTGTGAAAAATGTGGCTGGAAGCTTGATAGGGATTGCATTGAATTTGTAAATTGCTTTGGGTAGTATACTCATTTTCACTATATTGATTCTTCCGATCCGTGATACACATAAGGTTATAGTCCCTATTTTATATGTGAGCAATTAAAAACTCATAACTGTTATTTGGTTTTCCATGATCACTAAGGAATAAGTAAAAAAATTTGGAACCTAATAAACTGTCAAATCCCTAATTATATTCAGAGTCCTATATATTATTTGTCTCAAAATTTGATGAAACATTTTCTGAATATTAATTCCAGCAAATAGGTTAAAGATAGTCAGATTCTTCAACATACTTCAAGAGGCCATTATATTATAACCAGGTTGAATCAAATTTCAGAGTGAGGGTTATATTCATTTTTTTTAACATAACTACTCAGGAGTATATTTCTATTTTCCAATTTCTTCAGCTTTTTCATCATTAAAGTAATTTCCTTTTTTTAAAAAAGTAAAGCATAAACATAATAAAAACATACATTTTAAAATAAAAATTAATCTACCAAAAATGCATAAGATTCACTCTACTAGAAGTGAGCATTCTCAAAAATGTCCTTGACTATCTCTCTATAATTATATATATAGAAATATACATGCATGTGTATATAAATGCACAAACACATATATGTAATATATATACATGTCCTTATAATGTCATTTGCATATTTAAATATATACTTGTTTTTTCTTTTCTGTTAATAGATTTTCCCATAAAAGAACATGTAATTTTATTATATTTTCTCTAACAATAACATAGTACTTCATGACTCTTAAAACACTGTATATGGTAACTATATACCCACATATATATATATATATATATATGCATAAGTATATATAAAATGTATAATAAACATCAGATTATATGAACTATCATATCAGTAGTTTTATTTTTCATTTCTTTGAGAGTGAATATACTTCACAATGATATATGAATTCCTTGTTCATGTTCTAGGCCCAAATTTTTGTCATGTTTCTGATGCTTTAGGGTGATTAGATCATTGGCAACTTTTGCAATTTCCTTCCTGGTCCTTGACCCACATAGAAATCTCTCACTGTTCTTACCTTGCCATAGATGATCCGTGAATGACCAAGCTTCATTTAATTCTTTGTATTTTGTTATTCCCCCATTCACTCTTCTGCTTCAAGACATTTGCTCAGGCACAGAGACCCAGGAGAATGTCAGTGATCAATCAGAGCAGTCTTTCTGCCTGTCAAGTTTGATACTGTCCTTCCAATCTTACCTCTCTCATAACTTTCAAGAAATAATTTTGGAAAAATTCAGACTAGACTTGATGTCACTACTCTATTATAGTGTTTATTGTATTTTATTAATTTTTAACTGTTACTTTCGATGGCTAGAAAAATTAATGTTTGAGGAACAAAGGAGATGCTTCTGTACCACTAGCATCTAAGGCAATGCCTGGCACATAGTAGGCATTCAACAGATAGTTGTTTATCCGACTAAAGTTTCCATTGGATTCAGTATATCCTGAAGATCTTGTATGTGAGTGTGCTAAGTAGCTTCAGTCTCATCTATCTCCTCTCCGTGGACTGTAGACTGCCAACCTCTTCTGCCCATGGAATTCTTCAGGCAAGAATTTAAGAGTGGGTTGCCATGCCCTCCTCCAGGGGATCTTCCTGACCCAGTTATTAAGCCTGCATCTCTTATGTCTCCTGCACTGGCATGCACGTTCTTTACCACTAAAGCCAACTAGGAATCTCAAAGCTTTTGCATACATGCAGACTAAAATATATATATATATATATATATATATATATATATATATATATATATATATATATATATAGTGTGTGTGTGTGTGTGTGTGTGTGCGTTTGCGTGTGTGTGTATTAAATCTAGAAAAATGGTAGAGATGAACCTATTTGCAAAGCAGAAATAGAGACAATTATGTAGAGAACAAATGTACAGACACCAGGCAGGGAAAAAGGGAGATGGGATGAATTCGGAGATTGGAATTGATATATACCCTCTACTATGTATAAAATAGATAACTAATGAGAACATATTGTGCAGCATAGGAAACTCTACTCAATACTCTGTCATGACCTATATGGGAAAAGAATCTAAAAGAGTGGATATATGTACATGTGTAACTGATTCACTTTACTGTAGAGCAGAAACAGAACACTGTGAAACTAAACTAGTAAAAAATTTTAAAATAAATAAATTTGTGTGTAAAAAAAAAAACACAAAAAGAACAGCAGGATTGAGATTGCACTAAGTTATCTACTCAGTCAATTATTCACGTATATAATCATTCTATAAACATAAATAATCACCTGCTATAAATTTGACACTAATAACAATATTATTAGCAAACAACAGCACTAAACTATTGGGCAAGTGCTTTATATGTACTAATATCTTGACATGGATTTTGCACTTATTCTTAAATCCTGTTTGGAGTAGAACAGTAAATATAGTAATTTTACAAAAGAAGGTGAAATTAAGATAGCTTAAGTATTATGTCAGTATTTCAGACCTTCTAAGAGAGCATAATCAGGAGAACTGAATTTAAGTTTTCATTGAATCTATTGTCTAAGTTTTTAACCATCAATGAAAAAGGTATCTTTTTGTAGCCAATAAGACAACTGGTAAAATATTTTCATTACATGACTTTCATCTTCAAAATTTTGTGTATCCCTCTGTGATTTATTTTCTATTTTTACATTTATTGAAACAATGTGATAATTCATTCTTAAATTCTAGTAGTGTATTCAAATAATGTAATTGATTTTTGAATGTATAGTGGAAATTTCTTTAAATTTCTGGTATAAAATTCCCTGATAATTTATTAAAATTTTCATGTTACTGAATTTTAAATATTTGTTAGAATTTGTTGATGATTTTTGCATCTATATCTACAGGGTTTTTTTTGAAATGTTTGTCTCAAAATTTTTTTATTAAGTTGTTATTAGGGCTATACTGTCATCCAAACAACTTAAAAATGAAATGATGTTTGGATCCATAGCCCATAAATATAGGCCAAAGCCTGTGTGGTAAACCTAAATAGGGAAGCTGCCTACTAAAATTAAGGATTAAGTAAGATTCTGAGTGTTCAAAAAACAAAAAAATAGCAAAAATGTCCAGGATAAAATAAAGATCACTCACCATGCCAAGAATAGGGAAAATCACAACAACAGGAAAAAACACATTCACAAAAAAGACACTGTCTTGACACCAACATCAAATGAATCAAAAGTTGAAACTATCTGCTGAGAATTTTAAACCAACAGTAATAAAAATGCTTCCACAGTCAACTGCATATTCTATTGAAGCAAACAAGGAATGAAAGACATCAACAAAGAAGTAAAAACTTGTACAAAAGAACCAAATGAAAATTACAGAAATGAAATATACAATAAAAGAGAAAGAAACCTTCCTGGAAGGATTCAATAGTACAGGGGGTATAATTCAGGTTACATTCATTGACCTTGAGGACATAAAAATGGAATTTACCCAATCTGAACAACAGAAAATAAAAGATTGGGGAAAAAATGAACAGAGCATTAAGGGCCTATAAAAAATAACAAGATCCAATACTCTTACAGCACATTCTTATGTGGGTCCCACTTGGAGTGGTTAATATGGAATATTGAATACATAAGTCACATAACTAACTAATTTAGCAAATAATTTTCCCAAAGCGTGCTTTTTGGAGAATTTTCCAAATCATCGATTATTTGCTCCATTTTATTTGGCAGCTTCTTCCTCAGGATATTTCTTTCCTCCCACATTTCCTCCCACATAAGCAGCAAAGTGCATGATATACCTTCCACATTTGTTTGGAAATCTCATCAAATATGCAAGTTTATTATTTTCCAACCAACAACAGAACATGATTTAGCCAAGTCCCCTTTCACTTTATAGAACTGATTTCTACCACATCCAATAATATATTCCTCTTTTCCTCCTAAGGCAACCACAGAAGTAGTTTTAATATTCATATCTCTATGAAAATTCCGTTCATAATGATATATGTGTTCTTTAAGATGGCAGAGCATTCTTTGTATTCCTCTTGTGTCTTTTTAGGCCTTCGTTAGAATATCTTTAACATCTGTATTTCTGTCAAAGATTCATTCAGGGTTGTTGTTAAGTTGCTAAGTCAAGTCCAACTCTTTGTGACCACATAAACTACAGCATGCCAAGCTTCCCTTTTCTTCACTATTTCCCAGAATTTGTTCAAACTCACATCCATTGAATCAGTGATTCTATCTAACCATCTCATTCTCTGTCATCCACTTCTACTCTTGCCTTCAGTCTTTCCCAGCACCAGGGTTTTTTCCAATGAGTCAGTTCTTCGCATCATGTGGTCAAAGTATTGGAGCTTCAACTTCAGCGTCAGTCCTTCCAATGGACATTCCAGGTTGATTTCCTTTAGGATTGACTGGTTTGATTTCCTTGTTGTCCAAGGGATTCTCAAGAGTCTTCTCTGGGACCACAGTTTGAAAGCATCAATTCTTTGGTGCTCAGCCATCTTTATGGTCCAGTTCTTGCATCTGTACATGACTACTGGAAAAACCATAGCTTTGACTATAGACACTTTGGTGGCAAAGCAATGTCTGCTTTTTAATGTGCTGTCTGGTTTTGTCATAGCTTAAAGGGCTTCCCTGATGGCTCAGAGGTTAAAGTGTCTGCCCACAATGCAGGAGACCCTGGTTCAATCCCTGGGTTGGGAAGATCCCCTGGAGGTGGAAATGGCAACCCACTCCAGTATTCTTGCCTGGAGAATCCCATGGAGGAAGAAGCCTGGTAGGCTACAGTCCTTGGGGTCGCAAAGAGTCGGACATGACTGAGCGACTTCACTCACTTTCTTCCAAGAAGCAAGTGTCTTTTAGTTTCATGGTTGCATTCATAGTCCCTCAAGGTAATCTGGGATATGTCTATTAAGAGTCTCAGAACATTTTCTAGCCTCTATCCAGTACCCCATTCCAAAGTTATGCCCACATGTTTAGGTATTTGTTACAGCAGCACCACACATTTCTGTACAAAAATCTACGTTAGTTTGCTAGGGCTGCTGTAACAAATAGCACAGAATAGGTGGCTTAAAGCAACAGAAATTCATTTTCTCACAATTCTAGAGGTTAGAAGTCCTAAATTTAGGTTGCTATCATTAGGGCTTTGCTCTCTCTCATCTTTCCTTGCCTGTCCCCGGCTTCTGGACATGGCTATCAATCCTTGGTATTGCTTAGTTTGTTGGCTCATTCCTCAAGTCTCTGTCTAGATGGTCAGAAGATATTCTCTGTGTCTGTGTCTCTGCTTTCTTTTCTTAAGGACACCAGTCCTTGGATTAGGGCCTGCTATAATCTGTCATAATTTCACCTTAATTTAGCATTAATTGCATCAGCAAAGACCCAATTTCCAAGTAAAATTACACTCTGCAGCTCTATTTCTGAAAGCCACTGTTTAACCTAGTATACTAGGTTATAAATCATGAGGTTATAAATCATATTTGATAACTGAAACAAAAGCACTATCTTATCCTCAAATTAAAGCACTATCTTATCCTCAAAACAATACTGTTTAAAAGTGGTGACAATAAAAGGAACCAAATGGAATTAAGGTAGCTACACTTCTCTCTGAGTATTAAATGTCATAAAGAAATAACTTCTGAAACTCTTTTGGCTTGAATAAATTTTTTGTGTGGGAAGATTTTGATTATGAATTGCATTTTTAAATCAATTATTGAATAAAGTCTTCTGGTTCCTTATTGCTTCTTGGCTTAGTTTTGCTAACCTACATTTTTCAAAGATTTTTTTTTTCCATTTCATTTAAGTAATCAATGTTATCATACTTTTCCTTTTAGTATCTGTACAATCACTAGTGATATCATTTATTTTATTCCATATATTGATAATTTCTTATCTTTTATTTCTTGATTATTCTTGTTATTGGTTTAGCAAATTGATTAAAACTTGGTTTTAAAAAACAGCTTTTCCTTTGTATTCTTTGTTTATTGTTGTGTTCAAATTCCTTCATTTCTGTTTCCACCATTATCCATATCTGCCTATTATTTTAATTCAATTTGCTCTTGTTTTTTGAGTTAACTGGGTAGTAACTTACATAATTATTTTGGAGTTTTATTCTTTTTAAAATATAGAAATTTAGAGTTATAACGTTGTCACCGAGTATTGCTTTATACTGTATCTTGCAAATTTTTTATTTGAGATATTCCCTGTTTATTTTGTAATATTTTAAAATATTCCATAAGATGTTTCCTTTGACGTGTAAGCTGCATAGAAATTTGTTATCAAATTATTTATTTGGGAATTTTCTATTTCTTGTTTTTTTGGTGTCTAATTTACAACATTTTGAGTCAGGTAAATTATAGCTGTTTGTATGCTTTAAAATTTTTCAAAACTTACTTTATGGAACAGAATTTTTTCCTATATATATATTTGTAAAACACATCTAGATTTTACAGTTTCAATCGTTGGGTGCAGTTTTCTATAAACGATGATTAGGTCAGTTTGGTTCATAGTATTGCTCTGATCTCCTGTATACATACTTTTTCATCTATTTGTTCTACTAATTAGTTACTCAGAGAGACTTTTTTTTAATTAATTTTTTTTATGGAAGGATAATTGTTTTGCAGAATTTTGTGGTTTTTTTTTTTTCTGTCAAGCCTCAACTTGAATTGGCCATAAGTATACTTATATCCCCACTCTTTTGAACCTCCCTCCCACATCCCTCCCCATCCCACCCCTCTAGGTTGATACAGAGCCTCTGAGTTTCCCGAGCCATATAGCAAATTCCTGTAGGCTATCTATTTTTCGTGTGGTAATTTAAGTTTCCATGTTGCTATTTCCATACATCTCATCCTCTCCTTCCCTCTCCCCATGTCCATAAGTCTAGTCTCTGTTTCTCCATTCTTGTCCTATAAATAAATTCTTCACTACCATTTTTCTAGATTCCATATATATGCATTCAGTTCAGTTCAGCTCAGTTCAGTCACTCAGTCGTGTCCGAGTCTTTGTGACCCCGTGAATCACAGCACTCCAGGCTTCCCTGTCCATCACCAACTCCCAGAGTTCACTCAAACTCATGTCCATCAAGTCGGTGATGCCATCCAGCCATCTCATCCTCTGTCGTCCCCTTCTCCTCCTGCCCCTAATCCCTCCCAGCATCAGGGTCTTTTCCAATGAAGAATACAATATTTATCTTTCTCTTTCTGACTTACTTCACTCTGTATAATAGGTCCTAGGTTCATCCACCTCATTAGAACTAATTCAAATGTGATCCTTTTTATGGCTGAGTAATATTCCATTGTGTATATGTACCACACCTTCTTCATCCATTCATTTGTAGATGGACATCTAGGTTGCTTCCATGTTCTAGCTATTGTTAATAGTGCTGAAATGAACATGTCTTTTTCAATTTTGGTTTTCTCAGGGTATATGCCTAGGAGTGGGCTTACTGGGTCATACGGTGATTTTATTCCTAGTTTTTTAAGGAATGTCCATACTGCCTTCCATAGTGGCTGTATCAGTTTACATTCCCACCAACAGTGCAAGAATGTTCCCTTTCCTCCACATTCTCTCCAGCATTTATTGTTTGTAGACTTTTTGATGATGGCCATTCTGACAGGTGTGAGGTGACATCTCATTGTAGCTTTGGTTTCTGTTTCTCTAATAAGGAGCGATGTTGAGAATTTTTTCATGTGTTTGTTAGCTGCCTGTATATCTTCTTTGGAGAAATGTCTGTTTAGGTCTTTTTCCCACTTTTTCATTGGGCTGTTTGTTTTTCTGGTATTGAGTTGTATGAGCTGCTTGCATATTTTGGAAATTAATCCTTGTCAGTTGTTTCATTTGCTTTTATTTTCTTCCATTCTGAGGGCTGTCTTTTCACCTCACTTGTAGTTTCCTTTGCTGTGCAAAAAGTTTTACGTTTAATCAGGTCCCACTTGTTTAATTTTGTTTCTATTTCCATTACTCAAGGAGGTGAGTCATAGAGGATCTTGCTTTGATCTACGTCATTGAGTGTTCTGCCTACTGCCTACATTTTCCTCTAAGAGTTTTATCATTTCTGGTCTTATATTTGGGTCTTTAATCCATTTTGAGTTTATCTGTGTGTATGGTGTTAGGAAGTGTTCTAATTTCATTCTTTGACATGTAGCTCTCCAGTTTTCCCAGCACCATTTATTGAAGAAACTGTCTTTGCCCCATTGTATATCCTTTCCTTCTTTGTCGAAAATAAGGTATCCATAGGTGCATGGGTTTATTTCTGGGTTTTCTACCTTGTTCTATTGGTCTATATTTCTGCTTTTGTGCCAGTACCATACTGTCTTGATGACTGTAGCTTTGTAGTATAATCTGAAGTCAGGAAGGTTGATTCCTCCAGCTCCATTCTTTCTCAGGCCTGCTTTGGCTATTTGGGGGTCTTTTGTGTTTCTATATGAATTGTGAAAATTTTTGTTCCAGTTTTGTGAAAAATGCCATTGGTAATTTGATAGGGGTCACATTGAAAATGTAGATTGCATTTGGCAGTATAGTCATTTTTACAATATTGTTCTTTCTATCTAGAAACATGGAATATCTCTCCATATGTTTATGTCATATTTGATTTCTTTCTTATTGACTTATAATTCTCTGTGTACAGATATTTTGCCTCCTTAGGTAAGTTTATTCTTAGATATTTATTTCTTTTTGTTGTAATGATGAATGAGATTGATTCTTTAATTTCTTTTTCTGATTTCTCATTGTTAGTATGTAGAAATGCAGTGATTTCTGTGTATTGATTTTATATCCTGTAACTTTTAAAAATTTACTGATTAGCTGTAATAACTTTCTGATACTATCTTTAGGGTTTTCTAAGTACAGTATCATGTCATCTGCATACAGTGAGAGCTTTAATTAACCTTTTCTGATCTGGATTATTTTTCTTTTTCATCTCTCATTGCTGTAGCTAGGACTTCCAGAACTATGTTGAATAACAGTGTGGAAAGTGGATACCCTGGTCTTATTCCTGATCTAAGGGAGAATGCTTCCAGTTTTTCACCATTGAGAATAATGTTTGCTGTAGGCTTTTCATATATAGGTTTTACTATGTTGAGGTAGGTTCCTTCTATGCCCATTTTTTGAAGAGTTTTAATCACAAATGGGTGCTAAGTTTTATCAAAGGCTTTTTCTGCATCTCTTGATATGGATCATATGGTTTTTATCTATTTGTTACTATGTTATATCACAATGATTGAGTTGCCTATATTGAAGAATCCTTGCATCCTTGGAATAAATCCAACTTGATATGTTGTATGAACTTTTTAATGTGTTACTGAACTCTTTTTGCTAAAATTGTATTGGGGATTTTTGCATCTATGTTCATGAGTGATATTGACCTGTATCTTTCTTTCTGTGTGATGTCTTTGTCTGGTTTTTGCACCAGGGTGATGGTGGCCTCATAGAATGAGTTTGTAAGTGTTCCTTCTCTGCAATTTTTTGAAAGAATTTTAGAAGGATAGACATTAGCTCTTCTCTAAATGTTTCATAGAATTCTCTTGTGAAGAAATCTGGTCTCAGGCTTTTGTTTCTTGGGAGATTTTTGATCACAAATTCTATTTCAGTGCCTATAATTTAGTTGTTCATAATTTCTATTTCTTCCTGTTTCAGTCTTGGAAGATCGAACTTTCTTTCTATTTCTTCCAGATTATCTATTTTTTTGCCACATTGTTGTTCATAATCATCTCTTATAACCCATTGTATTTCTGCATTTTCTGTTGTAACCTCTCCCTTTTCATTTCTAATTTTGTTGGTTTGATTCTTCTCTCTTTTCTTCTGGACAAGTCTGGCAAAATGTCAATTTTGTTCGTCTTCTCAAATAACCAGCTTTTAGTTTGATTATTTTTTACTATTGTTTCTTATATTTATTTTTCATTTATGTCTACTCAGATCTTTATGATTTATGTCTTTCTTCTAATTTGGGGAGGGGGGGGAGTTTGTTCTTCTTTTTCCAGTTGTTTTAGGGGTAAATTAGGTTGTCTGTTCAATGTTTTTCTTGTTTCTTGAGGTAAGATTGTATTGCTGTAAACTTCCCTCTTAGAACTGCTTATGTTGCATCCCATTGGTTTTGAGTTGTCATGTATTCATTGTCATTTGTTTCTAGAATTTTTTTTTATTTCCCTTTTGATTTCTTCAGTAACGTGTTGGTTATTTAGAAACTTGTTGCTTAATCTCCATTTGTTTCTTTTTTCTTACAGTTTTTTTTTTTCCCCCTTGTAAATCATATCTAGTCTTATAGTATTGTGTTTGGAGAAGATGCTTGATATAATTTCAATATTTTTAAATGTATTGAGGTTTGATTTTTGACCTAAGATGTGGTCTATCCTGAAGAATGTTCCTAATGCAGTTGAGAAGAAGGTGTATTCTTCTGCATTTGGATGGAATGTTCTGAAGATATCAATGGGATCCATATAATCTAATGTATCATTTAAGATTCGTGTTTCCTTACTAATTTTCTGTTTTGATGATCTGTCCATTGCTGTGAGTGGGGTGATAAAGTCTCCTACTATTACTCTATTACAGTCAATTTCTTCTTTTGTGTCTGTTAGTTTTTGTCTTATGTTTTGAGGTGCTCCTATCTTGGGTCCATAGATATTTACAACTGTTATGTCTTCCTCTTGGATTGATCCCTTGTGTAGTGTCTTTCCTTATCTCTTGTAATCTTTATTTTAAGGTCTGTTTTGTCCATTTTGAAGATTGCTACTCCAGCTTTCTTTTGCTTACCATTTGCATGGAATATATTTTTCCATCTTCTCACTATCTGTCTATTTGTGTCTTTAGGTCTGAAGTGGGATTCTTGTAGACAGCATATATGGGTCTATATTTTTTTATCCATTCAACCAGTCTGTTTCTTTTGGTTAGAGTATTTAATACATTTACATTTAATTATTGATATATATGTTCCTATTGCCATTTGCTTAATTATTTGGGCTTGATTTTGTAGATCGTTTTTCTTCTGTTGTACTTCTTGACTATATAAATCCCTTTAACATTTGTTGTAAAGCTTGTTTTGTGGTACTGAATTATTTTAACTTGTGCTTGTCTCAAAAGCTTTTTATTTCTTCATCAATTTTGAATGAGATCCTTGCTGGGTACAGTAATCTTGGTTGTAGGTTTTTCCCCTTCAGTACTTTAAATGTATCTTACCATTCCCTTTTGGCCTGCAGAGTTTCTGCTGAAAGATCAGCTGTTAAGCATATGGGTTTCCCTTGTATGTTACTTGTTGCTTCTCCCTTGCTGCTTTTACTATTCTTTCTTTGTGTTTAGCCTTTGTTAGTTTGAATAGTATGTGTCTTGGCATGTTTCTCATTGGGTTTATTCTGTATGGGACTCTTTGTGCCTCTTGGACTTGATTGACTATTTCCTTTTCCATTTTGGGGAAATTTTCAACTATAATCCCTTCAAAAATTTTCTTACGTCCTTTCTCTTTTTCTTCTGGGACCCCTGTAACTCAAATGTTGGTGCGTTTGATATTGTCTCAGAGATCTCTGAGACTATCCTCAGTATTTTTCATTATTTTTACTTTATTCTGCTCCTCAGAAGTTATTCCTACCATTTTATCTTCCAGTTCACTGATTTGTTCTGCTTCAGATATTCTGCTATTGACTCCTTCTAGAGTATTTTTAACTCCAGTAATTATGTTGTTTGTCTCTGTATGTTTATTCTTCAATTATTCTAGGTCTTTGTTAATTGATTATTGCATTTTCTCCATTTTGTTTTCAAGATTTTTATCATCCTTACTATCATTATTCTGAATTATTTTTCAGGTAGTTTGCCTATTTCATCTTCAATTACTTGGACTTCTGTATTTCTAATTTGTTCCTTTATTTGTGCAGTATTTCTCTGCCTTTTCATTATTTTTTTTTAAAAACTTCTTGTGTTTGAGATGGCCTTTTCTCAGGCTTCAAGGAACGTTGAATTATTTCCTTGAAGAAGGCTTAATTCTTTATTCCTTTTGGTTTCTGCCCTCCTAAAGTTGGTCCAGTGGTTTGTGTAAGCTTCCTATAGGGTAAGATTTGTGCAGAGTTGTTGTTTGCTTGTTTTTGTTTTTCCTCTGATGGGCAAGTATGAGCGAGGTGGTAATCCTGTCTGCTGATGATTGGGTTTGTATTTTTGTTTTGTTTGTTGTTTAGTAGCACAGGATGCTACTAATGGTTAGGTGATGCTGAGTCTTGCATTCAAGTACTTTCATTTGTGTGAGTTCTCACCATTTGATACTCCCTAAGGTTAGTTCTCTGGTAGTATAGGGTCTTTGAGTCAGTGCTCCCACTCTAAAGGCTCAAGGCTTGATCTCGTCAGGAACAAAGATTCCACAACTGGTTTGTTATGACATTAAGTGAGATTAAAACAGATATCCAAAAATGAGAAACCAAAGATGAACCCCAGACAAATGACAATTACAAAATCAGGCAAACAGTAATTAAAATAATGGAATATAAATATATACATATACACACATGAGCAAAGTCAAAACAGTCCGACAAAAATAAAGTACAGTAGATTGACCCAGAGAACAAAGGAAATCAGAAATTATACTTACCAGTTAAGAACAAAATTAGCTAAAGCATAAACTCTAAAACAAAATGAAAGCAAGCTGCCAGGTGGGGAATAAAACAATGAAAACAAAGCTAAGAAATATTTTGAGCAGAAAGGAAAGAAAGAATAGATATGCAAAGTTAAATAGAGGTAGATGAAGATTTATATGCATTAAAGATTACCTGCGAGGGGAAAAGAACAGTAGGGAAGACAAAGGAATAAATGTAGAAAAAATATAATAGGTTTATAAAAATAAAAGTTAAACTTTTTTTTTTAATGGAAGAAAAATTAAAAAAAAAAAAAAAAAAGGAAAACTCTACAGAACTGCCAAAGCCCAAGGTAGAGGCAGAGGTTTATAACAATAATAAAAAAGGTGACTAAGGTAAAAAGTAATAATAATAATAAGCTTAAAATCTTAATTGGATTCATAGTGCCAATAAAATTACCAGCTCCAACAAGGGGGCAGGGGGAGGAAAAAGAGAAAAAATTATCCAAAAGATTCTACAGAACAAGTCAAAAAATAAGAATAATAAATGTTTTTCTTGAGTCACTGCTGTCACAGTCTTTTCCTTCCCTGGGAGTCACAGCCCACCTTGCCTCCCTAGGATGCCCTCCAACACTCTGCTGATCTCTGGACCTGCTGTGGGGGTAACTCGGATTCTAATCTGGTCCTACTCCTGTGTGTTCTTGCCTCCAATGTCCACAGCTATCAGAACTGGTGTGTTTTCTTTTATGGGAGCTCTCAATGACCTTTTATATATTTCATAGACATAGAGTCTGCCTAGCTGATCATGTGTATTTAATCTGCATCTTGTACAGCTGGTGGGAAGGTTTTGGATCTTCTTACTTAGCCACACTGCCCTTGGGTTTCAAATGTGGTTTTTATTTCCACCTCTGCATGTGGGTCATCCAATGCAGTTCGCTCCTGAGGCTGCCCTGGTAGACTTGGGTTTATCCCTGTGAGGGCCAGGTGTGGACGTGGTACAGCTGCCTGGGCCACAGGGGTTCTGGCAGAACCAGGTACTCAGGGGAATTGGTAGCTAGGGCAGCAGGACAACATATAGTGCTCTAGAAGGGCATGGCAACCAGTATCAGCCAATACACTCCAGTGTTCTTGCCTGGAGAACCCCCCCGCCCCCACCTGACAAAGAAGCCTGACAGGCACAGTCTACAATGTATCAAAGAGTCAGACACAGCCGAAGCGACCCTGTGTGCATAGATGCAAGACATTTTTGCCTGTGGCAGCTCTACCACAGCGGGAGTTGAGTGTGAAGGTAGCGCAGCTGCTTGGCTTGTGGGGACCCTGGCAGCAACAAGTATGAAGGGACACAGACTGCCTCCGCTGCAGGAGTTATGGCCCTGTCAGAGCCTTTTTTTGGACCTCTTGAGCTGGTGACCAGAAAGCCTCTTTGGCCAGTCTTTCTCTGTGGCTCTGCCCATTCAGGGACTTAGAGGGTTTCCTGTACAGGCGCTCTGTAGTTCGGGGCATCAGTCACTTAAAGGAGCACCCTGGATGGGGTCTTACTCTGTAGTTCAGTGCCTCAGGCATTTGATGGGCCAGCC
The DNA here is from genome assembly GCF_042477335.2 of Ovis canadensis. Taxonomy (NCBI): domain Eukaryota; kingdom Metazoa; phylum Chordata; class Mammalia; order Artiodactyla; family Bovidae; genus Ovis; species Ovis canadensis. Next base: position 137,711,991 of record NC_091245.1, read on the forward strand.
TCTCTGTTGTTCAGCTGTGGATGCTGGCATGTGGGGAGAGTGGCTATGGTGGTGGCTCCACCCCCTACGCATGACTCAGCAGTATCGCCTTGCTCCCATGGCTGCCTGGCTTTCCTCCATAGGCATTACCCCCAGCAATCTCCACCCTCACATCCCCACAATCTGTCTCTCCTCATTCAACAGCAGCCCTCACACTAGGATTGCTTCGCAATCCCTAAATTCCAGCTCCCAGCCACTGCGCCTTCCAGAGGACCTGCATTCCTGTCCGAGATATGTATAGTTGAGGCAAGGACTGTCTGATTCTCATTCCATTTAGGATGCCGAAGAGCAGCTGTTTCACTCTCAGCCTTAAATGTTTCTCTTCTGACTCAGACAATTGCCTCGATGTGGGGATTGGACCCCCTGCTTCATTTCCCCTGCCCGCAGAGGGCAGGTCCAGTCCTAATAACACTCCTGTTTTCCCTCTAGTTCCTCTGTCCTACTGAGTTTTGTGTACATATCTATGTTCTTTTCCTCTGGTCAAGTACTCCTGTTTGCTCTCAGCTGGTGTTCTGCATGCACTTCTATGTCTGAAGGTTTATTCCTGATGTATCCGTGAAGAGAGATGTACTCCATGTCCACTTACTCCTCTGCCATCTTATTCTCTAGACTTTTTTTTTTTTAAGAGAGAAGAATGTTAAAATTGCAAATTAATTTTAAGAATTTGCAAATTTAAAAAAAATCTGTTAGGCTTTTTTTTTTTTAATTCCGTCTATTCTGAAATTATGTTGTTAGGTACATGCACATTTGGAACTGTTGAATTTCTGATGAATTGCCCCTTTAGCATTGCAAAAGGTCACTCCATATTCTACTCATTCTGTTTTGTAGCCTTTGCTGTCTGATAATAGTTATAGAGCTTTCTATGCTTACTGTCTGATGTTGTAGCTTTATACTTTCATCCTAACTGCATTTTTAATTTTAATGTATATCTTTCAGGCATTGTCCTCACTCCCAAATCAAAGCCTTTCTATGAGCTCTGGCTTCAGCCCTTAGGGATTATGAAATTTCTAATGAACTCTCTCCCTTCAGGTTGACTGAATCTTTGAAGCTCCCTCAGCACTGGTTTGACCTCTCTTTTTCCTGCTCCTCTGTTCTCAACTTGCTAACAACTTGTTGTAAGTTTCTGCCATCTTGTCCTGCTCATTCTCAGCCAAGCATTCATCAGTTGTTTACAGGATACCCTCTGATAGATTTTTATCTCCTCATTCCTCAACTCTCTGAAGCTACTCTCCAGAGCCTGCAGTCTAGGTGCCTGGTCTCCACTCTGATTTCTGCCTCTGGGGTTCAGTAGCATCACTGTGCTCTAAGACTCTAGTCTGTTGTGCTCATGAAATCTCCACCAGCCAAGGAATTAGGCGCCATGGTGATTTGAGGTTCACTTTCTGAGCTTCTCTTTCCTCAATGATCAGTTTGTTTTGTTTTGTTTTTTTAATTATTTTTAATTGAAGATAATTGCTTTACAGTATTGTATGGGTTTCTGCCAAACATCAACATGAATCAGCCTTAGGTATACATATTTCCCCTCTCTCTTGAATCTCCCTCTCGCCTCCCTCTCCGTCCCACTGCTCTAGGTTGTTACAGAGGCCCGGTTTGAGTTACCTGAGTCATACAGCAAATTTCCATTGGCTATCTGTTTTACATATGGTAAGCATGTTCCCAGGTTACTCTCTCCATGCACTTTGATCTGATTTTTCTTCATTTTTCTTTGACTGAAGACAGTTCTCTCATATATTCTGTTGAACTTTAATGCTAATTACTTGAGATGACAAGCCCAGTACCAGTTATTCTGTAGTAATCAGAAGCAGCAGTCCCTGAATTTTGTTGTTTCATTTCATCTTTCCAACCTTACTTTGCTTGTGGAAAACTAGCTTTGACTTGATAGCTTTAAAAGTTCTGCAACATCTTATATCCTCCAGGGGGAGCCAGAACTGCAGGTATATTGCACTTGGATCTCTGAGGTTCTGCAGATGAGGAAGAAATTTAAGAGGAAAATAAATCTTACTAAGAAATTCACTGAATATTTAAATCATAATAGATGTAAATATTCCTTCATAGCCAACATATCAAGATCACACCTATGAGGATGATCTGTAGTTTCAGAAGGCATTGAAGGCCTCAGAAGAAATTTTGAATCTTTGAAGATAAATGATGGCAAATCCAATATTTGATAGGCTCTTGCAGTCAAACTTCAGCAATAGTTTTACTTGTTTCATTCTAATGATTGCTGAAATAAAAGGATATGCAAGTTGTGAATATGATGAGTGTATATATTTCAAACTCTTTTTAGTATAGTGGTGAGTATTCCTGCCTGTCACTCAAGAGACCCAGGTTCGATTCCCCAGTGGGGAGGCAACACCCTTTTGGGGTTTCCCTGTTAGCTCAGTTGGTAAAGAATCCATCTGCAGTATGGAGACCTGGGTTGATCCCTGAGTTGGGAAGATCCCCTGGAGAAGGGAACAACTACCCACTCCAATATTCTGTCCTGGAGAATTCCATGGACTGTATAGTCCATGGGGTCACAAAGAGTCATACACAATTGAGTGATTTTCATTTACATATATTTCAAATAGGGCTTCCCAGATAACTCAATGATAAAGAATCTGTCTGACAATAAAGGAGACATGGATTCTATCTCTGGGTCATGAAGATCCCCTGGAGAAGGAAATGACAACCCACTTCAGTATTTTTTCCAGGAAATCTCAGGGACAGAAAAGCCTGGCAGGGTACATTCCATAGAGTCACAGAGTCAGACATGATTTAGCAACTAAACAATAAAAAATATATTTCAGCAATTTTTCTTTAATCTAAGAGTATTTGGGGTTAAGAGTTTGCTTTTCAATGCAGGGATTATGGGTTTGGTCCCTGGTCAGGGAGCTAAGATTCCCCATAGCTTGCGGCCAAAAAACCAAAACATAAAACAGAAACGATATTGTAACAAATTCAGAACTAGCCAGTCCAGGTTTGATGCATGATACTGGATGCTTGGGGCTGGTGCACTGAGATGACCCAGAGGGAGGGTATGAGGAGGGAGGAGGGAGGGGGGTTCAGGATGGGGAACACGTGTATACCTGTGGCGGATTCATGTTGAGGTATGGCAAAACCAATACAATATTGAAGAGTAATTAACCTCCAATTAAAATAAATAAATTCATATATTTTTAAAAAAATCTTAGAAGAAGAATCAGTTCAGTTCAGTTCAGTCTCTCAGTCATGTCCAACTCTTTGAGACCCCATGAATCGCAGGACCCCAGGCCTCCCTGTCCATCACCAACTCCCGGAGTTCACTAAAAACTCATGTCCACTGAGTCAGTGATGCCATCCAGCCATCTCATCCTCTGTCATCCCTTCTCTTCCTGTCCCCAATCCCTCCCAGCATCAGAGTCTTTTCCAATGAGTCAACTCTTTGCAAGAGGTGGCCAAAGTATTGGAGTTTCAGCTTTAGCATCAGTCCTTCCAATGAACACCCAGGATTGATCTCCTTCATTTATTTTTTTAGTATAAATTTATTTATTTAAATTAGAGGTCAGTTACTTTACAATATTGTATTGGTCTTGCCATACATCAACATGAATCCACCACGGGTATACACGTGTTCCCCATCCTGAACCTCCTTCCCACCTCCCTCCCCGTACCATCCCTCTGGGTCACCCCAGTGCACCAGCCCCAAATGGACTGGTTGGATCTCTTTGAAGTTTAAGGGACTCTCAAGAGTCTTCTCCAACACCACAGTTCAAAAGCATCAATTCTTCAGCGCTCACCTTTCTTCACAGTCCAACTCTCACATCCATACATGACACTGGAAAAACCATAGCCTTGACTAGATGGACCTTTATTGGCAGAGTAATGTCTCTGTTTTTCAATATGCTATCTAGGTTGGTTATAACTTTCCTTCCAAGGAGTAAGTGTCTTTTAATTTCATGGCTGCAATCACCATCTGCAGTGATTTTGGAGCCCAAAAAAAATAAAGTCTCTCACTGATTCCACTGTTTCCCCATCTATTTCCCATGAAGTGATGGGGACCAGATGCCATGATTTTCGTTTTCTGAATTTTGAGCTTTAAGCCAACTTTTTCACTCTCTTTCACTTTCATCAAGGGGTTTTTAATTCCTCTTCACTTTCTGCCATAAGGGTGGTGTCATCTGTATATCTGAGGTTATTGATATTTCTCCTGGCAATCTTGATTCCAGCTTGTGCTTCTTCCAGCCCTGAATCATAATTCTTTGGAAGTGTAATCTATTTACATTGAATAAATTTAACTCCGATTTTTAAATGGTTGAAGCTATTTTTCATATTTTCTTTTTGACATTGCCTTTCCCATTGATTTATATGTTTATTTTGTTTGTTTTTCAGTTAACTTGTGTGTTCTTATCACTGTTAAACTGTGGGTTTAGTAATCTATTCATGCAAGTTGAATTTGATTTTGAGCAAAAGTCAAGATACACGATTCAAATCTGAGTAAATCATAAGAAATTTATGATAAAAATGAAACTAAATCAGTCATTTCCTAACCAGTCTCTACTATGCTAATTTCATCTCTTTTCGATCTGCCCACACTATGTTTTCTATGTGATATTTCTGAATATAATCCTATTTAAGTCATTCCATGCATTAAACCAGTCAGTTGCTGACCACAGCATAAAAGTCAATGTTGAAGAAATTAAGGAGGCATAAGGGAGCACCTCCTTATCAATTCACTTAATCTCTAGCCCTCTCTTCTCTGCACACCCTATGTCCCAGGCAGTCTATGAAATACATTAAATCCTCCCCTCCCCAAGGATCTGTTTGTTCATAACTTCATGTTTTTATTCATAGTATACCTCAGCCTAAAATTCCACCTCTGACCACATTCATCTGTAAAGTGCCTGTTATGGTCTGAAAGTTTGAGTCCTTTAAAGTTTGTATGTTGCAATTTTAATCCCCAAGGTAATGGTATTAAGAAGCACTGTCTTTGAGATGGGATTAAGTTATAAGAGCAGAGCCCTAACAATTAGGAGTAATGCTCATAAAAGAGACCCCAGAGAGCTCCCTTGTTCCTTCTATGAACCAGAGGATGGTCCTGACCAGAACCTTATCATGCTGGCATTCTAATCTTGGACTTCTGGTATCCAGAACTGAGGAGAATAAATTTCTGCTGTTTATAAGCCACCAGACTGGGGTATTTTGTTATAATCATCCAAACAGATTAAATCAGTGCATTACTTTAAAATATTTCTGTATTACTTATAAAAAATGCCTTTTATTTTTGTTTATTGACACCATTTTCTCCCTCAAGGAGTCTACCACTCTCTGTTATAAACTGTATTCTCTAAACATCACTACTATAGTAAGGTGTTGTATTTATTTGTATAATTTATGCCCATATTTCTTATACAGTTTATGGTTCTGGCATTCTTACAGACCCAATTCCACATTATACTAAAATTCTCACAAGTCTAAAACTCAATTTTATGTATTGATTTTTTGTCCCTAACACCTTGCAAAATTACCTGAAACAGAACAGATGACCTGAAGCTAATAAAAAAAAGAAAGAAAGAAAACATGGAAAGAGCCCTATATAAACAAATATATAAACAAATTTATATTGATATCAATACATGACACAACTCTTTTTTAGTGTACTAGAAGTGAATCAATACTTCAGCAAAATATGTCTCTTAACTGAGATTTTGTCCTTGGTCATAAGAAGAAATACAAAAGAAAAATAGATATATGATGAAAAACCAGTTTTAATAGCCTTGGAGGAAAATATCTTCCCCATGTCAATAATCCAGCAGAGAGATGGCTCAGCTGGACTAAGCATTCTGCCAAAAAATAAGACCTTTGTCAGATACACTCTGAAAAACTCTTCTCACAATCCTTGATGTATAGACATTGTCCTTGCTATGCACATTCTATATATAACCTGGACCTGGTTATTCCTTGCTACATTTCTTTTTTAAATTTTTAATAAGATAATTGCTTTACAATGTTGTGCTGGTTTCTGCCATACAAAAATGTGAATTAGCCATAGTTATATATATAGCCCTTCCCCCATCCTATCCCACCCCTTTTGGCCATCACAGAGCCTTAGGCTGCACTCCTTGATTTAAATACCAGCTTCTCTATGTCAATTCTGCTTTACATAGTTCTTGTTTTGTAGGAAAACAATGTGTTGCTTAATGCCTCTGGGGTACACTATATAAACCACCTAGGCTGTAGAATGAGAATTTGGTGGTGACTATTCACTTTGGTACATCTCTGCCAGTCCATTTCCCCAGTGAACCTTGGGTCTCACCTGCACCGTAGACCTAGTTGTCTTGGTACATGACATCTCCTTGCACAAAACCACGCAACCAAATTTGTATATTTTAAAGACGTTACTTTCCATTTACTATATATGACATGTATGAAATAAATTAGTCAGTTGCCCATATTTATATGCTTGCAAATCTTTGGGTCAAATGGGAAGCTCATTCATGTTTGGAATAATATTTATGGCAGATGATTAGCTTTAACATATCACCCATCATTAAGTTAATTGATGAAAATAGTATATGCATTTCTATGCATATACTATTTTAATTTGACTAATGTGTGAAAATTACACAGCACATTATTCAGACACATGACCTGACAGTGTGTGATTAGTTAACAAGTGTTATGTATCAATGATGAGCCTTGGTATTCATGTTCTGGGAAATGTCCAACAGTTGTATCAGTGGTGAGTTCTGTATGATGCTGTACAGCATGGTGATGACAAAGTCAAATATTGAAATGATTCTTTGTGGCTATTCAGAGAGAAAAATTAACTCTGACAGCAACTCTCTGTAGTATACATGCAATCATCACTGATAAAATATTTCTTGACCTTGACAACCCTTTAGTTATTCCAGGTTTTCTGGAGTCATATATTTCAATTGCTAGAATCAATAACCTAAAACTGCCTCTACTATACAGGGAAATTATGTCATGCTGGAGTTGAGATAAACATATTTCTTCAGAGGTATCCCAGGACCAGCATGCACTTGGAATAGTCCTTGGTAGAGAATAACCTTGGGACAATTTAATGCATGCTCAAATAATGCTGTTTTTATGACATCCAAGAAGAATCCCAATAAATTTTGGACAAATTCCAGTTATAAAAACTCTCATAATCCAGTGTCAATTTTCATTGCTTTTATTGTACACTTGGATTGATTTGGAAATACCCAAAGAGTAAATATTTATATTATTAATTGATCGTTATTATTGATATCTTCAACATTAATTGATCATACTTAGTATAATCATTTACTTCAACACAGTTCATTATATTAACACTATATAAAATATTACATGGAATGCAAAATTCCATTTGTTTTAAGGAACAAACAATAAATAGATTCAGGAGGACAGACCTTGTTATTTAGTTCTTGAGAAATAGCCTCGATCCAACTTCAAATCTAAAACATCTATGACCTTATTTTACACATTCAGGTTGAAACAAGCAACTGACATTTTTCTTTAAGCAATTCTTGTCCATAAAGCTTTTGGAAACCAAAGCAACATCTTTACTGCTTCTTCAGTTTGTTTGTTTGTTTGTTTGTTTGTTTTGTTTCCATTCTCTTTTGAAAATATCAGTAAACATATAAAGTAGGCATCTAGATCTATAATGAGAACTTTTATAATTATTGATGGGATATTCTATATGATATCATGAAATCATGAAATCATTAAATGCTAAGGGTGAGTGGCATCAAAAGAAAATGTTTGTTAGCAATAGATTTTCATTTTCAATAGAGTCTCAATTTTCTTCACCTTTTAGTTTCTCTTAGAGTTTTTAAATCTCCATTATGTTCAATTGGAACAAAAATAATTATTCCAGGAGAGATAAGGTAATCTCACCCAGCTTACTAGAAAGAAAGGCCCGCACAACGGCATGGCACTTACCACTGGATTTACTATCTGTCAGCAGTTGCTCACAGAAATGAAAATGTTCCCTGAATTCATGTTGTGCCTGTTTTCCTCTACTCCCAGGTGCCTTTCCTCCTCAGGGGATAATAGGGATAAGAATCTTTCTCCCATATAACTAATGTTTAGAGCGCACAAGGCAATGTGTCTTTTGCACCTCTTCAGAAACTCATTTATCTCCTCTGAAGCATACTTCTATTATTTTGTTTTAAAGAGCAAGGTTTGTGCACACGTAATCCATTCAGTTATCAAGGTCAGATGCAATTGTTTCTGTCTTCCAGGTGCCTGCTTTTCCCACATGATGAGTGGCTTATAAATGCTGCTCTCTGTGATTTCTGGCTTTGCTACCTGTCCACTGAGACATAATCATTATTCATTCAAATTCAAATACATACTACATGCATTACAAAAATCCAGCAAAAATTATTCTTATTGACAATATACCAATTAGATAAGCTAGAATGAAACTCATTGAAGAAACAGGGCAGAACTGGTGAATTTTATAAAGTCTGCAGGCTTTTGCTGCTGCAGTTTGTTCAGAACTCGTGTTTCAGTCTTTTGAATGTTTGATATGCCCTATCTCTCTCTCACCATTTTGTCTATTCCCTTTTCATTGATGTACCTGTGGATTAGAAAGTGGATTAAAAGCAGAATTGCTTAAATATACTGTTAACAATAATACAAATACTTCATCTGCTATTATTATAATAGAATATTATAATACTACTGGCTTTGTGGTAAAGAATCCACATGCTAATGCAGGAGAGATAAGAGATGCAAGAGATTTGGGTTCCATCCCTAGGTCAGGAAGATCCATTGGAGAAGGGCATGGCAACCCACTCCAGTACTCTTGCCTGGAGAATCCCATGGACAGAGGAGCTTGGTGGGTTATAGCCCATGGGGTCAGGACTGAAGCAACTTAGAGTTTATAATGCTACAATTATAATAGTACTGTTACTACTAGCAAAAATACTTAGTATTCTTACCTCCGGAGAAGGCAATGGGACCCCACTCCAGTACTCTTGCCTGGAAAATCACATGGATAGAAGAGCCTGGTAGGCTGTAGTCCATGGGGTCGCGAAGTCAGACACGACTGAGCGACTTCACTTTCACTTTTCACTTTCATGCACTGGAGAAGGAAATGGCAACCCACTCAAGTGTTCTTGCCTGGAGATGGGCTGCCGTCTATGGGGTCGCACAGAGTCGGACATGACTGAAGCGACTTAGCAAGCAAGCAAGCAATTCTTACCTCCAACTCACAGAAGAGAAAAACAAGATTGAAATATTTACCCAAGGTCACAGTGTGGGAAAGAAGCAGAGATCAGATTTGACTCATTCCTTTGTAACTCAGAAATCTTCAAAGAGGCTTCCCCCTAGAAACCACTCACACTGACCAGAATTCCAGAGTGGAGAGGAATGGATTCTTTGCCTTACATACTGAGGTTTGTCATGGCTCTTTTTTGTACTCCCAACATGCATATAACTTATGAAGTACAACATCTAGGAGAGCACATGCTTCATGGTGGGTTCTCAATGCACATTTGTTGAATGGATTCATCAAAGGCATCAACATGCCAAGTTCCTCTTGAACATATTCATGGAACATGTAGGGACAGGAGATTGTCACACAATGGATTGTTGACTGAGGTTGCTTGGCTAACTGAATGTTGGTAATCTCCAAAATATATACAGGTTGTGTTCAAAACAGAAGAGAATGAAAGATAGTAAAACATCTTGTAAATACATTGTTTTTGCATTTCATGTTTTCCCATAGATGTGTTCTAAATTATAGTTAAATTATCAGGCCAGAAAAGAAGATAGCTTTAAACAAAAAATACATATTATGATATACACATTACTCTTCCAACTCAGAAATGTGTCTAGATTAATGTCTATTTGTTGTGAGGGTTTTATGTGTATGTGTATATGTCAGAATATTTTACATTTTCTTTAAGATAAATCTCTATTCTAAAACAAATATTACCATGTATTTCAATGTTTGGTCTCCAGTTCAGTTGTATAAAGGGGATGGGAGAGAGGTCCTTAGTGTAACTGAATTTATTGTGAGTATCTATTAAGATTCAGAATACTCCTACTACCTAAGATTATTCATATAAAGCTAGCATTATTTCAGTGCAAATGTCACCAGGATGCACTGTTGCCTGAAGGATGAATAATATAATAATCTGTTTGCTTACATATCAGAGAATTTGAATTGCTTGCAGGAGAATTCCCATACTTGTATTTAGCAATGCTGACTTGATTATAATCAACTCTTTAACCAAACACTATTACAACATATGCCCCGCCATGGTTAACAGCATTTTGCCAAATGTTTCATTACAATTCTTTTATATATATATTTGTTTGTTTGTTTGTTTGTTTACCTATTTATTGTCTGTGCTAGGTCTTCATTGCTGTTGCTGTACGGGCTTTACTCCAGTTGCAGTGAGCAAGGGCTACCCTCTAGGTGTGGTGCATGGGCTTCTCATTGCAATGGCTTCTCTTGTTGCAGAGCCCAGGCTTTAGGGCACAGGTTCAATTGTTGTGGCTCACCATCTTAGTTGCTTCCTGGCATGTGGGATCTTCTGGAATTAGGAATCAAATATGCATCTCCTGCATTGGCAGGTGGACTCTGCAACCAGGGGAACTCTTCCATCACAATCCATTGTACAGGAAAAGGTAAGTAATTATAACCACACTAAAGAACTTTTTCAGCATATATGACAGCATGAATAGTTACCATTCTGACAAAATTTTGATCATATGATGCTGTTCTCCATGCCTTGTGTTATTTAGAATGCCAGACCATTTTTAGTAAAGCCACCAATTTCTATTAATGGCCCTGTCACATTCATATGCTTCTGTCAAATCAGTCATAATATGACTTTGTTTTAAATAGTCTTTTTTCCTCAAAGCAATTTAAATTGTCAGAGAATCACACAGAGCTTAGGTAAAATTTGAAAAGAGCCACAAATGGGAATATGAAGGGCCATAAATCATTTGGCTTTCAGTTGACTAAACCTATTAAAGATTATATATATATATATATATATATATATAAACAATATAAAGATTTTATATATATATATACATATATATATACATATATATATATATATATATATAAACAATCTTCTTCTGTTCTAGAAATAGCTCCACAACCACCACATCCCCAACCTGAGAGAAATTATTCCAGTGTTTTGATGGACAAGGAGTCATAAACTTTCACTGGATTGTTGCAAATGTGTAACCAAGTACCACTCCCATAATTGCTGTATCTTCCTTTGTCAGGAATGCTTGAGGCAGAGGAACAATAGACAGCTAGCTACACCAACAGGAGTTATGATCTGAAAAGAAAGTTAAAAATTACAGATATAATATCTCTGTTCTTTCTTGTTCTTGCAATGTCTCAGAAATCATTACCAAAATGACAGAATTTTATTAGACATAAAACAGTTCTTCAGGATTACCTAAATGAAGTATAAATCTGTATGGACACCTGCAACTAGCTGTTATCTTATGTTTGTAAATTGTTGCATTTTCAAAAACTCTTTAGTATGCTAACAATTTACTCTCTGACAATACGAAAGTATCTAGATCAGAATCAATCATGTTCTTAATCTGAGTTTCATCCTGTTTCATCTGTACTCTTAAACATCTAAGTATTATTTAAATTGTAGCTTTTTTGTTAACCCATCTAAAAAGTTTTCTAACTCAATTTGGCTATAAATTCTGCTACAAAGTTTCATTTTGTTTTGTTTCCTTCAATGACTTTGTGATCAAGGTTGAATTCTTGCAAAGTCTTTGTAAAGAGCCTATGGCCTTTATTATTTCATTTCTTGGTTGCTCAATATTAATTCTTTGTTGTTAGGTAGCAGCTTGTTTGTTGCCTGAAAATTACTAATTCTAACTTTCAGCTGAAACTATTTTTTTCTACAAAATCAGCTTAATGCCCTTCTGTTCTAATATATGATAAAATTATAGTAGCTTCTATGTTTCTTTTTTCCATCTCTTTTCCACTGATATCTTACAATGACTACTTCTCTAAAGTATGAAAGTTTACTACATGGTTTTCAATAAAGAAGTATGATTATTGTTGTATAATAATGCTCCCTTATACCTAAGAATGTTTAAAATATATTTAGATGTGTATTGTTCACATTGGTTATACTTGGAAATATCTAAGTTAAGTTTTACACTAGGTGTGTTGATGTGTATATTTTTAATAAAAATACAAAGCTGGCTTAGTTTGAAAAATACTAGCAAGGGAATTCTTAGAATGTCATTTAGCCTAACAAGCTGATACAGCACAAAGTTATCCCTACATGATACCACACTTTTTTTCTTTCTCTGTAACACTGTAGCTTTTTCAGAGAACTGTCCTCATGTGTCCCTGACCCCCCCCTCCACAACTATTAGAGTAAGCTTGTTCCCTTGTCTTCAAACCTTTTTCTTTCTCCTTGTGATGTTAGGCTGAAGACAAAATAAAACACATTTATTTAAAGTCATTTATACAGCAACCAAGATGTCCTTCAATAGGTGAATGGATAAATAAACTGTGCTACATCCAGACAATGGAATATTAGTTGGTGCTAAAAAGAAATGAGCTATGAAGCCATGAAAAGTCATAGAAGAACTTTAAATGCATATTACTAAGTGAAATAAAGCAATCTCGAAAGCGTACATTCTATAGGCTCCCAAATACATGACATTCTCCAGAAGATAAAAATATGGAGATAATAAAAAGGTCAGCCATTGCCAGGGGCTGGAGTTGGGGGGGAGCAGGTACAAATAAATAGTAGGCACACAGAGGATTTTTAGAGCAGCAAAGATACTCTGTGATACTATAATGATGGTTACATGCTATAATATATTTGTCCAAATCCATAGAATGTACACCATGAAAAGTAAATCCTAAAGTAAACTATGGACTTTGGATATAATGATGTGTCAATGTAGATGGACTTTGGGTATAATGATGTGTCAATGTAGATTCATTAGTTACAACAAATGGATCACTCTGATGGAGAGGGTATTGACAATGGGAGAAGCTGAGCATGTGTGGAGGCAGAGGTTATATGGAGAAAAATTTGTACCTTCATTCCAGGTTTTCTGTAAACCTAAAACTGCTTTAAAAATTTAAATATTTTAAACAATAACAACAACACATATCACATCAACTAAGTCATTTATATCAGAGGTTCTCAAAGTATAATCCCAGACTAGCAGGTTGAAAATCACCTGGGAACTTTTTAGAGAAGTAAATTCTCAGGCATCTCTCCAGGCTTACTGGTGTAATTTCTGGAAATTCTGAGAAGTGAGAACCAGTAATCGCTGTTTAAGAATGCTTTCTGGGCATTCTGCTGCATGCTAAAATCTGAGTAACACACTACTTTCCATGATGGAATTTTACCTGGACCTACTTGAAAGTCTGATTTCCAAATAGTTCACTTCGTATGCTCCTGATATTGTATCCAGTGCTATGGATCTTACTTTTTAAGGAAAAGAAATATTACCGAGTTTAAAAAAATAATAATCTTGTATATAGTCTTTGAATTGCACTTTCTTCACTTGCCAGAAAATTGAGTATTAACTCCCAGTATCCTCTCTCAAGTTCATTTAAATTTCATTGTATCAGGTTCATATTTCAAAATGTGTGGGATGATGATGGGAGCCTGTCTAGTTTTACTGTAGATGAAGTTTTCATCTCTATTTTATTGTGATTTATATCACTTTTAATGTCTGTCAAACAATTTTGGAAATATGTACCAACTCTCCATCTTTCTTGGAAATCTTTCAGTGCACTGCATATTTATTAGATAGTAACACCTAATGGGATGTAACTTCTTTGCTTTAAAATATAAACTTCCTGGCAGTGTCGCGGTTTCAGGTACACCTGAGAGCTATTTCAGTACATCATTATCTCCACTGAAATGGAAAAGTGATCTAGGGGTTATTTCTCTCTAACAGCAGAGAAGTATACCAATCAGGCTGGAAAGTAAAGTAGGTTGTCCCCAAGAATTGACCAACAGTAAATTGGCATTTCAGAAAAAGGCATAGCCCCACAGCATACTGGAGACCCTGAAGAACCATATATTTTTGCTCTCTTGCTAAGAATTCAGGTCACATTTTAGATTTTCTCAGATACTCTTAATAAGGTAATGTGTGTTAAGGAGAAGCTGGCAAAAGAATCTGTTGATAATTAGGTGAGATAAAAGCAAATCCACACAAAACACTCAGCATGCAAAACGTAAAGGGATAGCTAGCCTCAGTGTTGCAGTTTAGGAAAAATATAAGCCATGGTGGTCAGCAGCCAGCAACCTTCTTTCTTTTCTCACTTTTTTTTCATCCTTTCCTAACAAGTTGTGCCCTTGGATTCAGTCTCACTATTCTTTGTTTGATTTTGTAAGAGTAGAGTTGATTTACAATGCTGTGTTAGTTTCAGGTGTGCAGCAAAGTGATTCAGTTTTAGAAATATCCATTCTTTTAAAAATTCTTTCCTTATATATGTTATTGCAGAATATTGAGTACCCTGTACTATATCGTAGGTCCTTGTTGTTTATCTATCTTACATATAGTAGTCTGTTTATGTTCACACCAAGCTCTTGATTTATCCCTGCCCCCTATTGTCCTGTGCTTCCCTGGTGGCTCAGAAGGTAAAGCATCTACCTGCAGTGTGGGAGACCTGGGTACGATCCCTGAGTTGGGAAGATCCCCTGGAGAAGGAAATGGCAACCCACTCCAGTACTCTTCCCTGGAAAATCATATGGAGGAGTCTGGTAGCCTACAGTTCATGGGATTGCAGAGTCAGAGACGACTGAGTTACTTCTCTTTCTTATTTTCCTATTTGATAATCATGAGGTTGTTTTCAATATCTGTAGCCTGTTTCTGTTTTGCAAATAAGGCACTCTGTATCATTTTTTAAAATTAAATTCCACATATGACTGATATCCTATGATATTTGTCTTTGCCTGACTTACTTCACTTAGTATGATTTCTAGGTTCACCCATGTTACTGTTCAGTTCAGTTCAGTCGCTCAGTCGTGTCCAACTCTTTGTGACCCCCATGGACTGCAGCACGCCAGGCCTCCCTGTCCATCTTCAACTCCCAGAGCTTACTCAAACTCATGTCCATTAAGTCCATGATGCCATCCAACCATCTCATCTTCTGTTGTCCCCTTGTCCTTGCACCTTCAATCTTTCCCAGCATCAGAGTCTTTTAAAATGAGTCAGTTCTTCACATCAGGTGGCCAAACTATTGAAGTTTCAGCTTCAACATCAGTCCTTCCAGTGAATGCTCAAGACTGATCTCCTTTAGGATGGACTGGTTGGATCTCCTTGCCATTCAAGTGACTCTTAGGAGTCTTCTCCAACACCACAGGTCCAAAGCATCAATACTTCAGTGCTCATCTTCCTTTATAGTACAATCCTCACATCCATACATGACTACTGGAAAAACAATAGATTTGACTAGTTGGACATTTGTTGGCACAGTAATATCTCTGCTCTTTAATAAGCTGTCTAGTTTGGTCATAACTTTCCTCCCAAAGGGTAGGTGTATAACCTCAGATTTGCAGATGGTACCACCCTTATGGAAGAAAGAGAAGAACTAAAGAGCCTCTTGATGAAAGTGTGAGAGGAGAGTAAAAAAGCTGGCTTAAAACTCAACATTTAAAAAACAAAGATCATGACATCCACTCCCATTACTTCATGGCAAATAGATGGGGAAACAATGGAAACAATGAGGAGTTTTTATTTTCTTGGGCTCCAAAATTACTGCAGGTGGTGACTGAAGCAATAAAATTAAAAGATGCTTGATCCTTGAAAGAAAAGCTGTGAGAAACATATACAGCATATTGAAAAACAGAGACATTACCAACAAAGTTCCATCTAGTCAAAGCTATGGCTTTTCCTGTAGTTACGTACAGATATGAGAGTTGAACCATAAAGAAGGCTGAGGGCCAAATAATTGATGCTTTTGAACTGTGGTGTTGGAGAAGACTCTTTGAGAGTCCTTTGGACTGCAAAGAGATCAAGCCAATCAACCCTAAAGGAAATCAATCCTGAACATTCATTGGAAGGACTGATCTTGAAGCTGAAACTCCAATAATTTTGGCCACCTGATGTGAAGAGCTGATTCATTGGAAAAGACCCTGATTTTGGGAAAGATTGAAGGCAGGAGAAAGGGATGACAGAGAATGAGATGGTTGGATGGCATCACCAACTCAACGGACATGAGTTTGAACTAGCTCTGGGAGACAGTGAAGGAGAGTGCATGCAGCCTTTCGTGCTGCAGTCCATGGAGTTTCAAAGAGTCAGATATGACTGAGTAAGTGAACAACAAATCTGCATATTCAGTAACTATGGCCTTTATTCAAGAAACATTGGCCTCTATTTGAAAATAAGAAGTGTCCATTCAAGAAACACTACATTCCTTGTGGGCAAAAATACATTACAGTGACTATATTCACTTTTTTTTTTTTTTTAGGTTTTTTTTTTTTTTTTTGTTTTTTTTTTTTTAAATTTTAAAATCTTTAATTCTTACATGCATTCTCAAACATGAACCCCCCTCCCACCTCCCTCCCCATAACATCCTTCTGGGTCATCCCCATGCACCAGCCTCAAGCATGCTGCATCCTGCGTCAGACATAGACTGGCGATTCAATTCACATGATAGTATACATGTTAGAATGTCATTATATTCACTTTAAAATTTAAGCAGCATCCCCATGCACCAGCCCAGGTGCACTGGGACCCAGAGAGATGTTATGGGGAGGGAGGTGGGAGGGGGGTTCATGTTTGGGAACGCATGTACACCTGTGGTGGATTCATGTCAATGTATGGCAAAACCAATACAGTATTGTAAAGTAAAATAAAGTAAAAATAAAAATTTAAATTAAAAAAATAATAACAAAAGAAATAATAAAATTTGAGCAGCAGAGCACTGAGGGATGAGGTGAGGCACCAGGATAAGAAAAGTTAGAAAAAGAAATGAATTTAATTTTAAATGTGCTTGAGGAAATGAAGTTATGTATATGTATCAATAATAGTATTGAACATTTACCATATTGTATATATTATCTTAGTATTTAAACAATTAATTAATATCCAGTGACATGTTATTATATTATATTCTTTCTTATTCCTGTCATTTGTTTTATTTATACAAATAACCTCTTATATTGTTGACAATTCTTTACAAACTAAAAATAAATTTGATTATTTATTGAGAATGGGCTTCCCTGGTAGTTTAAAGCATCCACCTGCAGTGCAGAAGACCTGTATTTGATCCCTGGGTTTGGAAGATCGCCTGGAGGAGGTCATGGCAGCCCACTCCAGTATTCTTGTCTGGAGAATTGCCATGAACTAAGGAGCCTGGATGTCTACAGTCCATGGGTTCACAAAGAGTTGGACATGGCTGAGCAACTAAATATAGCAGAGCACATCCACAGAGAATACCATAATCTCATAGTTTATCAGGGATCTATTTTTGCATATTCAGTATTTTCAAAATAATTTAAATATAATAATTTTTTTAGGAATTACCTTTTAAAACAAGATATTTCAATTACAAGTGAAAACATTATTTGTGTAAATTAGCTTCTAATACATGGATTCCAATTTCTCTATTACATTGAGTGAAACTGTTAACCAACATAATATAAATAAAATGTGCATACATAGAAGTTAGTTAAATGTAAAGGATAATATGAAAATTTAAAGTAAAAGTTATAGTATATCATTGTTTAAATCTTGTACTAATATCTAAAGATTAAAGTGCTATTAAGAAAAATTTTATAATAATTATTTTATCCATCATCAAATACATTTCATTTTGAGATCTCCTTGCATTATAATTTGATAGGCTGTTCCGTTCAGTTCAGTCACTCAGTCATGTCCAACTCTTTGCGACCCCATGAATTGTAGCATGCCAGGCCTCCCTGTCCATCACCAACTTCTGGAGTTCACTCAAACTCACGCCCATCGAGTCAGTGATGCCATCCAGCCATCTCATCCTCGGTCATCCCCTTCTCCTCCTGCCCCCAATCCCTCTTATGAGGTGGCCAAAGTACTGGAGTTTCAGCTGTAGCATCATTCCTTCCAAAGAACACCCAGGATTGATCTTTAGAATGGACTGGTTGGATATTCTTGCAGTCCAAGGGACTCTCGAGAGTCTTCTCCAACACCACCATCCAAAAGCATCAATTCTTTGGCACTCAGCTTTCTTCACAGTCCAACTCTCACATCCATACATGACTACTGGAAAAACCATAGCCTTTACTGCAATCCAGTGTATAATTCCATTTTAATGAAATAAGATGATATGGTAAAATGAATATGTCCTTATAATATGGCAGAAATGGTTATAAAATTTAGTACTGCGGTTTAATTATGTGACTTCATGCCTTTATCTTTCTGGTTTAGTGTTTTCACTGAATGCAAATTCTATATGTGTGTATGCACGTATGTGTGTATATGTGTGTGTGTTAGAGCATATAAGGGAGGGAAGATTAAATTATGTAACCTTTATGAAAGCACTTATGACAGTACTTTTTCATTGGCTACATACATAACTCTGTGTTTAAGTTCAAAGACTAAAATAATAAGCTATTTGTTAACAACAGTGTTTTCTTATCTTGGATTTCTCCTTATTTCAAGTGTAATGGCACCATTGGCTTTAATTATCCACATGAATCTCTCCAGTTTCCATTGTGATTTACATACATAGACATGGTTTATATCGAAATGCACTATAGCCCTTGTTTGTCATTTTTATATTGAAAACAAAGCAGCAAACTCATGAAATAATTGATGTCACAAAAAACAGAGGAAATTGCCATACTTTTTCACTTGAATAAGTACATTTATTTTCATCTGGTGTTAGCTAGTGCTCTGCTTATATACCCTTGGGAAACAACAGAGTTATCTGTTTGTACCTAGAGAACAACTAGACTTTGATAAATGGAATGGGGCAGGGCTCATGTACCATAGATTTGATATATCACTGTTTGTAAGAGGTTTTTCTTTTTTTTTTTTTTTGGTATATTTTGTATGTGATAGTTTTTTTTTAACTTTGTATTATTTAATGTCTTATTAAAGGTATGAGTTATTGCATATAAATTTTGGATAATTTTTCAGTATAAAAATTTTTAGTTGCAGAAATTTTTCCCAATTAGAGTAAAAAGTACTTTTACATGTTACAACCATGTGGCAGGGAAAATAAAATAACCTCCCCAAAATTCATAATCCATATATAATACTGAAACCTTTTTTCCACAAATAAGTTACAGGTGTGCACAGGTGTGCAAAAAGATTAAAAGTCTGCAAAACTATGTATCCCCTAGGTACCTACTTGGGCTTCCCTAGTGGTCGGATGCTAAAGAATCTGCCTACAATGCAGGAGACCTAGATTCATTCTCTAGGTTGGGAAGATGCCTGGAAATAGGAAATGGGAACGTACTTCAATATTCAAACCTGGAGAATTTCATGGACAGAGAAGCCTGGTGGGCTACAGTCCATGGGTAGGCAAAGAGTTGGACATGACTGAGCAACTAACACATTCACTTTCACAAGCACCTACTTAGCTAAACAATATTTGAAATATTAGGCCAGCTACCTCTGACATTAATAACTTACTCATTTTTTTTCAATATGTCAAATAATTTTAGCATTTCATATGGCTCCAAAATAACTGCAGATGGTGACTGCAGCCATGAAATTAAAAGATGCTCCCTCCTTGGAAGAAAAGCTATGACCGACCTAGACAGCATATTAAAAAGCAGAGACATTACTTTGCCAACTAATGTCTGTCTAGTCAAAGTTATGGTTTTTCCAGTAGTCATGTATGGATGTGAGAGCTGTACCATAAAGAAAGCTAAACACCAAAGAAATGATGCTTTTGAACTGTGGTGTTGGAGAAGATTCCTGAGAGTTCCTTGGACAGCATGGAGATCCAACCAGTTCATCCTAAAGGAAATCAGTCCTGAATATTCATTGGAAGGACTGATGCTGAAGCTGAAACTCTAGTACTTTGGCCACCTGATGCGAAGAACCAACTCATTGGAAAAAAACATCATGCTGGGAAAGACTGAAAGTGGGAGGAGAAGGAGACAACAGAGGATGAGGTGGTTGGATGGCATCAGTGATGCAATGGACATGAGTTTGAGTAGGCTCCAGGAGTTGGTGATGGAGAGGTTAGCCTGGCATGCTGCAGTTCATGGGGTCACAAAGAGTTGGACATGACTGAGTGACTGAAGTGAACTGATGTATGCAATCATATGAAATATTTGAGAATTGATTTAATAAAAGCAGCTTTAAAATAATTGTTTTCACATAACATAGTTTAAAATAATATTTGAAATAATCTATTGATTTTTATAAAAATATAAGGTACTGTATGAAGTCAGTAATAAAGTAAAAGAATGATCCATGGATGGTAAAGAACGCTCAAAGAGAATGATATCTTTGTGATTTATGGCAAACCCTGGTGAAATTTAGCTCTTGTAAGTATCAGTCACTCAGTCATGTCCAACTCTTTATGATAACATGGGAACACCCAAAAATGTCTGAGAATTGCCCAAGTTAATAAAAGCAACTCATATGCATTTGGATACCAAAGGAATATACCTTAAGTTTATTTGGATATATCTGTGGAATAGAAGAGAGCTGTAAAAATAATAAAATATTGGCCAAAGTGTTCAGCTGCAATAAAATAAAATTCTTCTCAGAAAGTAAGACAAGTTAGTCCTATATAGATTTTGGACTAAATTCACTCAATTTGATAATCTGAAAATATTAAGTGAAGAATTAAAAATATTAAGTGATTGCCTCTGGCAACAGGCAGAAACACACCGTCTATTTTAAGGGACAGTATTTTAATTCAGACCTCAAGTAACTCCTAAAGGTAGGGTTTCAAGAAAAAATATAAACAATCTGAGTTTAAAAATTACAAAATAAGTAGAATTAATTACCAGAAGATGAAATAGACATCAGAATTAAGCCCATGAAGCTTTTGAATTCAGGCATATTAGAAATAAAATATGAAATAAACAATTTATTAAAAAATAATTATGAGGCTTGAACATATGGAGAAATAGCTATCATCCACAAGAATAATGTAACAATTAAAAATTTTTTAAAATAGTAGAATTTTTGAAAGGATAACTATAAAAATAAAAAGCCAAAATGTAGTGTATTGGTTAATCAGCATATTGAATATTATTGAAGAAATTGTTGAGTTGAAAGATTGATCTACAAATGCAAATGTATCACAAAACCACAGATACAATCTATTTTGCTTATGGAAAATAAGATAAAATTAATTACAAAAATATTTGGGGACTAAATAAGTTTTAAAACCACAGATAATTTGGTAGGAGGATTAATGAAACTGAATAAAGTAGACTATGCTAAGATAACTAGGTATATCAGCATACAAGATGAATAAAGAAACAAGAAGACACAAGAGCCTGTTAGAAATAAGCCCACATAGATCAGTCATTGCAATAAAATTAATAGACTAAGACTTAAAGAAATCAGAAATCATAATAAATAGATTGAAACATGTATAGTATCATGTAAGAAACGAATCACCAGTCTAAGTTTGATACAGGATACAGGATGCTTGGGGCTGGTGCACTGGAATGACCCAGAGAGATGATATGGGGAGGGATGTGGGAGGGGGGTTCAGGATTGGGAACTCATGTACACTCGTGGCAGATTCATGTCAATGTATAGCAAAACCAATACAGTATTGTAAGGTAAAATTTAAAAAAAATAAATTTTTAAAAAAGGAAAAATATTTTCAGTATGTAAACAAAAATAAAATTTAACTAAGATTGTGAAGGAAACATTCCAGAATCAAAGAAATTTAAAAACCACTATAATAATTAGCCTCCAATTAAAACAAATAAATTTTAAAAAATAAACCAAGTTTTCATGAATAAACCTAGCCTCACTTCCAGAGAATGGGGAACATCAAACTTGATATTCTTGACATAAAATTTTCAGTTTCTTATTTATACAAGAGGACAATCAAATACTCCAAAAACTGTCCTCTAGCCAACAGTTGAGGAAGGATCTCATGATATTTAGGCAGGAAAGGTGAGAACTCTGAGAGCTCACAACACTGTCAGATCCTGTCTTTAGTTAAAATTTGGATATTTCCTTCATCACAAATGTTTGTATTAATTTTGACTTTTTAAGGCATATGGCATGAAAATATTGTCTATCTAGTTGAATAATTCACCTAAATGTTTGGCACCCAATGCTCCTGCCTCACTTGATTCACACCACCCACTTCCCTGCTTAGGGATGCAAGTTAGCCCACTCTTTCCTCTAGGCTAAAGCTGCCACAGCTGGTGGCAATATATGTGTGCTGTGCAAAGCTCCCACTGTCTCAGGTAGCATCAATGATGGGCAGAAGAGTCAAGCACATTTTTTGGTGGTGGTGGATCTGATGTGGTTGTGGTGAATGGTCCTCCTAACTCAAGCTCAGAATGCTGGACAGAATTAAGAGATGAATACCTAAGGTATTCCATTGCAACATATAGTCATGGGTATGCGTAAGATAATGTCAAAGCCCTAGCTCACTTGTTGGCAAGGAGCCTACTATATTTTGATGAAATGCCTTTTTTTTTTTTTTTAGGAATCAGAAGCTGAAATTTATCTTTTTTTAAATTTATTTATTTTAGTTGGAGGCTAACTACTTTACAATATTGTAGTGTTTTTTGCCATTCATTGACATGAATCCACCACGGGTGTACATGTGTTCCCCATCCTGAATCCCCATCCCATCCCTCTGGGTCATCCCAGTGCACCAGCCCTGAGCACCCTGTCTCATGAATTGAACCTGGACTGATGATCTGTTTCATATATGATGATATACATGTTTAAATCAGAGAATAGCATGGAATGCCTTTATATAGATTCAGTTCTATAACACTTAACATTAATGTAGAGTCCAGTGTTCTAAAAAGATTTTGTTATTTTGTGATTTCTTGAAAATAAGATATAAGGTTAAGTTGAAGTTGGAAAGAGGCATCCAACTTCAGTTTAACTCTGTATGTTATTTGCACAGATTTCTTCATCTTAGTAGTAGTGTATCTGAACATGACTCTCTGGCTGCTCACAGCTCAAAAGCCAATGAAGAGGCAAGATTGGTGGAAAGGAAACTTTGCTTTATTATGGATGCTGGCAACTGCACAGGGAAGGTAGATTCCTGTCCAAAGGCTAACTCTCCCCCATCACCACTAAAATCAGTGGGTAAGGGCTTTTATAGACACAGAGAGAGGGCGACATGCAGAAACAATCAGCTCTGATAGTCATCTTGAAATTGGTCATGCAGTGGTCTGACAGCATAGAACGGAATATGGCTCAGAATATTATCCATAGCCCTTGAGAAGGAACTAAAAGACCTTGACTCTGCTTAATGACTAAACTATTTTGTCCTGTTTCACTGTTTTTCCTTTGTTTCTGCGTTTTTTCACTTCTCCAGTTAAACATTCTTTGGCTAAAGTTTTTCCATAGGCAAAAGCCAGGCAGGGGACAAGGTGGGTAGTAGGGAGGACTATAGAGTATTGCTAAATTTTAGTATCACAGAAAGGCAACTTAAATAATATGAAGACTATGAGAGCCACTATCTTCTCTACTATATATTATATAAAGAGTCTCACAACACATGGAAATGAAGATAAGTTAGATATTAAACATTAAAGTAGATTATAGCAATCAATTACCAATGCAAAAGAAAAAAAATCAAGCATATTACTTTTCTCAGAGAGAGTCTTTAAATAATAGTAAAATGTTATCAATACCCAATAAAATATTAGAATGTATGTTTGTACCTTTTAAAGCTTAAACTCTAATGTTTCTCTTTATGAGTTTTTAAGTGATAACCCCCACACACAACATTAAAGGCATTAAAAATATACATATATTTAGCTCATGAATCTACATGAATCCCTAGCTGAATCATAAATCAGCTCTTTAAACCTAGCTTGATTGTGCAGGCTTTCTAGTCTCTTATAGGTGTAGTCATATAACTCATTATTGGCTAACTGGCAGATAGTCTGTACAGTCTTGCCAGAATGTCTTGAAAAGACCAGTGAGGGCATAATCTCAGGAGACGGCACAAAACAGACAAAATTGACGAAATACTGTTCAAGTTCATGTCATGCATGCTAAAAATCCATTGACCAAAAAAGACAAAGGCCAGAGTCAAGTGGGAGGGCACTCAGAGGCACAACAAAGAGTGTAGACTTAGCAAGAGGTGAAGATTCAAGGTTACTAATGCATCCAATCTACTGAAATTATATGAAGCAACTATAAGGGAAATCAATAAATTTTCCATTATGTACAGATATTTTAACATAGTCCTCTAACTACTTGTTAGATCCAACAGAAGAAAAAATGAAAAGTGAAATATTTGAATGCCAGAGTTGCTGGACATTTAAAGAACACAGACACACATTCTTACTTAGCAAGCATGAAATATGTATGCAAATTCAAATTGTGAGGTCATGAAGCAAATCTAAACAGGGTTCAAATAATCGTGTCTATGATAAATTTACAATCAAATTTATAAATTTTAAAAACTAAATTAACTATACCAGATAGGTTTACAATTTTTTTTTAAAATACCCTTCAACTCATTTATGGTTTAAAGATAAAATCTCACAATGAAAACTAGACATTACTTGAAAGTAGAATTTGAAAAAGTACATCATGTCCAAAAGTAGGAGGTGGAGTTAACCTGTACTTAGCAGAAAGTTTTACTCAAAGATTTAATTTAGAGATGAATCAAAATTAATTAATAGAATAAAAAATTTTAAGTTAAAAAGAATCAAAGTTAATTCTTGAAAGAAGAAAATTAACAAAAAAATAAAAAAATTTTAAAAAGTGGGAAAGGAAATATTAAAAGGAGAAACATAAGTGAACTAACAGAAAGCAAGGAGAAATGTAAAACATTAAAATTTGATTATTTGAAAAACTGACAGACTAATCTCCAGATAAAGTACTACATAAAAGGAAAATAATATATACAAACAACTTACAGGTAATATATGCAGCAGAGATTTAACATATAGTGAACATGATGCAAATTTTAAGCAAATATATTTGAAAACATAGGGGAAATACACAGATTCTTAGGAAATTAAAACTTATAAAAATCAGACTGAGTATGAAATATAGACTAAGGATATATACTTTAGGATTTGAAAATCCTAAATCCTAGATCTGCAATTTCAGGTATTTCCCTGAAATATATTTCAGATATTTCCCTACATATACAGATGTGTTTGTAATTGAGTTTTACTTATCATTCATAGAATTAGATTCTAATCTTACAAACAATGCCAGAAATTAGATCAGAGGTTTTCTCTAAAATCCTGGTATGAGTTTGGCATTAGCTTGAGATTAAGGAAAATATGTATGTCTTTCCTAAAACGCTAATTCAAAGAAAAATATTCTCTAAATTAATTGTATTCCAAGCTGAGTGATGTTACCTGAGCATATCCTTCTTTTTTTTTTCCCCCTTCTAGTTTTTCAAGCAAGGAGAGCCTGGCAAAGAGTCTGTCTGGGTTTCCTTTTTCTGAGTTTTCATCATAGTGTTGATACTTCTCTTATGGCCTAGGGGAAAAAGCATAAACATTACTTCAATATTTATACTTTATTCTCAGTTCAGTTCAGTTCAGTTGCTCAGTCGTGTCTGACTCTTTGCGACCAATGAATTGCAGCACGCCAGGCCTCCCTGTTCATCACCAGCTACTGGAGTTCACTCAAACTCACGTCCATTAAGTTGGTGATGCCATCCAAGCATCTCATCCTCTGTCAAACCTTCTGCTCCTGCCCCCAATCCCTTCCAGCATCAGAGTCTTTTCCAGTGAGGCAACTCTTCTCACAAGGTGGCCAAATGACTGGAGTTTAAGCTTTAGCATCACTCCTTTCAAAGAACACCCAGGAATGATCTCCATTAGAATGGACTGGTTGGAACGCCTTGATGTCGGAACCCCAAAAAATAGTCTGACACTGTTTCCACTGTTTCCCCATCCATTTCCCGTGAAGTGATGGGACCAGATGCCACGATCTTAGTTTTCTGAATGTTGAGCTTTAAGCCAACTTTTTCACTCTCCTTTTTCACTTTCATCAGGAGGCTTTTTAGTTCCTTTTCACTTTCTGCCTTAAGGGTGGTGTGATCGGCATATCTGAGGTTATTGATATTTCTCCCAGCAATCTTGATTCCAGCTTGTGTTTCCTCCAGCCCAGCATTTCTCCTGATATATTCTGCATATAAGTTAAATAAGCAGGGTGACAATATACAGCCTTGACATACTCCTTTTCCTATTTGGAACCAGTCTGTTGTTCCATGTCCAGTTCTAACTGCTGCTTTCTGACCTGCATACAGGTTTCTCAAGAGGCAGGTCAGGTGGTCTGGTATTCCCATCTCTTGAAGAATCTTCCATAGTTTATTGTGATCCACACAGTCAAAGGCTTTGGCATAGTCAATAAAGCAGAAATGGATATTTTTCTGGAACTCTCTTGCTTTTTCTGTCATCCAGCAGATGTTGGAAATTTGATCTCTGGTTCTTCTGCTTTTTCTAAAACCAGCTTGAACATCTGGAAGTTCATGGTTCACATATTGCTGAAGCCTGGCTTGGAGAATTTTGAGCATTACTTTACTAGTGTGTGGGATGAGTGCAATTGTGCAGTAGTTTGAGCATTTTTTGTCATTGTCTTTCTTTGGGATTGGAATGAATACTGACCTTTTCCAGTCCTGTGGCCACTGCTGAGTTTTCCAAATTTGCTGGCATATTGAGGGCAGCCCTTTCACAGCATCATCTTCCAGGATTTGAAGTAGCGCAACTGGAATTCCATCACCTCCACTAGCTTTGTTCATGTGATGCTTTCTAAGGACCATTTGACTTCACATTCCAGGATGTCTGGCTCTAGGTGAGTGATCACACCATCGTGATTATCTGGGTCGTGAAGATCTGTTTTGTACAGTTCTTCTGTGTATTCTTGCCATCTCTTCTTAATACCTTCTGCTTCTGTTAGGTCCGTGCTATTTCTGTCCTTTATCGAGCTCATTTTTGCATGAAATGTTCCCTTGGTATCTCTAATTTTCTTGAAGAGATCTCTAGTCTTTCCCATTCTGTTGTTTTCCTCTATTTCTTTGCATTTGTCTCTGAGGAAGGCTTTCTTATCTCTTTCAGCTATTCTTTGGAACTCTGCAGTCAGATGCTTATATCTTTCCTTTTCTCCTTTTTTTTCACTTCTTTTCACAGCCATGTAGTAAGCTTTATATTGTATTATCGAAATGTATCATTAAGAAGCTGGTAACATCTATATTATAGTAAGAATTTTATGTATTTTAGTTTTTAAAGTACACTGACAAATTTTATTATTTTAAAATATATTCAACTTACCTAGTTTAAACTTTATATGTAAACATACATTTGTTTGCAGTATTTTCAGTGTGTTTACAAATAATTTAGAGTTAGCAGTTATTTTATTTTTTTAACTTCTACATAAATGTCCCAATATGAGTAGATTGTGACACAGTAAATTCTGCTATCTTATACATTTCGGTGATTGCATTATGTTGATACTTAGTTTTTACAGTATGTTGTTATTGTTTAGTCACTTACGTCATTTCCATCTCTGCAACTCCACAGCCTGCATCACACCAGATACTTCATTATCTCTCAAAGTTTGCTCAAACTCAACTTCATGAGTCAGTGATTCCCTCAAACTATCTCATCTTTTGCAGCCCCCTTCTCCTCCTGCACTCAATCTTTCCCAGCATCCGGGTTTCTTCTAATGAGATGGCTCTTTGTATCAGGTGGCCAAAGTAGTGGAGCTTCAGCATCAGTCCTTCCAGTGAATATTTAGGGTTGATTTCCTTTAGTATTCTAGTTTAGTAAACTAGATTGACTAGTTCAATCTCCTTGCAGTCCAAGGGACTCAAGAGCCTTCTCCAGCACCACTATGTGAAAGCATCAGTTGTTCACCATTCAGCCTTTTTTATAATCCAGCTCTCACATTCGTACATCACTACAAGAAGAAACATAGCTGGCATAACTCTATTTAAATAAAGAGATAATGCAAAGAAATAGAGGAAAACAACAAAATGGGAAAGAATAGAGATATCTTCAAGAAAATTATAGATACCAAGGTAACATTTCACGCAAAGATGGGCTCAAAAAAGGACAGAAATGGCATGGACTTAAGAGAAGTGGAAGATATTAAGAAGAGGTGGCAAGAATACACAGAAAAACTGTACAAAACAGATCTTCACGACCCAGATAATCATGATGGTGTGATCACTCACCTAGAGCCAGACATCCTGGAATGTGAAGTCAAATGGTCCTTAGAAAGCATCACATGAACAAAGCTAGTGGAGGTGATGGAATTCCAGTTGTGCTACTTCAAATCCTGGAAGATGATGCTGTGAAAGGGCTGCACTCAATCTGCTAGCAAATTTGGAAAACTCAGCAGTGGCCACAGGACTGGAAAAGGTCAGTTTTCATTCCAATCCCAAAGAAAGACAATGACAAAAAATGCTCAAACTACTGCACAATTGCACTCATCCCACACACTAGTAAAGTAGTGCTCAAAATTCTCCAAGCCGGGCTTCAGCAATATGTAAACCATGAACTTCCAGATGTTCAAGCTGGTTTTAGAAAAAGCAGAGGAACCAGAGATCAAATTTCCAACATGTGCTGGATCACAGAAAAAGCAAGAGAGTTCCAGAAAAATATCTATTTCTGCTTTATTGACTATGCCATAGCCTTTGACTGTGTGGATCACAATAAACTATGGAAGATTCTTCAAGAGATGGGAATACCAGACCACCTGACCTGCCTCTTGAGAAACCT
This sequence comes from Ovis canadensis, assembly GCF_042477335.2. Classification (NCBI taxonomy): domain Eukaryota; kingdom Metazoa; phylum Chordata; class Mammalia; order Artiodactyla; family Bovidae; genus Ovis; species Ovis canadensis. The sequence continues at coordinate 137,740,841 of NC_091245.1, forward strand.
GTATGCAGGTCAGGAAGCAGCAGCTAGAACTGGACATGGAACAACAGACTGGTTCCAAATAGGAAAAGGAGTATGTCAAGGCTGTATATTGTCACCCTGCTTATTTAACTTATATGCAGGATACATCATGAGAAATGCTGGGCTGGAGGAAGCACAAGCTGGAATCAAGATTGCCGGGAGAAATACCAATAACCTCAGATATGCAGATGTCACCACCCTTATGGCAGAAAGTAAAAAGGAACTAAAGTGCCTCTTGATGAAAGTGAAAGAGGAGAGTGAAAAAGTTGGCTTAAAATTCAACATTCAGAAAACTAAGATCATGGCATCTGGTCCCATCACTTCATAGGAAATAGATGGGGAAACAGTGGAAACAGTGTCAGACTTTATTTTTGGGGGGCTCCAAAATCACTGCAGATGCTGATTGCAGCCATGAAATTAAAAGACACTTACTCCTTGGAAGGAAAGTTAATACCAACCTAGATAGCATATTCAAAATCAGAGATATTACTTTGCCAATGAAAGTCCATCTAGTCAAGGCTATGGTTTTCCATTGGTCATGTATGGATGTGAGAGTTGGACTGTGAAGAAACCTGAGCACCGAAATATTGATGCTTTTGAACTGTGGTGTTGGAGAGGACTCTTGAGAGTCCCTTGGACTGCAAGGAGATCCAACCAGTCCATTCTAAAGGAGATCAGCCCTGGGTGTTCATTGGAGGGACTGATGCTACAGCAGAAACTCCAATAGTTTGGCCACCTCATGCGACAAGTTGACTCATTGGAAAAGACCCTGATGGTAGGAGGTACTGAAGCCAGGAGGAGTAGGGGATGATGGAAAATGAGATGCTTAGATGGCATCACCGACTCTATGGACATGAGTTTGTGTAAGCTCCGGGAGTTGGTGATGGACAGGGAGGCCTGTCATGCTGTGATTCATGGAGTCGCGCAGAGTCGGACATGACAGAGCAAATGAACTGAACTGAACTGAAAGAGATAATCAGAATGTTTAAACTGATGATACTCTGCCTATTTGCAGTTTATTAGGCACATATTTTATTCATTTTAAATAAATAAAGGTTGCCACTAGGATTATGATTACTTAATAGATACGAAAGCGGGGCTTCCTAATTACTTGGTTAGCTGACAATCAATAGGCGATTATAAGCACTGAAGTGAATTGAGGGTTAAGATGATGTTCAATTTTCTGGTTATGCATATTGATCAAGTAAATGACAAAACTGCAGAATCCCTGCTTCTTCCCTAATATACATTCAATTCCAAATGCTTTAGTTCATTTTTTTTCCTTCAAGAAATGTAAAAAGGTTTATAATGATCACTTTCTCTTCACAAATGTCTGTATGTACCTATTTGTTAAGAGAGACATTTTATTTGTTCTCGTCCATTTTATCTTTACTTGATTAATTAAGTTTTGTTCAACACTTCCCATTTTCCTACATTTTGATTTACTAATTCCTTCTTTATTTTGATTTCTTACCTTGTTTAATTTGATTTCTGTAGTCTTGTCCTCACCATTTTCCTACACCTGAGGTTGGTTTTTATGCCCAGATAATTCCAATTTGGTGGAATTCATCAAGAAAGAGAGGGGCATAAATATTTTGGCTACTACTAAGACCTGCCACATGGCTTGACTGTTCATTAAGAGCAATATTAACTATTTCTTTGAAAATGCAGGTCTCTTCACTTTTGCTTTGTTCTTCTCCATTTATAACATGAAAAGTCAGAAATTCCTTAATACTTGATTAAAATGAAACTCAGTTTCCCAGTGAAAAGAAAACTTCTATGTGACTCATGATTGAATAACTTAACACATGAATCTTGCTGTATTATACTCTCTATCTGCTCCATGACTGTGATTTTCAACTCTTTTATGACATTCTTGTTTTCAAATTTTCCCTTCCTGCTTCCCAAAGATCCAAGAATGGAAAAGCTTCAGATTCCCTCAGCTTCTTCATTTGTTTCTTAGAAGGTTGATGAATATAATCTTGGGGATATAAAAGCACAGTATATAGCAAACTCCCTTGGTATGCTTTTGACTTCAGAAGTGTTAACATTTAATTAAATCTTTCCTTTATTCCTACCCCACCAGGTTGAATCCCTGATGTTTCATGTTTACTCACATGGAATTAGAGCTTAAAATGTTTTAAGAAACTATACTCTATTTACAGATGTTATGTCAAAACAAGGAAAAGATTTTGCATTTGGTTCATGAGTAGATACCTTCTTTTAAAGCAAATTTTAAACATGTGTATTACAATATAAATGACATGTAAATCACACAATTAAGAGAATATGGTGAGTTTATTTTCATAGAATGACATTCTCAATCATCTAATCTAACAATGATATACAGATTTCTAAATCTTCTGGATATTCTGTTCAAAATGATATACTTAAAAAGTATTTAGATTTTGTTTGTGTTAATGACTTAACAAGATTTTTACACTATGATAGTAAAAGCAATATATTAGAGCTTATCTGAACAAATCTTAGCACTTCACAAGATACTTTCCTTGAAGAGAAACCATGGCAGTGCACAGAATTGGAACTTCTTGAGTTCATTTTTTCCCTTTATATCTTGAAGATGTTATCTTTCTTATGGATTCCATTACAATTCATACATAAATGTATGAGGTTCCCTATATCCTTATCCATAGCTCTGTTACGTGCAATTCTGGGTTTTGCTGCATAAAAACTAGAAACAAGAAACTGTATCTCTTGGTCTAATTAAAGCCTTGATCATAGTAAGCTATTAATGTTGCTGCTAAGTCACCTCAGTTGTGTCTGACCCTGTGCGACCCCATAGACGGCAGCCTACCAGGTTCCTCCAATACTTAAGTGAAAATTGTCTTCTCCAGTGTCAAGTGCCATCTAACCTTAAAAATGAATTATTTTGTCACTTGCTCCCCAAATTTGCAGTTTCTGATGATGAATGCAGCAACTCTTCTAAAGCTGAATCAACTGACAATTGCTATGGCTTCTTCTATATATCTTTACAGATCCTTCCTTTTAGATCACTAAGCAGAGCACAGACATAAGCATCCATGGTTTCAAATCACAGTTACTATACTTTTTAGTTATGCTAGCCTGAGAAATTGGCATTTGTTTGACTTCTCTGAGTTTTACAAGTTTAGATATTCTGCAGGAAAGGATGAAATCAACATGCTGAAAAAGATTTCTATATTCTAAATTTATTCATTCATTTCTGCAAAGGTTTTATACATGGCCCAAGACTTACCAGTCTAAAAGATAATTATGTTCTTAGATAACACTTTGTTTAAAATAAAACAAATGAGATACCAGTGATCTCATATTTGGATTCTGATATTTTTATTAAGAATTTTGAAACAAATATCCTTTACTACAATGAATTCTTATTCTTTGATCTAAATACATTTTTACTGTACTGTTGAATTTAGCCTGGCAGCCTATGTTGATGAAGATGATATATTGTAAATAGTAACAAATGCTTCAACATACAATGTTCTCCCGGCTTTCTAAAACTGTGTGACATTATGCAAGTTATTTTTTCTCTCTAAATCTCAGATTCCACCTAATTAAAAAGAATATAAAATATTACTGATTTTAATAAGATCTTGTGAAGTTGAAATATGATAACACCTGGAAGGTACTTACATGCTGGTGAATAACAAAAATAAAAGGAGAGGAGGTTAAGAAAGGTTAGCCATTATCCATTATTATTATGTGTGTTTGTGTGTGTGTGCAATGCCCGCTCACTCATGTCCAACTCTTTGTGACCCTTTGGACTATAACACACCAGGCCCCTCTGCCCATGAAGTTTTCCAGGCAAGAATACTAGAGTAGAGGTACCATTTCCTCCTCTGGGGATCTTCTGGTCCCAGGGATCAAACCACATCTGCATCTCTTGCATTAGCTGATGAATTCTTTTATCACTGGTGCCACCTAGGAGTTATATGAACTCTATCAGTTCAGTTCAGTTCAGTCGCTCAGTCATGTCCAACCCTTTGTGACGCCAGGCCTCCCTGTCCATCACCAACTCCTGGAGTTCACTCAGACTCACGTCCATCGAGTCTGATGCCATCCAGCCATTTCATCCTCTGTTGTCCCCTTCTCCTCCTGCCCCTAATCCCTCCCAGCATCAGAGTCTTTTCCAATGAGTCAACTCTTACTTATTATTTAAAATGTGGAATGATTAAATTTACAAAACCCAAGTGTTCTTACTCGTGAAGAACTTTTGCTTGCCTGTCATGATTTTATTTTATTTATTTATTTATTTATTTATTTATTTTTTTAATTTTAATATCTTTAATTCTTACATGCGTTCCCAAACATGAACCCCCCTCCTACCTCCCTCCCCATAACATCTCTCTGGGTCATCCCCATGATTTTAATTTATAGCTTTCAGAGAAGAGACTAGCTTCTTCCAAAAGTACTCCATGGATAACCAGCATCTTTGATTATGAGGACTCATTGCTTCCAAGATAGTTTTGTCATATCTAGGTTTGTTTGTTAATGTGCAAGTTACATCCTCTTAATATGAACAGCATTGCAATCACATTGTGAAAAAAATATGTATATATACATATAATTTTTTCATCTCAGTGTATTACTTTAAACTCCTTGGGGGAAGGGAATAAACAAATCTCTAAAAAATTTAAATCTGTTACCAGTAAATATAAAGACATGGACCCTTTGGGCAAGTTGATTTTCAACTGATTGCTTGTAAAAAAAAAAACTTTCATTGTTTGTTCTATTAGCAAGAGAAGCTGAGTCACTGAAACCTAATGGGTTATAACCTATCAGACTCCTCTGTCCATGGAATTCCCAAGGAAAGAATACTGGAATGGGTAGCTATTCACTTCTACGGGGAACTTTCTCAACCCAGGGATCTAACATCTCTCAATGGGACATAGAAGAATGAGTCAGATTCCTCTTTACAAACCATACATTTTACCAGATTCAACAGACCAGTCATCTTTCTAATGGGAAAATTGACATCTGAAAATTTGGCAATGTTTGAAATTTGAAAAAAACATTATTTTACACTTTATATCCTGGAAACAAAACTTGAGTACTTTTAATCAGAGAGAACATATAATTTTGTGCTTTGCTTTATTCTGCCTGAAGTTGTACTTAAGCATATTTCATATGATATATTACTGTTATAATTTTAAGTGTCATATAATATTCTATCAGTTTACAAATAGTCATTTAAATAAAGCTATTTTTTTCCAGCATTTCACTATTTTTGATACGATGGTGATTAGCGTCTTTGTTCATGTAATTTTTTCTTTCTTAAAATGTCCTTATGATAACATCTCAGAATTATAATTTTTAAGATAGTATAATTTTTACTACTCTTATTAAAATATATTTTCCAAAGTTGATAGGGACTTTCATCACATGTTTTACTATTTGAAAATATTTTTTAATGTTACCAAGTCCTGGATTAAACATATATATAGCATTTTATTTTATTCAACTCCAAAGAGGTCCTTAGGCCAGTTGATGTTATTTAAAATTGTCATGTTTGATAGAATTTAGTTGTGACAAAGAACATTTGGGAGGATTACACATCGCCTAGAAGGAAGATTTATCTAAGTTACAAGATAAGAAATTGAATTGAACTGAATTCCTGTTGCACATGGAGCATTGTGCTAAGGGATTTCCCAGGTGACACTAGTGGTAAAGAACCTGCCTGCCAATGCAGGAGAAGTAACAGATGCCTGTTCGATCCCTGGATCTGGAAGATCCCGGAAGGAAGGCATGGCAACCCACTCCAGTATTCTTGCCTGGAGAATCCCATAGACAGAGGAGCCTGGCAGGCTACAGTCATAGAATTGCAAAGAGTCGGACATGACTGAAGCAACTTATCACACATATGCACACTGTGCTAAGACAACAATAAAGTTTCAGTACTTACGCTTACTCCTTGGAAGGAAAGTTATGACCAACCTAGGTACCATATTAAAAAGCAGAGACATTACTTTACCAACAAAGGTCCATCTAGTCAAAGTTATGGTTTTTCCAGTAGTCATGTATGGATGTGAGAGTTGGACTGTGAAGAAAGCTGAACGCCGAAGAATTCACGCTTTTGAACTGTGGTGTTGGAGAAGACTCTTGAGAGTCCCTTAGATTGCTAGGAGATCCAACCAATTCATTCTAAAGGAGATCAGTCCTGGGTGTTCTTTGGAAGGAATGATGCTAAAGCTGAAACTCCAATACTTTGGCTACCTCATGCAAAGAGTTGACTCATTGGAAAAGACCCTGATGCTGGGAGGGATTAGGGGCAGGAGGAGAAGGGGACGACAGAGGATGAGATGGCTGGATGTCATCACCGACTCGATGGACATGAGTTTGGGTAAACTCCGGGAGTTGGTGATGGACAGGGAGGTCTGGCATGTTGCAGTTCATGGGGTCGCAAAGAGTCAGATATGACTGAGGGATTGAACTGAACTAAACTGAACTTATGCTACTGTGACTGTAGAAGAGTGTCAACTTAGTTTAATTTAAATATTGTGTCAATTAACTGGCATGTTTGATTTATAAAGGCATATCCACCAGGGTTTCCTTGGTGGCTCAAACAGTAAATAATCAGCTTTCAACGAAGAAGACCCATCTTTGATTCCTTGGTTGGAAAGATCCCTTGGAGAAGGGAATGGCTACCCACTCCAGTGTTCTTGCCTGGAGAATTCCATGGACAAAGGATCCTGGCAGTATACAGTCCATGGGGTCACAAACAGTTGGACATGACTGTGTAAATATCTTATATCTATAAAAAGTTATCCATCAGGGTACTATATGTACATTATTTTCTCTGTACAGTATTGCTTGACAGTACAGGACCAAGAAAGGGGAAGTTTTAGTTGTCTAGTAGCTCTAAAATTAAAAACAAAAAAGTAATTTATCTAATATATATTCATTATCTATTATTTGCCCAATAATACTCTGCACACTAGATTTATTACAAAAAAGAAGTGAAAAACAGTCAGTGATAGTATTAATGTTCAAGATCTAAATGATAGTATTGTAGAATATACTGTGACAGGAGGTATGTATATTTATCCAAAGTGGAGTTGCTTAAATACTGAATTTGACTTGACTCTTAAACATGTTATGCTTTAATATCATTGCAAGTATTGAAAGGGAAATGGAAAGAAGTGATAGCAAGGACAAAGTCTCAGAAGTGAGGTTCAGGCTCGTGGGTGGAAAGTTCGACATAGAAATAAGCACTATTTGGATTGAATTTTTATATATCCAGATGTATATAGAAACAATACTCCAGTACTCTTGCCTGGAAAATCCCATGGATGGAGGAGACTGGAAGGCTGCAGTCCATGGGGTCGCTGAGGGTTGGACACAACTGAGAGACTTCACTTTCACTTTTCACTTTCATGCACTGGAGAAGGAAATGGCAACCCACTTCAGTGTTCTTGCCTGGAGAATCCCAGGGACAGAGGAGCCTGGTGGGCTGCCATCTATGGGGTCACACAGAGTCGGAAATCACTGAAGTGACTTAGTAGTAGTAGTAATCATACATAGAAACAAGCCGGTAAATAAAAATAATAATAGACAACATTTTTGAATAAGGTGCATATTCTGTAACAAGTGCTGCCCTAAATATTTCATGAGTCATTTTATTGATTCTCAAAACAATATTATGAGTGTGATATTTTCCAGCCTATTTTACAAATGAGAAAATTGAAGCTCAGATAATGAACTACTTGTGCCTGAGATTCTATTGTGGGCAAATGACAGGACTCAGCTTCGAACACACTCCTAATACTCGGGCTCACATTCTAAGGGTCATGACATGGCCACGACCAGCTTTCTCGGACGAGCTGCTGCTGGTGAGGTGGACTCATCTGTGAGTGGTAGAAGGATGTCCATTCTCTTCAAGAGATAAAACATTGAAGGCTAAGGAAATGGAGACTCCCCTTACAACTTGAGTGAAATCTTTAGAAAATATGCTTGTAGTATAATAAAACTTATTGTTACTTTAAACATATAATTATTTTTCTGAATTTCTAAATTGTCAGTCTCTTCAAAATAATGTATCATTTGGTGTATGAGGAATATTTGGAATCCTCACTGTATTTGTTTCTTTGTCATAATTTTGTGCAAGATGCAGTTAAATAAAAAAAGAAAATAGAAGCAGGTTATGATAGTTTAGACATGACTGAACTATAATTAAACACATTTATTCTGCTTTATAAGGAGATAAGTCCTTTAGGGATATTACTTAATTATTTAGGTCATAATTTGCTCTTTCCATTTAAAAGTAAGAAAATTAAGCCAAAGTCATGTGCAATAGCAGAACTGTTATTCTTAGAAAGACTGAATAATTGCCCCAAAACTCCACCAGAGTTGATTCTCTACTATTACTACAATGATAGAATCCTATCATTTAATCTCCACTGAGATGGGAAAGTCAAAGCAATGCTTCTGCTGTGCTCAACTAGGAAGGTCTTTATGGATCAAATAAGTCACAGAAAGGACTAGATGCACTTGAACTTGCTTGGGAATTGACTAGCACTTTCTGCTTTGGCTTTCAAATTTAAAATTTGAAAAAAAAATTTAGGTTGTATATATGAAGTATTTTATTACATGGCAAATACTATGTGATTAAGTTTGTGAAATATGATATTTTCTCTTAATTTTCTCTTAATGTCCTTTTTCCTTAATCCAAAATTGAAATATAAGATCATAAATTCCCTTAGTATGAAATTCATGATGAATACCCTCAGATCACAGATAAAATCTATTTTTAGTGATCTGATCTCCTTGTGAGCTGGTCCATGAGACAAAACTTACATTAATTTCAGGAAATGTGCTTGGAATTCATGCATAATTGTGTCAATTAATATTAATATTGCATCAATTAATATTAATATGATATCTGTAATAGCATATTAAAAGACAGTTTACTTCATCAAGTGTATCTGCCATTGATACCTACAGTTTTATATTTATAATTGGCAACTTGGAGAGTGTTTTATTCAGTGAGGTTATAAAAACCTAAGTGTGGAAGATTCTATGCCACAGGGAACGCTAGAGTGCTCCACATTATATAAGGCAGAATAAAAGATTTTAATAGAGTAATAAAGCTATGGTTTTAGAAGCCAACACTAATGGTTGTGGTAAAAAGGATGTCTATATGACTCAGAAATACTGTAACTTTTACTTTATATTAAGTTAATGAATATCAGTGAGGAAATCTAACCTCTTACCATTTACTAAAACATATTGCATTTATAATTTGAAATAATTGATACATTTCTACTCTACTAAATTTAAGGTGATTAGCAAAAAATAAAATGAAGATTGAAGGAAAAATGTGAATTTCATACCACCAGTATTTTTAGTCTTATTATTTTGGCTTTATAAGATATTAGAAGAGCTATGCAATTTTTTTATTGTATACTTTCACAACCATCTTGATTTTATCATGGGATATGACAACATCTAATGCTTATTATCTCTTCCACCTGGGAGTAGACACATACAAGACACAGTCTCACAATAACCATCCTAAACTAGTGTATTTTAAAAAGAGACAGCTGTTTTATAAGCTAGTGCTAATAAAATAGCATGACAATTTTTTTAACTTCTATTTATACTTACTGATAATTTAACTCAAAGAAAATGATAATGGACTAAACTATTTAAACTTGCAATCTACTTGTTTATTTGGGGCTGGTAAGCTTTTTACTCATTTTTACATGCATAAGAACACTCTTTTCTTTCCTATGATAAAATGGTTTTAGAATTTTCTTTATGTTCTGTTATTTTTTTAAATCTGTTTTTCTCCTGATGAGAGGTGACCCTATGTAGAGGAAGAGGCATGGGTTTTGGGGACAGGAAACTTATTAAAACAGATTATTACCATGTAGCATATGGCTTTATGTAAATCTTATAAAAAAGACAGGGAAATCCAGGATCTTTCTGAATATTAAATGAGATAATAGCACTGGGATGACCCAGAGGGATGGTACAGGGAGGGAGGAGGGAAGGGAGATCAGGATGGGGAACACGTGTATACCTGTGGTGGATACATGTTAATGTATGGCAAAACCAATACGATATTATAAAGTAATTAACCTCCAGTTAAAATAAATAAATTTATTAAAAAAATAAAATTCAAAGACATTACAAAATTTTATTATTAAATTCAGAAAGAAATATGTCTACTTCCTTTAGGGTTAGAAAAAAGTAAGTTAAGTAAAATAGCTTAATATTCACCATTAACTTATATTCCCAACCATCTACACTAAGTATTACCAGTGCTTTGATATATTAGCCAGTTAGATTTTGATCTTTTAGCACTAGTCAACTAAGAACTGGGCTTCCCTTGTGGCTCAGCTGGTAAAGAATCCTCCTGCAATGTGGGAGACCTGAGTTCAATCCCTGGGTTGGGAAGATCCCCTGGAGAAAGAAAATGCTACCCACTCTGGTATTCTGGCCTGGAAAATTCCATGGACTGCATAGTCTAAGGGGTTACAAGGAGTCGAACACGACTGAGTGCCTTTCACTTTCACTCTCAACTAAGAACTCTGCCATATTTAATGAAGGATGATATAGGTGTATTGATATAGTTCTTATATTTGTAATATTATTGTAATCAAGTGTCATTGTTGAAAATAACAGACCCAAGTCTCTATATTAACTTGCAACCTAGTTGTTGAGTTTGGCACTTTCTGCTTAGTGCCAAAAGATAAATATCTTAGTGCCAAAGATAAATATCTTAGTGCCAAAGATAAATATCTTAGGTTGCAAAGAATGTTCATAATATATGCAAAAATAGTAAATATCTTTACTCTTACATAGTTTCTGTCACATAGTCTGCTTAATAATTATGTTTATTTATTTGCATATTTATTTTTGTAACTGTTTAAAATGTAATGAAACAAAGCAACTTAATGCAAGAGAAATTGAAACAAATGTGAGCTGGATTTGGCTCAGGGGTCATAGTGTGCCAATCCTTAGTCTGGTAGAGCGAATGCCATTTGAAGCTACCCTATCTTAAATTCACAGGGGAGAACCTGTATTATACTTAAGCAAAGCTGATCTGTTTATCCAAGGGCAAAACATCATTTTAAAGATTAGTCTACAAAAAACTAAAATTAAAAAAAATTTAAAAAAAATCAAAAAAAAAATAAAAAAAAATAAAAAGCAAAAAAATAAAAAAAAAAAATAAAGATTAGTCTAGTCTAATTCTCTGGATGTACACCTATTTTGGAAAATCGTTCCTTGCTTTTTTAATTTGAAAATTATATATAAAACATTTCAGGTGCTAGTGAAGATGAAATCCAAACAATGTTAATTGTTGAAAGTATATAACAATAGGTTTCATTAAAAAATGAGCTAAAACTTGTATAAAAATCAATTATCACCAAGGATATATACAAAAGTGTTTTCTCATTTCAATTTAGAGTACTTTTAATAATATTGTCCTGTCAGAAGGCAAGTATCTTATTTCTGAACGCACATGGAAAAGAACTGAAATGATGCCACGCACTATTACCAAAGAGAAAAATAGCAGAAGTTGGAGGAGAACACATTGTGAAATCTAGATTATATCTGGATTTAACTGCCCATAGATGCTAATTTTCAACTATATCCCAGATGGTGGTAAAATTAATAAAATCTTTCATGTATATTTCAGAACATCACAGAAGCCATCTGGATATTGACTGTCACCTTAATTTTTAGTGTCTTTATTGTGAATTTTACAGTCCAGCATACCATGTTAATGTCAGGGAATGTTTTATCATCCATATTTAATTATTAAGTGCTTAGAAGCATTGACATTTTGAAACCAGGTATGATAAGACTGATTAAGATCATGCCCATACTCGCCAAACAGTGTATTGGAAAATTCTTTACAATTCAAGCCAAAAGACTATTGACCAGAAATAGGCAGCTTTCTTAGTTGGAAGTGTTATGCATTCTGCATTATATCTGGTGTGACAATTCCCCAACTGACTGAGTTCATATAGACTCAGTTATAATATATTGTTAAGTTGCTTTCATAAAAATTCATGAGCAACAATATTTGTATGGAAAGTATAATAGATATACTCAGAGCTAAGAATTGAGAAAATTTCCTGACTTGAATACATGTTTGTTATTTGAGAGTAAGTTAGAGATAATGAAGAATTCATCTGATGCTATTACTATTCTCAAAAAGTTAAGGATGCTCTATGCTTTCGACACTAATTAAAATGTAAAGTCTGTCCTTTGCTGTAGCTTAGGATTCTTATTTTTATTCTACAAATGAGCAAAATGTTTAAAAAGAGTGTGTCTCCCATGTAAACACAAGGTAAGAATCATAATTCTTTAATCAATATCTAGAAAGAGAATCAGCAGTTTTTAATTTCTATTTTGATTATTTAAAAACACACCTCTTCTTGTGGCGTTTCCTGTTTGGAAAAAAAAAAAAAAAAAAACCCTGATGAATGGATTGATTTTTTTTTTTTTTAATGTGAAGAGAGCATGTCAAAAAGAAACTTGATAGATGCAGAGACAGCAAGGTCTGTTTCAGCATTTAGAGCCTAATAATGTCCACTTTTAAGCAGAGAAAAGCATGCTGTCAATACTTTGAAGCATTTACAATAGGGAAGCAGACCTAGATGAAAAACTAATGATCTGCTGGAGAGATCAAAATACAGGACCTATTTTTAGTAACTTACAAAACATTCCAAAAGTCTCTGCAGGGTTCACAATGGTTCTCTGTAGGTTACCCAGCAGCAAAGGAGAGTGTTGGAGCAGGCTGGAGTAAAAACAGTGATGAAATCATCAGTACTATTAAGGAGCACTAGCATTAATTTGCAATCCCCTTCCCTTTGCCCAGACAAATGAATAGTTCCTTGAGGGCTGGGGTATTCTCTTACTTACTTTTCCCTGTTTTCCTTACATTTAACACCATGTTGAGTAGTGTTCTAAGAACTTAGGACTATTTGGTGAACTGGTGCATTGATAAAGAATCTACCTGCCCATTGGAAATAATACTGCAATAAACCTCCTTGATGAAAATCTCAAAAAAAAAAAAAAAAAAAAGAAGAAGAAGAAAGGACTCCACCTACCAATGCAAGAGATACAGAAACAGGGGTTTGATTCCTGGGTTGAGAAGATCCCCTGGCAGAGGAAATGGAAATCCACTTTAATAGTCTTACCTGGAAAATTCCATGGACAAAAGAGCCTGGCAAGCTACAGTACATAGGGTGTCAAAGAGTCAAACACAACTGAAGTGACTGAGCTCTCTCTCTCTTTCTCTCTTACACACACTCACATCACACACTAACCTAAGAAGCTATAACCCACATATGGCATAGAATTCACTATAAAGAGCTGTATACTATCAGAGAATAGAGATGGTATCCAGAGAAAGCCAATGCAGAGGAAATAATCAAACCAGAGTTCCACCGCAATTTATATCAAAATAAGGGGACCAAAATTCACAACTGTGCTGTCAGATATGAGAACAGAAGTAATACTGTTGATATTAAGTAACCCAGAGATGTGGTAACAGCAAAGGATGTGGAACCAGAACAAGTTCCTATGGAAATGGTGGCATTTACAGCTGCCCCTGAAAAAAGTCAGAATAAAAATGAATACCAGCAGCAGCCATATCACAGTGGAGAATTAGACTGGAGTAGCTAATAGAAGCATTGACTCTACAAATCCATTACTCAAGATGGGGTTGGAAGCTTCCCTAAAAGTTATAAATAGGAGGGGATTTAGTCGCTAAGCCATGTCAGACCCTTGAAACCTCATGCAGTGTAACCAGGCAAGAATATTGGAGTGAGTTGCCATTTGCTTCTCCAGGGCATCTTCCCATCCCATGGACTGAACCCTGATCTGCTGTATTGCAAGCAGATATTTTACGATTGAGCTACCATAAATAGGAGGAAGTGGAGTCAAATTGGGATAAAAGTCCCTCAGAACAAGAACATGTTTAGAACATTGTACAAAGATCCAAGATTACCTCACTTTGGCCCAATTAAATCAGTAGGCAAGACAAAGAGATGATATCACAAAACATCACAGGGAAGACTGAAACCTGGAAAGGAACAGACATTACCTTTTCTCAAGGCCAGGAACTGGGAACATTCTGACTCCAGTGCATTTTTATCACTTTGTGGCTGAAAGATAAATGCCAACATAAGACCTGAATATCCAGAAATGTAGCCAGAGATTAAACAAAAACATATAAAATTATTTTCTATAAATATGTGCCCCCAGAATGAGGATAAATGCAAAGATTCTGTATTTCTTCCTACATATAACAGACATTCAGTTTTCTCAGCTATATGATGACAATTAGTCTTTTGTAAAAATACAGGTAACTACAGATTCAACAATTTACTTTTTCTATGAATAATATTCAAATACTGTGTTCACATGTGACTTGTCTTTGGCAAAAGTTAAATCAGAGTCTTTCTATTCCCATTCTTTCAATCCATGCCTCAACCACTTATTTCTGTCTGCTACAAAGGTAGAGATTCATGTAGTACAAAGTAATAATAATAGCTTAAGTAAAATATAATTAAGGCCATAGAGCTTGCTGTAGCAAAGCAAATTCACACTATGCCTTTCAAATTCAAGTAAAAATTGTTTTTTTAAATATACTTGTAAAATGTCTAAAAGAATATTTAAGAGACAGCACTGAAACTCAGGTTATTTTCCAGGTAACCTGTGTCTATTTCTCTATATTTTTGACTTTACCCACATGAATTTTGTTTCCTTAGCATTTTTAATAAGCAAAATCTATATGTAACCATAATGTCAAAGTCAATATTAGCTTAAGGTTTTCATCAGTAAGCCTCAGTTTGTGTGGGGGCTTTCTTGGTGGCTCAGATGGCAAAGAATGCAATGCAGAAGACATGCATTCAATCCTTGGGTCAGGAAGATACAGCGGAAAAAAGAATGACTACCCACTCCAGTAATCTTGCTTGAAGAATGCCATGGACAGAGGAGACTGGTGGACTACAGTCTATAGCATCATATAGAGTTGGAATGACTGAGCAACTGACACTTTCATTTTAGTTTGGGTTGTGCATTCGTGTGTATACATATTATCTAAAAATCCAGCTGAAAAAGAGAATGATGCAAGAAGTTAGGAAGCAATGTTGTAAAGGAGTCATATCAATCAATTAATAATAGAGATTCAATACACATAGTTTGTTGAGGTTAGAGCATGAGTAAAATACAGCTAAGCTTTCCTGTTTTTAAAGATGGAATCTATTGTCTTCATCACTGGGAGTCTTGGTGCCCTCCTCCCGTCACCGTTATTGTTACAAGAGCTGGAGTCGATTTATTTTCGTTGTGTTCCTTGCTTCCTATTGATAATATCCTGATTCTGTTGCCCCCATAATACAGAGCAAATTCTATACACCAGAGGACCTTTCCTAAAAGAAGTTTTAAGTTTTCTATCTTAAACTTTTTGTGAATCACTAGATCCCTTCAATGCAAACTTTTTTTATTGTTGTGGTTGTTGGGAGAAGGAATTTTTTAGAATCTTTGTACACAAATAAACAACCAACAAATATTTTGAAAGCTGAAAGTAATACTTACATGTTGTGATGGCTATAACATCCCAAAATGAAGCATTTATGAATGTGACAGAGTAGACAGCTGGCAGGTCATTAAAGTTCTTAAGAAGTTAGTTAATGTTACATGGAAGATATAAGTATGTATTTATAGGGATATATTTGCTGTGAATTGGCTATTAAGTGGGGAATAAACTGATTAATTTGTATAAAGAAATCAAGTATTTCCATAGACAGAAGTTAATTTTCCCAAATGCCTTCTCAGTTAGAGGATATCTGAAGTTCCAGGAGTATTATCTTTCTTCCTTTCATGGAGTTCAACTGTTTATTTTATATATAACCTATATGATACGACATATACAACTTAGTAAATAAGTTACATCCTGTTTCAGCTGTTTCTAATATTCTGCTCCTTTAAGAAAGTGTTCTGTGCTGATGAAGCAAAATGTTTGCTCTCCAGTGTCAGTCAGTTCAGTCACTCAGTCGTGTCTGACGCTTTGCGACTCCAGGGACCGCAACACGACAGGCTTTGCTGTCCATCACCAACTCCTGGAGCTTGCCAAACTCATGTCCATTGAGTCAGTGATGCCACCCAACCATCTCATCCTCTGTCTCCCCTTCTCCTCCTACCCTCCGTCTTTCCTGGTATCAGGGGTTTTTCCAGTGAGTCAGCTCTTCGAATGAGGTAGCCAAAGTATCGGAGCTTCTGTTTCAGTCCTTCCAATGAGCATTCAGGGTTGATTTCCTTTAAGAGTGACTGGTTTGACCTCCTTGCACTCCAAGGGAATTTCAAGAGTCTTCTACATGTATACTATCATATAAGAAACGAATCGCCAGTCTAGGTCCAATACAGGATACAGGATGCTTGGGGCTGGTGCACTGGGATGACCCAGAGAGATGATATGGTGAGAGAGGTGGGAGAGGGGTTCAGGATTGGGAACTCATGTACAACCGCAGTGGATTCATGTCAATGTATGGCAAAACCAATACAGTATTGTAAAGTAAAATAAAAATAAATAAATAAAAATGAAAAAAAAAAAGGCTTCTACAGCACCACAGTTTGAAAGCATCAATTATTTTGTGCTCAGCCTTCTTTATGTTCCAGTTCTCACACCTGTGCACGACTACTGGCGAAACTGTAGCTTTGACTAGATGGACCTTTGTTGCAAGGTATTTTTGTTGCAAAGTGTTGCTCTCCTTTTTTAATATGCTGTCTATGATTTTTATTGCTTTTCTTCCAAGGAGCAAGTATCTTTTAATTTCATGACTACACTCACCATCTGCAGTGATTTTGGAGCCCAAGGAAATAAAGTCTATCAATGTTTCCATTTTTTCCTATCCCCATGAAATGATGGGACTGGATGATTCAATCTTAGTTTTTTGAATGTTGAGTTTTAAGCCACCATTTTTACTCTCCTCTTTCACCTTCATCAAGAAGCTCATTTAGAGTATCCTTAATATAATTGGGATGTCTATGTAATCTACAGTTGTCTTTGTGATATTTTATTTTGCATATTAAAAGTAGAGAGTATATTGAAGAATATCAAATTCTTTAAAATTAAATATTGTTTAAGTCAAATATTGTGTGAGGAATCAGAAGTCCCAAATTCAATACCTTCAGTAATATAACCCACACAAAATTTTACTGAGTTACATTTATGAAATCCACACACATATATTTGTATTTATTTATACACCCTACTAAACCTTGAACTGTGTCATTTTTCTCTGAAAAGAGGAAAGATCTGCTAAGTAGAGTAGTAGAGTACTTGCTGTAGGGACAAAATGAGAAAAGAACGGGCATTCTTCATTTTCAATACAGTATTAATATTAGGATAGAGGACAGTGTTTAGTCTTTTAAAATATTTCCATACCTGTTTGTGACCACTACCTCCTCATAATCATCTCCTCCTATCTCAAGCCATCTTTCAGTCTCCGGTTCCAGTAATTGCCACACCATCATACATGCAGAAATCTAGTAATATTTTTAGATAATTTCAAGACTATTCATTTTGATCCTCATTATCTCAACCTCAAGATATATTCCTAACACAAGAATAGTCTTTAGGGCCAACAGATACAGTAACTATATCTATACCCAGGTATGAAAGCATGAATGATTGCAAACCATTAACAAACACTTGGAGTTTTCTCTACCAGGTAAATATGTCAAAATGTCCCATGCTCATAAACCTGTTTTCAGTAATGTGCTGGTAGAACTATGGTGTTTGAAAAAATAAATAAAATCTCTCATTTGTAGCATTTCCAAATTTTCATTTTGCCAGTAATCATATTATGGCTGAGCCATCAATGAATATCAAAAGGTTTGTAAAATTCCAAAAATTGAATAATTAGCTCTGGTGATCCAGTGCAAGCTAGGACTAGGACACCCATGGCTGGGTTAAGTTCAAAGAATACTGAGTCTATGCTTATAAGGCAATTAATTTCAGGAGGAAAGGAAATAGATCCCAATATACATTGCTCAAAGCATTTATGGATGTTTCTAATATCTGTGTAAAATTAAAATTAAGACCTGAATTATTACTCTTCCAAATTTTTGATGGAAAAATTCTCAGTATGAAGCCCATAAATTATGGCTGAAAGAGGAAAGGCAAGATACCATTATTTTTGTTATTTCTCAAAATTAACAGAAAAAATGAGTAATTATTCTTAGGTAATAAGTAAAATAAGTATATATATGTATATATATATATATATATATGCAGCATATCTATGTGGTATATCAGTCAGTTCAGTACAGTCACACAGTCATGTCCGACTCTTTATGACCCCATGAATTGAAGCACGCCAGGCCTCTCTGTCCATCACCAATTCCCAGAGTTCACTCAAACTCATGCCCATCGAATCGGGGATGCCATCCACCCATCTCATCCTCTGTCATCCCCTTTTCTTCCTGCTCTCAATTCCTCCCAGCATCAGAGTCTTTTTCAATCAGTCAACTCTTCTAATGAGGTGGCCAAAGTATTGGAGCTTCAGCTTTAGCATCATTCCTTCCAAAGAACACCCAGGACTGATCTCTTTAGAATGTACTGCTTGGAAATCCTTTCAGTCCAAGGGACTCTCAATAGTCTTCTCTAAAACCACATTGCAAAAGCATCAGTTCTTCGGGGCTCAGCTTTCTTCACAGTCAAACTCTCACATCCATACATGACCACTGGAAAAACTATAGCTTTGACTAGATGGACCTTTGTGGGCAAAGTAATCTCTCTGCATTTCAGTGTGATACCTAGGTTGGTCATAACTTTCCTTCCAAGGAGTAAGTGTCTTTTAATTTCATGGCTGCAATCACCATCTGCACTGATTTTGGAGTCCAAAAAATTAAAGTCTGACACTGTTTCCACTGTTTCCCCATCTATTTCCCATGAAGTGATGGGACCAGATGCCATGATCTTCATTTTCTGAATGTTGAACTTTAAGCCAACTTTTTCACTCTCCTCTTTCACTTTCATCAAGAGGCTTTTTAGTTCCTCTTCACTTTCTGCCATAAGGGTGGTGTCCTCTGTATATCTGAGGTTATTGATATTTCTCCCAGCAATCTTGATTCCAGCTTGTGTTTCTTCCAGCCTAGCATCTCTCATGATATACTCTGCATATAAGTTAAGTAAGCAGGGTGACAATATACAGCCTTGACGTACTCCTTTTCCTATTTGGAACCAGTCTGTTGTTCCATGTCCAGTTCTAACTGCTGCTTCCTGACCTGCATACAGGTTTCTCAAGAGGCAGGTCAGGTGGTCTGGTATTCCCATCTCTTGAAGAATCTTCCACAGTTTATTGTGATCCACACAGTGAAAGGCTTTGGTACAGTCAATAAAGCAGAAATAGAAGTTTTTCTGGAACTCTCCTGCTTTTTCCATGATCCAGCGGATCTTGGAAATTTGATCTCTGGTTCCTCTGCCTTTTCTAAAACTAGCTTGAACATCTGGAAGTTCACGATTCACATATTGCTGAAGCCTGGCTTGGAGAATTTTGACCATTACTTTACTAGCGTGTGAGATGAATGCAATTGTGCGGTAGTTGAGCATTCTTCAGCATTGCTTTTCTTTGGGATTGGAATGAAAATTGATCTTTTCCAGTCCTGTGGCCACTGCTGAGTTTTCCAAATTTGCTGGTATATTGAGTGCAGCCCTTTCACAGCATCATCTTCCAGGATGTGAAATAGCTCAACTGGAATTCCATCACCTCCACTAGCTTTCTTAGTAGTGATGATTTCTAAGGCACACTTGACTTCACATTCCAGGATGTCTGGCTCTAGGTGAGTGATCACACCATCGTGATTATCTGGGTCGTGAAGATCTGTTTTGTACAGTTTTTCTGTGTATTCTGCCACCTCTTCTTAATACCTTCTTCTTCCGTTAGGTCCATCCCATTTCTGTCCTTTATTAAGCCCATCTTTGCATGAAATATTACCTTGGTTTATCTAATTTTCTTGAAGAGATCTCTAGTCTTCCCCATTCTGTTCTTTTCCTCTGTTTCTTTGCACTGACCACTGAGGAAGGCTTTCTTATATCTCCTTGCTATTCTTTGGAAATATGCATTCAGACATGAATATCTTTCTTTTTCTCCTTTGCTTTTTGATTCTTTTCTTTTCACAGCTATTTGTAAGCCCTCTCCAGACAGCCATTTTGCTTTTTTGCATTTCTTTTCTATTGGAATGGTCTTGATTCCTGTCTCCTGCACAATGTCACAAACCTCCATCCATAGTTCATCAGGCACTCTATCTGTCAGATCTAGTCCCTTAAATCTATTTCTCACTTCCACTGTATAATCATAAGGGATTTGATTTAGGTCATAACCTGAATGGTCTAGTGGTTTTTCCTTCTTTCTTCAAATTAAGTCTGAATTTGGCAATAAGGAGTTCATGATCTGAGGCCCAGTCATCTTCCAGTCTTGTTTTTGCTGACTGTATAGAGCTTCTCCATCTTTGGCTGCAAAGAATATAATCAATCTGATTTCGTTGAGATTGGTGATGATCTGGTGATCATCTGGTGATGTCCATGTGCAGAGTCTTCTCTTGTGTTGTTGGAAGGGGTGTTTGCTATGACCAGTGCATTCTCTTGGCAAAACACTATTAGTCTTTTCCCTGCTTCATTCCATATCCAAGGCCAAATTTGCCTTATCCCAGGTGTTTCTTGACTCCCAATTTTGCATTAGTCCGCTATAATGAAAAGGACATCTTTTTTGGGTGTTAGTTCTAAAAGGTCTTGTAGGTCTTCATAGATTCGTTCAAATTCAGCTTCTTCAGCATTGCTGGTTGGGGTATAGGCTTGGATTACTGTGATATTGAATGGTTTGCCTTGGAAATGAACAGAGATCATTCTGTCGTTTCTGAGATTGCATCCAAGTACTGCATATCAGACTCTTTTGTTGACCATGATAGCTACTCCATTTCTTCTAAGGGATTCCTGCCCACATTAGTAGATGTTCATGTCAGTTAAATTCACCCATTCCAATCCATTTACCTCTCTGATTCCTAGAATGTCGATGTTCAGTCTTGCCATCTCATGTTTGTCCACTTCCAATTTGCGTTGATTCACGGACCTAACATTCCAGGTCAATATGCAATACTGCTCTTTACAGCATCAGACCTTGCTTCTATCATCAGTCACATCCACAGCTGGGCATTGTTTTTGCTTTGGCTCCATCCCTTCATTCTTTCTGGAGTTATTTCTCCACTGATCTCCGGTAGCATATTGGGCACCTACCGACCTGGGGAGTTCCTCTTTAGTATCCTATCATTTTGCTTTTTCATACTGTTCATGGGGTTCTCAAAGCAAGAATACTGAAGTGGTTTGCCATTCCCTTCTCCAGTGGACCACATTCTGTCAGATGTCTCCACCATGACCCACCCGTCTTGAGTGGTCCCACATGGCATGGCTTAATTTCACTGAGTTAGACAAGGCTGTGGTCCATGTGATCAGATTGAATAGTTTTTGTGATTATGGTTTCAGTGTGTCTGCCCTCTGATGCCCTCTTGCAACACCTACTGTCTTACTTGGCTCTCTCTCTCTCTCTCTCTCTCTCTCTCTCTCGCTATATATATATATATATATATATATATATATATATATACACACATATATATATGATATGTTTATCATTAAATATTTTTCAGCCATAAAGGAATAATTAAATCTTGCCCTATGTAAAAGGATGGACCTTGATGGCAGTATGCTAAGATAAATTGGTGAGATAGAATAAGATTAATTCCTCATGACCTCTTTTATATGCTGAGTTTAAAAAAAAAAAAAATCCAAGCTCATAGATACAGGAATAGATTGTTGGTTGCTGGGGTGGCAGATATAGAAAAATGGCTGAAAATATATGAGTTAATATTTTCAAAAAAAGAAGGCATGCTAGACAGCACATGTTATATGGTACATTTTATAAGAAAGAAGCAAAAATCAGACAATAAATATATATTGTGCTATGGCAATTTATAATAAGAAACATTTATATTTGATCTTTATTCCCAGTCCCCTACATAAGGCTCTTAAAACCTTGTAAATTCCTAAGTGTTAGAGTAATAGGGGCATCTCTTGTTTTAATGAGGTGACTCTGGGAGGGCTCTTGGAAAGTTTCTAGATGGGGGGGGGTGATCAAAATAAAGCCCAAGTCATGATTAGAAGCATGGGATCTTCCCCCACAACTTATCTAGGGAGGAAAAAGGGGCTGGAAATAGAGTTAATAACTGAACATAATAGATAAATAAATAAATATTGAGTGAATATGTTTACAACTTACAGACTCATAAAATCCTACATGTGGATGCAGAATAAGTTCTGGAAAGCCAGGAAAAATAAAAAATCTTACATGTCTGTTCTTGAGGCACCTCAAAGAAATAATGACTGGATCTCCATTTATTAGTATTTGCTTTTTACTCTCAAAAATAATACTTCGGTTTCATTCACCAGAGATTATTTGATAATCTTCTACTTTAAAAACCATACCAATTTCCACATATAATAGACCAGAGGTGAAATGGACTGGCACCTGCCCCTTGACTGCATCCTTTTTAGGGTATTTGGTAGAATTTTGAATTAAAATTAATTTCCAATGGTAATTTATTAAGTCGGAAAGAATTTTAAGAACAGCATGTTTTCTATGTCCTGGAATGTTAGAGGTAAAAGAGCTGTTATCCTTCCCATTTCACATCAGTGAAAATCAGGGGTTATTTATTTATTTATTTCAATTAAAAAATAAAGACTGAATCCTCTTTGTTTCTAAAACTTAGGGTGAAAAAAGCCTCTTTCTTTGACTAGGCCCATGTAGTATATGGGGAAATCTAAACATCGGTATAATATGGATTACTATGATATAAATTAAACATCTTTTAAATAGGTTTTAAGATATTTTAAATATTAATTTGCATATTCCAAATTGATACATGAGGCTCTATAATAATCCATATGCAATTTATTTTACTATTCTATGATTATTTATAAACCCTATCATGTTATTTCTAAAATAATTTTCACTAAGCTATTGACACTAAATAAATATCTTAACAGAAACTTCCATATGTTGTTATTTATAAAATGAAAAAGGAGTAGGTAAACACAAATTTAAGTCTATAATTGTTTCATTTGTCATGCATTTCTAAGGTAAGCTGAATTATCACAGATTTGTCAGATGCATTACATAATATAGATTACAAAATGCATATCACCAGGGAAATGTATTTATCACACATTAAATTAAACTTTCTCTCATTGTCTTAATAAAGCACTGCTGCTGCTGCTGTTGAGTCACTTCAGTCGTCTCCGACTCTGTGCGACCAAATAGACGGCAGCCCGCCAGGCTCCCCCATCCCTGGGTTTCTCCAGGCAAGAATAATGGAGTGAGTTGCCACTTCCTTTTCCAATGCATGAAAGTGAAAAGTGAAAGTGAAGTCACTCAATCTATCTGACTCTTAGCGACCCCATGACTGCAGCCCACCAGGCTCCTCCATTCATGGGATTTTCCAGGCAAGAGTACTGGAGTGGGGTGCCATTGCCTTCTCCATAATAAAGCACTAGATGGAATCAACTATGGAAAATATGTAACAATGTATACAGGATTAAGTCTACCAGCCAAATCACTATATTATGTTGTATTATATTTTTGAAGCTATGTTGTTGCAGCTTTCTCAATAGGGAAATCTCATATTGTGAAGATCATTAAGCATGGGGCAAGTCTGCTGTATTGTACAGTACTAACACCATTTAGACATGTTCAGAATATTTAGACATGCTTCTTAGGTTGGTGAAACTGAATGTATTGGGAGTCCATCCCTCTGCAAGGTACATGTTAATCTAGCAAGGTTTTCTATCAGGATGTGTTTAACTATGTCACATGAGCCCTAACAATCAGAAATTTAGCTCCAGCCTTGCATTCATTAAACTAGGTAAGTAGGTGGGTTTAGTCGCCAAGCCATGTCTGACTCTTACAACCCCATGGACTATAGCTTGCCGGGCTCCTCTGTCCATGGGGTTTCCCAGGCAAGAATACTGGAGTGGTTTGCCATTTCCTTCTCCAGGGGATTTTCCTGACCCAGGGATCAAACCCTGGTCTCCTGCATTGCAGGTAGATTCTGTACAGATTGAGCCACCAGGGAACTAGAGACACCAAGAAATGGCAGCTGCTCCCCCTAGGGGAGGCAGTGGAAGGAGAGCTTCTGTCTAGCATCTATGACAAAAAAAACTGAGCTGTTTCTGCCCAGCAACAAAAGTCGTGGATTAGAAAACTGCTTCTCCCATGTGATTTGAGTATAATCTCTGGTTGTTTCAACTTCAGAAATTGTTCTCCATTTCTTTCTGACATATCAAATATTATTTACTACATTAGTATACTCTCTAAAACAGGTTTTTGTAGTTATTTTTTAAAATTACCAAACAGTGAAATAAAATAGCGTTAAACTAGGTTTAGAACAGTGTTTTTCAAGCTGACAGCTCATGAAATCAATTTATTAAGTCATGGCCAAGATTTATTTTTAATGAACAGAAATATCATGGTCTTATGACATAAACTGTATGTAACATTATAGCTTCACAAAACATTTGTTTCACGCATGCCAGTTCAGGTATAATATATTTATGTATATATATATATGTATGTGCTAAGTCACTTCAGTCGTGTTCAACTCTTTGGGACCCCATGGACTGTAGCCCACCAGGCTCCAGTGCCCATGGGATTTTCCAGGCAAGAATACTGGAGTGGGTTGCCTTTTCCTTCTACAATGTGTGTGTGTGTGTGTGTGTGTGTGTGTTTTCATAAATATATGCATATATGTATTAATGTATTTGTGTATACACACATACACACACATACATTATATATGTCCTGTGTGTGTGTGTTGCTCGCTTAGTCATGTCTGACTCTGTGTGACCCCATGGACTGTAGCCCTCCAGGCTGCTCTGTCCATAGGATTCTCCAGGCAAGAATACTGGAGTAGGTTGCCTTTTCTTTCTCTAGTATATACCTTGGATCCCACGTAAAACAGTTTTTACTGAAGTTGGGAGAAAAAAAAATGGCCACTAGTTAAATGTACTTTGCTTGAGTATTTTGGGTATATAGCACACTTTTTAAAGAAACTCTGAGATGAAGTATTATATAATTGGTATATATCAATTAATCACCAGATGAAGCTTTTATACCTCCACCCTACTCCCAACCAGTATTTAACTATACATAAATTATAGAGCAAAACAAAGCATTCCAGAAAACACCACTCCCCATATCCAAATAATTCAGGCTGTCTCTTATTTTAATGACTTTTCCCCTTTCCAGTAGGATCTAAAAATATGTAATTGTGCTCCTTTTTGAAAACACGACTTCATCCCCTGGTATGATCTCGGCTGTTACTTTATCTTAGAGATAGAAAGCTTTTAGAATTTTCTCTTAGAATGATAAGAAACTATTGTACACCTTTGTATAAATATATCAAGAGATTCCTTCAGTGGACAGGTCATATCTGACTTGTTTGAGCTATTTCATTTTATAGAATTCAATAGTTTATTTCCTTTGTTGAATTCTGCGGTTCTTTCTGTTTGTGGAAAATCTCTTGACAATGATGAATACATAACAATATTTCTGGACAGACAAAGTGCCAAAGATCTTCATAGCTAAGGAAGATATTGTCTGGTGGGATGTGAATACAAGTTATTAGCATCAAAATAATAATAGCAACCACTGCAGAAAAGTAAAAACAAATTAAATTTCTGCTAATTCACTCAGTCTAAATGGAACATGTATGTTGAAATATAATTTGTCTTAATATGTTCATTTGAGTTTTAGATTAAGAGGTAATTATGAGCTTGAAGTGCATTTGCAATGAGGGAGATCAGTATTGTTGATTTTGACTTCTTGCGGATGATTTTATTTGTAGAAAGGAAGAAAAAACTAGCTTACAGAAAAAAATATTTTTGAAATTGAAATGTGTTATTGGTTCACATTTTATTTCCTCTCCATTCCTGTCATGGTTCATTCAGGAATATTTTCTCTGCCCCATTGACTTTGGATTTGGTCAAATAACTTGATTTGCTCAATGGAATGTGGACGTACATGACATAAGTCACATTCTAATTAGAGCTGTAAATGCCCCAGTGTTGTTCAAATCTGTCCCCCCCACTTCCCATTCAGGCTTCTGCCATCAATCAGAATAGTTTGCTCAATGTAGAAACTGCTCCTTCATCTGGGGTCCTAGAAAGAGAAGACACAAAAACCTTGGCCCAGTCTTACACATAGCTGCAGATTAAGGATTTCTCTCATTTTATATAAGTAAGAATGTAATGAAATCTACTGTTTCCAAGGTAGTTTATTGTTGAATCAAAAGCTTATTAATATGGTACATAGAGCAGTGAATATGTTCTTAGATGCTTGTCTGTAAAAGAAAAATTTTTTAAATATAATTCATAAGAAAGAAAATAAATTAAAAAATTAAAACATCTTTAATAATTGGGAACCACTGTTGAATTGGTGTTTTGCTGCATATAAAATAAAATATCTCTACTTTTTTTAGAAACATAGAGGCACATGTTATCCAGATAAAGAAAAATATCTTAATAAAGAGAGAATTTGAAACATGAATTTTGCTCTTCCAAAGTTTTTTTGACCCATGAAATGGCATGATTGCCCTAACTACTACTTTGATGTTAACCGTTTATGCTATAAATAAAAGACATAGGGCATTCGGTTTAATCTGTATCCTGAAAGGAATAAATAACTCTAAAATCTTAGAGTCTCCTTATCCTAAACTGGTAAATTGGAAAAATACTATCAGTCTAAGAATTTCTTTTAGTTTAGGATCAAATGAGAAAATGCACATGAAACAAGGTTGTATTAGTACATTTATGACCATTGTTCTATGTTTTGGTTGTGGTACAGAAAAGTATTAATTTGGTAGAGAGCATTTGAGATGCTGAATTATTCCCTGACTTCCAGACTCATATATTTAACACCTTCCTTAATACCTATAGATAAGTACACAAACTGAATTTCAAACATTACAGGTTCCTTATGACTCCTACCTAGGAAGCCTGCTCCTACAGTCTAACATCTCAGCTACTGCTTACCACAATATTCTAATTGCTGAAGCCACAGATCTTGGTTTATCCTTAATCCTTTTCTTTCTCAAATGTATCAAGTTTTCAGTGAATCAGGTGAATTTTACCTTCAAAACATACCCCAAAGTTGACAACTGCTCATCAACTCCATCATCACCATCCTGGCACATGTTGTTGCATTATCATTCAATAACAAGAGTCTAATGACTGTTCTCCTTCTTCTGGCCCTTGTCCTTTTCACAGTAGTCCCAACACAGAAATTAGGCGACCATATTAAAGAATAAACAAAATCCTTTCCATCTTTTGCTCAAAATATTCCAGAGGCCTCTTGTCTCACTCAGGGTAAAAACCCAAGAGGCTTTCTTGGAGCCTATACTAATGGCATAGGTACCTCTCCCCCCTCACCACATTACTTCTCTCCACTTTCCTAACCCATCACATGCTACTCCATTGATGCTGGCTCCTGCAAAGTTCCTTGAACATCCAAGGATGTTCTTACCTCATTTTGAACTTGATGATTATCCTGTCTGGCAAATCTTCTCCCATATTACTCAGACCCATCCTGTCTCCTTGTTGGGTCACAAGTAGTCAAAAGTAATGCTCTCAGGATGGAGGCCTACCCTGAACAACCCTATCTGAAATTTCAACTCTACCCACTCATGCAAATATACTTCATACCTTCTTTCCTGCTTACTTTCCCTCCTCAGAACTTATCACCACATTGCACACTATATATTTAGTTTTTATTTTTGTCCTTTCTAGTTCAAAGAGGGGAGATTTTGTATAGTTTAGGTTTTTTTTTTTTTCCTCCTGAAATATATTCCCAGTGCCCAGAGTTATCAGGCACTCAGTAAAATTTATTGTCTAAGGAATGAGCCTATATAGGACTTGCCAAGAAGTGTGAAAAACTAGCGTTGTCTCTCTTATCCCATTGTGATAGCAAAAATGAATAAGGAACAAGAAGCTTAAAGAGAGAGGAAGATGGTTTGAGGGGAGGGGCTCTATCAGTGTGTTGTATCAGAAGGACTATTGGTAGAAGGGGGACTGTAAATATTCAGGCTTGGGGAAAACAAAATCTTTCTTATCCAGAAGTTATTAGTGGAAATCTTGGGAGATGAGACGTCTGAGGAAGCTATAAAAAGGTCTAAGAAAGAAAGAACTGGCTATAATTACCTGCCAAGCCAACATCAGCTCCTACATGACCTGCCATATTAAAATGTGTAATTTCTTTGAATGCACCATCCATGAACCCAACACTTGGAAAGTTAGGAACACTGGTAAATGTGTGTGTGTGGGGGGGTGGTGTGGGTGTGGTTATTTTTACTTCTGGTGTGGGAGTCGCTAAGGCTAGTAGACTTAAGATGGAAGTCAGAAGCTGACCACGCCCACTGTTTCATTTCCACCAAAGAAAGTGAAAGTGAAAGGACTTCCCTCATAGCTCAGTTGGTTAAGAATACACCTTCAATGCAAGATAGCCTAGTTCAATTCCTGGGTTGGGAAGATTTCCTGGAAAAAGGATAGGCTACCCACTCCAGTATCCCTAGGCTTCCCCTGTGGCTCAGCTTGTAAAGAATCCACCTGCAATGTGGGAGACCTAGGTTCGATCCATGGGTTGTGAAGATCCACTAGCAAAAGGAAAGGTTATCCACTCCCGTATTCCGGCCTGGAAAATTCCGTGGACTGTATAATCCATGGGGTTGCAAAGAGTCTGACAAGACTGAGTGACTTTCACTTTCAGCCTAGGCTAAAGCAGTAGCTAGCTATGGGAAATGATCTGAAATCTGACTCAGAGCAGGTGCTTAGTTCTATTTCCCCCAGAGTCATTAATAACAGTGAGAATATAGATTCTGTCTCAAAAGGAGCAGTACAATCAATATGTACTATAGTTGAGGGAAAAAAAAAAAAAGAACAGACATATCAGCATTAAACACCTACAGTATGAAAGAGGTTTAATGGAGAAAGAGACAATATCCCTGATACCTAGAGAGAGAAGTCCAGGTTTTGGGGGAGAAAATGGAGATTGAGAGGACTGGACAGTTGTCGTATAGAGTACAGGCATGAAAGGATGTGTTTGCAGTGTATCAAGAACTTGATGCATTGGCTCTGAATTTCTGGCAACTATATTCAACTGCCTCATAAACTGGAAACACAAGTGCTTGTAGTTGTCACATTTGAAACAAAGAAAAAAAAAGTAAATCAGTGTTATATTCACAACTTCAACAATGGTTAGTGGTGCTGGTAAAAATAGTCTATGTTGATTTATAAGGTGATCTGTGTACTGAGACTGTTATATGCATCTTATGTTGGATTTTAATGTGTAAAAATTATAATTTAATCTCAATTTACTCATCAATAGCAATAAAACTTGTTTTAAATAACAGTTCCAGTTCCAGTTAAGTCCCTCAGTCGTGTCCAACTCTTTGCAACCCCATGAATCGCAGCACGCCAGGCCTCCCTGTCCATCACCGGCTCCCAGAGTCCACTCAAACTCATGTCCATCAAGTCAGTGATGCCATCCAGCCATCTCATCCTCTTTTGTCCCCTTCTCCTCCTGCCCCCAATCCCTCCCAGCATCAGAGTTTCTTCCAATGAGTCAACTCTCTGCATGAGGTGGCCAAAGTACTGAAGTTTCAGCTTTAGCATCAGTTCATCCAATGAACACCCAAGACTGATCACTTTTAGTATGTACTGCTTGGATCTCCTTTCAGTCCAAGGGACTCTCTCGAGTCTTCTCCAACACCACAGTTCAAAAGCATCAATTCTTCCGCGCTCAGCTTTCTTCACAGTCCAACTCTCACCTTCATACATGATCACTGGAAAAACCATAGCCTTGACTAGACGGACCTTTGTTGGCAAAGTAGTCTCTGCTTTTGAATATGCTATCTAGGTTGGTCATAACGTTCCTTCTAAGGAGTAAGCGTCTTTTAATTTCATGGCTGCAATCACTATCTGCAGTGATTTTGGAGCTCAGAAAATTAAAGACTGACACTGTTTCCACTGTTTCCCCATCTGTTTGCCAGGAAGTGATGGGACCAGCTGCCATGATCTCAGTTATCTGAATGTTGAGCTTTAAGCCAACTTTTTCACTCTTCTCTTTCACTTTTATCAAGAGGCTCTTTAGTTCTTCTTCACTTTCTGTCATAAGGGTGGTGTCATCTGCATATCTGAGGTTATTGATATTTCTCCTAGCAATCTTGATTCCAGCTTGTGCTTCCTCCAGCCCAGCTTTTCTCTTGATGTACTCCGCATATAAGTTAAATAAGCAGGGTGACAATATACAGCCTTGACCTACTCCTTTTCCTATTTGGAACCAGTCTGTTGTTCCATGTCCAGTACTAACTGTTGTTTCCTGATCTGCATATAGGTTTCTCAAGAGGCAGATCAGGTGGTCTGGTATTCCCATCTCTTGAATTTTCCACAGTATATTGTGATCCATACAGTCAAAGGCTTTGGCATAATAAATAAAGTAGAAGTAGATGTTTTTCTGGAACTCTCTTGTTTTTTTTCCATGATGCAATGGATGTTGGCAATTTGATTTCTGCTTTCTCTGCCTTTTCTAAAACTAGCTTGAACATCTGGAAGTTCAGAGTTCACATAATGCTGAAGCCTGGCTTGGAGAATTTTATGCATTACTGTACTAGCGTGTGAGATGAGTGCAATTGTGCAGCAGTTTGAGCATTCTTTGGCATTGTCTTTCTTTGGCATTGGAATGAAAACTGACCTTTTCCAGTCCTGTGGCCATGGCTGAGTTTTCCAAATTTGCTGGCATATTGAGTACAGCCCTTTCAGAGCATCATCTTCCAGGATTTGAAATAGCTCCACTTGAATTCTGTCACCTCCACTGGCTTTGTTCGTAGTGATGCTTTCTAAGGCCCACTTGACTTCACATTCCAGGATGTCTGGCTCTAGGCGAGTGATCACACCATCGTGATTATCTGGGTTGTAAAGATCTGTTTTGTATAGTTCTTCTCTGTATTTGTGCCACCTCTTCTTAATACCTTCCGCTTCTGTTAGGTCTATATCATTTCTGTCCTTTATCGAGCCCATCTTTGCATGAAATGTTCCTTTGGTATCTTTAATTTTCTTGAAGAGATCTCTAGTCTTTTAATAACAGGAGTTATCTTAATGCTTTTTTTTTTTCCTTGTAAAACTAGCCTCTGAGTTGAAGCAATAAAAGAAATCTCTGGATATCATTAACCCATACATTAGAACTAGAGTATAAGGTCAATTGTGATCATTCACAAAACAATCCATTTATTAAGAATGTTTTTTATGCTTTTATGTAGCATTATATGCCATAATGTAACTAAGTTTACCCATAAACATGTACCAGTTTACTATAAAGATTAAGAATAATTTCCACTTAGTATATGAGAAAATAAGTATCTCTAATTAGAAATATATTAATTCTCTTAGTTTCATATTTTCATTAAAAATCCTACAATACTATCCCATTTTAAAGTGCTAATAATTGGAAAACTCATCTTGCAGAACAACAGAACAAGAGCTAGTTTCCTAACTTTATGAAGCTTGCCTTAAATAAATTACTAATGTACCCTGCAATAGGCTGAACACATTTATATTTATGTTTTTGATAAAATGCCCTTTTGCAATTATTACTTATTGCTATGGGTTGTTAAGTACGTATTGTACACAAATAATCCTGATAAAATGTTTTAAGATAAACTTATATTGTGTGCTGGTGATTGAACAAAAAGGTGGCTGCTTCAATCATGTTCCGTAAGAACAGTTTTATCTATGCCAGGGAAGAAGCCTTGAAAGTGTATTATTTTACCTGCAGAAAATTGCTCTCACATCTATATATTAATAATAAAATGTAGAAACACTATGACGGCAGTTGTTCAGATTCTCTCTACAGTTATATATCTAAGGAATACACATAAATTCTCCTGTTTACACTAAGAGCAGTGAGTTACTTTCTGTACCCAACTCTTGTCGGTCCGCCTGACAGCAGGTAGATGATGAAGCTCAGGTGCGAGTCCTGACTCCCAAGGAGAAAGCACATGTCTATGGCCATTGCTGAATCTGACAAGCATTTTCATAAAAAAAAAAAACAAAACAAAACAAACAAAAAACACACAACATTGTGGATTTCTTTCTGCAATTTTTGGGAGGGAGAAGAGGCAACAACACAGAGATTACTACTTCCTCCATAAATTAACCATCCATAAATTGATTCTTTTTGATTATATAATAGACTTGTACATCCTTTGGAAAATGTATCATTGATCTCATTTCTAACAATCTAAATACTATCTTAAAATGTTGAGTGTCATTTATCTATTACAAAGATAGTACATATTCTGTTTGGAATTTTTTTAAGAGAGTATGCTAACTTGATTAAGTCAGTTAAAATTAAATTTAACCAATTCTTAGAAACTGGTACTGCTGATAGTGGTTATGATAGAGTTTTAATGTATGAGACAAATCTTTGGGACTGGAGGGAACTAATTTTTGAAGACTTTCTTAGTTTTAAAATAAGATTTTAACGTTTTGGAAATAATCTTCATGACAATATTCAGCTATGAACTTTTTTTTTTAATGAAGAAAACGCAAAGATGCCCTGTTTTTTAAGACTCAATATTTTACAATGCATCTACTATTGTGTCTCAAACAACTAAGAACAATTCAAATTCTTTCAATTTAAAAATCTTGATCATTAACTTTCTTTTTTAAATTTAAATTTATTTATTTTAATTGGAGGCTAATTACTTTACAATATTGTATTGGTTTTGCCATACATCAACATGAATCCACCACGGGTGTACACGTGTTCCCCATCCTGAACCCCCTCCCACCTCCCTCCCCATACCATCCCTCTGGGTCATCCCAGTGCACCAGCCCCAAGGATCCTGTATCCTGCATCAAACCTGGACAGGCGATTCATTTCTTAGATGATATTAGACATGTTTCAACATTCTCCCAAATCATCCCACCCTTTCCCTCTCCCACAGAGTTCAAAAGACTGTTCTATACATCTGTGTCTCTTTTGCTGTCTCGCATACAGAGTTATTGTTACCATCTTCCTAAATTCCATATATATGCGTTAGTATATTGTATTGGTTGGAGAAGGAAATGGCAACCCACTCCAGTGTTCTTGCCTGGAGAATCCCAGGGATGGCAGAGCCTGGTGGGCTGCCATCTATGGGATTGCACAGAGTCGGACACAACTGAAGCGACTTAGCAGCAGCAGCATACTGTATTGGTGTTTTTCTTTCTGGCTTACTTCACTCTGTATAATAGGCTCCAGTTTCATCCACCTCATTAGAACTGATTCTAATGTATTATTTTTAATGGCTGAGTAATACTCCATTGTGTATATGTACCACAGCTTTTTTATCCATTCATCTGCTGATGGGCATCTAGGTTGCTTCCATGTCCTGGCCATTATAAACAGTGCTGCAATGAACATTGGGGTACATGTGTCTCTTTCAATTCTGGTTTCCTCGGTGTGTATGCCCAGCAGTGGGATTGCTGGGTCATAAGGCAGTTCTATTTCCAGCTTTTTAAGGAATCTCCACACTGTTCTCCATAGTGGCTGTATTAGTTTGCATTCCCACCAACAGTGTAAGAGGGTTCCCTTTTCTCCACATCCTCTCCAGCATTGATTGCTTATAGACCTTTGGATTGCAGCCATTCTGACTGATGTGAAATGGTACCTCATCGTGGTTTTGATTTGCATTTCTCTGATAATGAGTGATGTTGAGCATCTTTTCATATGTTTGTTAGCCATCATCCAATGCATATTTATACTCCAGAACATTTTTTATATCTTCTTTAAAAACTGTGGAAAATTCTGAAAGAGATGTGAATATCAGACCACCTGACCTGCCTCTTGAGAAACCTGTATGCAGATCACGAAGCAACAGTTAGAACTGGACATTGAACAACAGACTGGTTCCAAATAGGAAAAGGATTATGTCAAGGCTATATATTGTCACCCTGCTTATTTAACTTTATGCAGAGTACATCATGACTAACAGTGGGCTGAAGGAAGCACAAACTGGAATCAAGGTTGCCAGGAGAAATATCAATAACCTCAGATATGCAGATGACACCACCCTTATAGCAGAAAGTGAAGAAGAACTAAAGATCCTCTTGATGAAAGTAAAAGAGGAGAATGAAAAAGTTGTCTTAAAGCTCAACATTCAAAAAACTAATATCATGGCATCTGGTCCCATCACTTCATGGCATATAGATAGGGAAACAGTGGGAAAATGGCTGACTTTATTTGGGGGGGGGGGGTGCTCCAAAATCCCTGCAGATCACCATCTGCAGCCATGTGATTGCAGCCATGAAATTAAAAGACTCTTACTCGTTGGAAGGAAAGTCATGGTCAACCTAGACAGCATATTGAAAAGCAGAGACATTATTTGTCAACAAAGATCTATGTAGTGAAGGCTATGGTTTTTCCAATAGTCAAGTATGGATGTGAGACTTGGTCTATAAAGAAAGCTGAGCATTGAAGAACTGATGTTTTTGAACTGTGGTTATGGAGAAAACTCTTAAGAGTCCCTTGGACTGCAAGGAGATCCAACTAGTCCATCTTAAAGGAAATCAGCCCTGCATATTCATTGGAAGGTCTGATGCTGAAGCTGAAACTCCAATATTTTAGTCATCTGATGCAGAGTTGACTCATTTGAAAAGACCCTGATGTTGGAAGATTGAAGGAAAGAGGAGAAGGGGGCAACAGAAGATGAGCTAATTAGATGGTATCACTGACTCAATGGACATGAGTTTGGGTAAACTCCAAGAGTTGGTGATGGACAGGGAACCCTGGCATGCTGTGGTTCATGGGGTCACAAAGAGTCGGAAACGACTGAGTGACTGAACTGAACTGAACTATGTTCATAGAAAGTGAAAAATACATTTGTATACATTAAAAATTAGAAAATCATAAACAGTAAATTTATAATCCTACTAGGCATGCTAGGTTTGCCCAGGATAGGTATCAATTGGTATTTATTTGCTCACATGCTTTTATCAGCATACTCTTGGCTACAAGAAACAGAAAATCCTGCTTGTCTGGTTTAAAACATAAGAAATACATTTTCTTGCTGTAAAACAAGAGACTGGAGATAAAAGACTCCAGGATTACAAATTTAGCTGCTAAGAAGTTTCATTAAGGACCAATGGACCTTTAAAAATCTGTGCTGCCACCCTTAGCATGTTGGCTTGCTCACAGGCTAACTCTTTACAAGGCCAAAGAAAACCTACAGCCGTTCCAGCCAACACACCCAGAAATGAAAAAGGCCAGTGAATGTGAAGGGAAGATGTTTTCCTTTTAAGATGATAGAAAACCTATTCTAGAGGATCCTGGGAAACAGGCCTTTTTAAATCTAATTGCCTAGAATTGCTTCACAAGCCAATGCCCAAATCCATGACTAAAAATAAGAATGAGGTCTGAATGGCTGGTTCAACCTGATCAAGTAGAAACCTGGAGCTGGAGATGGGTGATTATTTATTGACTCGGTGAGGACTGAAAACAAAAATTTGACTCAGTCAGAAAAGAAGTAAATATTTATTGGTCAAGCAACCACAAGTTTCCACTACTGGTTTTTAAACATTTCTTCAAATATTTTCTAAAAATTCCATCTTTTATTCACCTAGATCCTGTGAAGTATTAATAAACCAGCTGCCCACTTTGTTTTGCTTGGGTTTTTGGATAGATAAGACAAATATGATTGCAGTGTGAGTAGAATTCCTATGTCCAGTTGAAATATTTCTGTACTTTCTTCATTTTCAAAGAGTAACTTGAGTAATTTTAGATATTTGTTAGGAAAAATTGCATTTATCCTAACAGCGTGCAATACAAGCCCAACTTGGACTTTTTTTTAATTTTTTTAAAGACATCATCGTTTATTGTGCTGGGAGAGGGGAAGATAACTGATGAAGGCAACAATGATGAATTACATAAGATAAAGTAATAAGGCTTTCTACTTCTAATATAATATTTCTTAGTCTCACTAGATTTCCCATATGTCAGTATTTTCTTTATGCTTTTGATCTCAAAGGATATAAAACACTAGTTAATCACATTGCTTTTTATCATCCCTTAATAGATCAGTGTGCATTTCACACTGTACTAGGCCAGCATGATAGGAATATGGAATCAAAGAACTTTCAGATATAATGCTTTCTTAGCTGGTACCTATGATTGATGCTGTGCTTGCTAACATGAATTCATGCTTGCTCCTCTCAACAAAAGACAACTGGAACAGAAAGGTGAAATAATTTTAAAGTGATAAATAAGCCTGTCATCTAAAAGCCACACCTTTCATTAAAATCTATTCCTAGTTTAACACACTTTGTTAAGCCACATTGATAATGAGATTTAGGTTGTACACTAAGACTTCTTTCCCTTAAAAGGTACATATTGCTCAAGATGATATTAAATGTGTAAATTCAGTTTAACTAAGATTCTATTAAAAACATATTGAATTAGTTTTATGAATTAAAAACTTGCATTTGGGTAAGAGAAGCAATGAACTCCAAAATAATGGTTTAAACAAATTATCTTTCTTATTCTTTTGTAAGAACTTGAAAATCTAGGACTGATGCTGTGGCTCCAACATGTTTTCAAAGCACACATGTCTATTCTGACATCATTTGTTTCCTTGCTTTTGTTATGATTTCGTTTTTACACTTGCAAGAGGGCTGCCAGAGCTCTAGCCATTAAGCTGACATCTTGGGGCACAACAAGGTAAAACACAAATAAGGTTCAATGGGTTCCCAGTAACTTCTGTCTTTATTTTATTGATAAAAACTTCATTACCTGACAACAAGAGTTGCAAAGGAAGTTGGAGAATTTTTTAGGAAGATGAGGGAGAAGCTTAAAGCCACAGTTAAGTCCCACACTTGGGAAATAGGAGGGAATGGCTATTGGGAGAACCTAGCTGTTTTGCCCCATTTATCAGAGCAAGAGAAGCCTGCTTTTAGCAACTTGTTTAACAGTTCAAAAATTAAAGAATTATATAGGTAAATGAAATAAAAGTCACAATCAAGCATATTTTTATCTGGGATGCTGATAACAGTATAGTCCAAAAAAGGGCAAAGGAGTATAAAACGTATTACAAACTCTCCCCTTCAGGCCCACCAGAATTTCACATGGTTTCACAGTTTCAACTTTTTTTTTTTTTTTGGTACCAATAACTCTCAAATATGCACATCAAATCTCTCTCCCCTCATCTGCTATCTTATGTGCACAGACACACATGACCCAGTGTTGACTAATTCATTTCAACGTGTCAAAAACTGAGTCTGATGGTTTTTTTCATTTCTTTTTTTTCTTTACTATTTTTAGGATTTTTATTTTTAATTGGAGGATAATTGCTTTACAGTATTGTGTTGATTTCTTCTATACAGCGTGAATCAGCTATAAGTATGCATATATCCCCTCCCTTTTGAGCCTCCCTCCAACCTTTTATCTTCCCATGTCATTACAGAGCACCAGGCTGAGCTCTGTTTGTTATATCCAACTATCAGCTAATTATTTATTTTACACATGGCAATGTATATATGTCAATACTACTGTCGCAATTATTCCCACTGTCTCCTTCCGCTGATGAGTCCATAGGTCTGTTTTCTCTACGTCTGTACCTCTATTCCCGTCCTGCAAATAGGTTGGTTTCTTTTTTTTTTTTAATTTTTATTTTTACTTTATTTTACTTTACAATACTGTATTGGTTTTGCCATACATTGACATGAATCCACCACGAGTGTACATACGTTCCCAAACATGAACCCCCCTCCCACCTCCCTCCCCATAATTTCTATTAATAGCTTGACCATTTTACTTCAAGGATTAAAACTCTATAGTGAACTTTTATTATGTATTCCCCTTCACTTCCCTTATAGAACTAGCTCCCAGTCCTATATATCACTTCTCCAAAATTTCTTCAAATAAGCCTTTTATCTATCCTTACTGTCATCTTCTTCATTTATATTCTGGATTTTTCAAGGACAAACTGTTTTCTCACCTTTTTCTCTTCATATATATATACACACACGCATCTGCAAACTATACCTCCA
This sequence comes from Ovis canadensis, assembly GCF_042477335.2. Taxonomy (NCBI): domain Eukaryota; kingdom Metazoa; phylum Chordata; class Mammalia; order Artiodactyla; family Bovidae; genus Ovis; species Ovis canadensis. The sequence goes on from NC_091245.1 coordinate 137,779,002, forward strand.
AGAAAGCCACTAGTGTGAGCCCCTTAGAATCTGAAGACTTGGGAACCAAGGGAACAGATGGTGTAAATTCTAGTCCAAGGGCAGGGGAGAGATCAATGTTGCAGCCCAAACAGGCAGGCAAGATACAAAAGGGGTAAGTTCCTTTCTCTTCCCTGTTTTGTTCTATTCAGGACCTCAACAGCCTGGACAATGCCCACCCTCACTGGGGAAGGCAATCTACATTACCTAGTCCACCAATTCAAATGCTAATCTTATCCTCCAGAAACACCATTACGAACACACCCAAAAGATCTTTAACCTGGGCACAAGGTGCTACATAAACTTAAACATCACACATTTTACACTCACATTGGTCCCTTAAAGAAAGTCATTCAAGCACCACAATATGATATAAAGTAAAAACATCTCAAGATAGATTTCTAGTCTCTTAACATCAGCCCAATTCACTTTGTTTGTTTCAATGTTTAACCTCTTATCATTTAATATATTTCAAGTCACAGTGACTGACTATTTTGTTGTAGTTTTTAGTCTCTACGATGTGTCCAACTCTTTCATGATTCCATGGACTGTAGCCAACTAGGCTCCTCTGTCCATGAAATTTCGCAGGCAAGAATATTGGAGTAGGTTGCTATTTCCCTCTTCAGAATATCTTCCTGACCTAGAGATCAAACCCATATCTCCTGCTTGGTGGGTTGATTCTTTACTGCTGAGCTACCAGGAAACCTGACTGACTGCTTATTCACCAAAATATCCCACTCTTGTACAGCTGAACTAATATAATAAAACCTTGTCTCTAGGAAACAAGTTCCTAGCTATATGTGTTAACATTTTAGTCTTCTTCAAGTTTAAATGAAGCTTTCTCCATAATGGTTTTTATTTTTCAGTTGGTTGGAATTTTTTTAACTTTTTGGACCCAGTAGAATTTAATTTTTTGTCTTTTGGGGAGCATTTAACTTGGTATCCCCACTATTCAAGTAATTAGACAACATTTTATAATCTCTTCTGGATTGTAGAGTTCAAAATACATAATTATTAATAAATTATTAATAAACATATACTAATTAATTATATGCCTCCTGATACATGCAAAAATATATAGCCTGCCAGACTCCTCTGTCCATGGAAATCTCTAGGCATGCTAGAGTGGGTTGCCACTCCCTTCTCCAGGGTATCTTCCTGACCCAGGGATCAAACCCAGGTCTCCTGCATTGTAGACAGATAGATTCTTTACTATCTGAGCCACCAGGGAAGCCCAGACTGAGGGACTTTCACAACTTCTGATATATTCTCCACAGTATAGAAATGTGACTCATTTATATGCCCACAGTATATATAGATATTTCTGGATTGTGATTCAGGTTACTGGCATGATTCATAGGAACTTTGTTCAATATCAGAGATCAATATTTATCTTCAGACCATAAGACGATTGCCTCTGCTACAACATGAAGGTAGTCTATAGCAGTGCTATTCCAACTCTAATGTCAATATGACTTATTTTGGTATTATATTAAAAGGTCAGATTCTAATTCAATAACTCTCTGATAGGACCCAAAATAACAAGCTTCCCAAGAATGATGATGATCCTATGAACTCTCTAAGCACACTGAATAGTAAGGGGAATGAATAAAGAGAGCTCTGAAGAAGGACATTTGGGAAACTGTGTGTGTGTGTGTATAAGTCTACACAGCCATAATGGTACAGTAATGAAAAGGTCTGTATCAACCTTGTGCTGTTGATGTATGTAATGAATTGGATTACAGCTAAGAAAATATTTTAGAAACATTATTGTGTTATCCCTTTAATCAAAAATCAATGTGAACACAGGTATACATTTTTTTAGAGATGTGAAATGACATATGTTAAAAATGTAAATGTAAGTTATTGATAAATCATGTATCTCTTTAATAACAACCATTTCAATATGTATATATATATTCCACTGTTGCTTTTAAGGCCTCCTAAAGATATTTCCCCTTTGACTTTTTGATTCATTTCTTTGCACCTGAAGTCCCTAAAAAGGTATAATTGAATCAGTTTAGAACTATGGATCCTAGATACAAAGTTCCTAAAACTATTCTGAATTACTCAGTAAATTTCTATTTTAATGAAATTTTGGAAAAACTTGGAAAACTCACACACAATAGAGGAAGATATTTGTAGCTAAAAAGAGGATTTCTATTTACATGGAAGCATTGTCAGTGTGTCAAACCAGCTAAGCCATTTAACAGCACCCATAGTTACAAAATGCCATTTAAATCCGGAAGCAGGTTCCTCTCATCAAACAGTCCAGTTGTTTATTCTGAATCAGGGCTTAGTCATAGGCCAGGTGCTCTGAGCTTTAAATACGAATCCATTTTCTGAAATTAAATCTGAAAACCTAATGGAAAAACTGACTGTAATTGCAAATGACACATTACATCATGACAATCACCAGTTGTAACTGTTTCCAACGGAAATTGAGTATTCCTCTAACTTGTTTGACTTAGACAATGAGAAGAATTTATTTTAGCTCAATTTACTTTTAGTTCTTTACAGATGCATTTCTCAGTAATATGGAACCTATTTCTGAAACTAAAAGGTCAAAAGATTTTCTCTGCATAATACTCCATTGCAAGGCTTAACCCCAGCAGGGATAAGCATTTCTCCCATTTAAAAATAAAACTTTTGAAAAACCTCCCAAACATTACAATGAAAATGGCAATAAATTTTTGGTAAAGATGATTTCTGTTTTGCTTTTTCACTAAATCAGACATTTATTTGTAGCCCAGCATCGTGGTTTTTGTAACTTTTTCAAGGTAAAATAAGAGGTTTACTGTTTACTAGTGTGTTTCTTTTTTAAGATAAATGAATTCAATTGATTGAACTGTGGTAAGGGATGAATTCACCCAAATAAGTTAATTTGTCCTGTTTTACATCTCAAAAGGATTTTGTCTGTTTAATTATGAAATGACAAATTTACTAATAACTTGATGAATAAGAAAAAGTTATAACCTAGCACTAAGTTTAAGTTGGTTTGTTAATATTAAGGAAAAAATCCAAAGTAAGGGATTATAAAATGATTACATACTGCTACTTTATTATACTTTTGAAATTCTTAAGAATAATTCACTGATCTGAATTTTTCACACACTCACACAGATATACACAAACCTATTAAGCCATTTTCTTCTTAATTTGCTAGATGTTTCAAGTAAAACTGCCAACTTACTTTCCCATGTAAATTCCAGGATGTATTTATTAAAAAATTGATCGATTAGATAGATTATTTTTGACCCTGTGTTAAATGCAAATTATATATTTTAAAACAAAACTGATTATGATTTAGCACTCTATAATCAGCAGATATGGTCCTAAAACATTTAATGTTACATTGATATAATCAGCGTTTAATCCGAAATTCTATTATTACACAAGCTAAAGAATAGTTTAGTGGCTAGGATACAATATTTTTGTTACCTAACTTTATTATCAATATTCTGTAAGATGTGCTAAACAATGATTAACTGTGATTTTTTGTGATTATAAGATCTTAAAATCAAAGATTGTACATGTTTTGTGTACTTTTTGTTATCTGAAACAGCAAGACAGCTGCTTAAACCTTTCCAGAACTTGCCATTAATCTCTTTGGCCCTACAATCTGAACAGCTAGTTCAATGCAGCAATGAGTTTAGAAAGAACAATTCAACTTTCTCAACAAGCTTTATTATTTTTTAAAACTTTTTATTATATCTGTGCTTTGGGGTCTCAATGGCAGTCAACAATTAAGATTATGTTATGAATATGTGTGTGCTTAGTCACTTACTCATGTCTGACTCTTTCATATCCTATGAACTGTAGTTGACCAGGCTCTTCTGTCCATTGAATTTTCCAGGTAAGAATACTGGAATGGATTACCATTTCCTACTCTAGGAGAGCTTCCTCACCCAGAGATCGAACACATATCTCTTACATCTCCTGTATCGGCAGGTGTTTTTTTCACCACTAGTGCCATCTAGGAAGCCCATTATGAACATATATGTGAAAAAATAGGAAGATTAGGAATCATGCAAATTATTACAAAAAATAGCATTCAACTTTCTGTTTGCATTTATTCCGGTCACTATAAAATTCATTAATGAAGAGTAGATTTTTTTTTTTAACTTAGAAAAATAATACTCAGCAATAGTACACTTAGAGGTCAACTGACTCCAGGAACAACTGAAAGTTTCCTAGGGAGACTACAGGAAAATATGAATGATAGTGGTGTCAGCCTGCCTTGAGGAGAACATTCAACTCCCACACTTACTGAGCACAGAAGAATTGATGCTTTTGAACTGTGGTGTTGGAGAAGACTCTTGAGAGTCCCTTGGACTGCAAGGAGATCCAGCCAGTCCATTCTGAAGAAGATCAACCCTGGGATTTCTTTGGAAGGAATGATGCTAAAGCTGAAGCTCCAGTACTTTGGCCACCTCATGCGAAGAGTTGACTCATTGGAAAAGACTATGATGCTGGGAGGGATTGGGGGCAGGAGGAGAAGGGGACGACCGAGGATGAGATGCCTGGATGGTATCACTGACTCGATGGACGTGAGTCTGAGTGAACTCCGGAAGTTGGTGATGGACAGGAAGGCCTGGCGTGCTGCGATTCATGGGGTCGCAAAGAGTTGGACACGACTGAGCAACTGAACTGAACTGACATTGGAGTTCACACTATTAAAAAATGACTGTGTTAAAAATCACAATTCCTAAAGAATTAAAATCATAGCAGTGAGGACAGGAAAATCACCTGAGTTGGACATAGAACGTTGTGAGGACAAAATGATGGAAGCAATTGCAAGTTGCCAGAACAAGAGTCAAAAAATAAACAAGATACCAATATTTACTAAATACCTATTATGTGCTAGGAATCTTTATGAAATAGAAACAAGGACAAAGGAGAGGTTACTTTGCTGTGAGAACTAGGGCAAGAGAATCATTGAAAATGTAATAAAAGGGAAAGGGGTTTGAAGGATAGAGATGGAATCTAATAAATCAAAATCTTTAATCAGTTTCTATCTTAACTCTGTTTCTTAAAACAAAATACCATATACTGGGTGGCTTAAGCATCAGATATTTATTTTTCACAGTAAAGTCCAAGATCTAGGTGCAAGCAGATTTGGTTCCTGGTGAGAACCTTATTCATGACTTTCAATTGGCCAACTTCTTACGGTGTCTTCACAGAGAACAAAGCTGTAGTATCTTCCTATTCCTGAAAGTGAAACTGTTAATTGCTCAGTCACTACCCCTTGGATTGTAGCCCACCATGATCCTCTGTCCATGGAATTCTACAGGCAAGAATATCGAAGTGAGCTGCCATACCTTTCTCCAGGGTATCTTCCCAACCCAGATATCAAACCTGGGTCTCCCAAACTGTAGGCAGATTCTTTACCATCTGAACCACCAGGGAAGTCCCTTCCTGTTCCTGTAAGTACACAAATCCTGTCACGGGGCTGCATCCTATGACTTCATCAAACCTAACACCTTCCCAAAAGTCCACTGCAAATACCATCATATTTTTGGTTAGGGCTTTAATCTATGAACTTCTGGAGGAGAGGCACAGATCAGTTCAGTTCAGTTCAGTCACTCAGTCGTGTCTGACTCTTTGTGATCCCGTGGACCTCAGCACGCTAGGCCTCCCTATCCATCACCAACCCCCGGAGTTTATCCAAACTCATGTGCATTGAGTCGGTGATACTCAGTGCATAAAAGTATGCTAAATTATTGAACTTTGCTGTCTCTCTTAATCTCTATCACCTTTTGAGTAACAGAGACATCTTTTGTCTTGAACCTTGTAAGCTCAATCAGACTAAATCTAAGGAGATGAGAAAGCATGTGCTTTCAAGCCATCATTGTTGTTCACAAGCTCAATCCTTTCCAACTGTTTGCAATCCCATGGATTGCAGCGTGCTAGGCTCCCTCATCTTTCACTATTTTCTAGTTTGCTAAAACTAATGTTCATTGAATCAGTGATGTCATCCAGCCATCTCATCCCCTGTAATCCCTTTCTCCTCCTGCCTTCAATCTTTCCCAGCATCAGGGTCTTTTCTAATGAGTCAGCTCTTCACATCAGGCAGTCAGAGCATTGGAGTTTCAGCTTCATCATCAGTCCTTCCAATGAATATTCAAAGTTGATTCCCTTTAGGATTGACTGATTTGATCCTCTCACAGTCCAAGGGACTCTCAAGAGTCTTCTCCAGCCCCACAATTCAAAAGCATCTTTCCTTTGGTGCTCAGGCTTTTTTTATGGTCCAACTCTCATATCTGTACGTTACTACTGGAAAAGCCATTAAGTTTGACTATATGGACCTGTCAGAAATGTGATGTCTCTGCTTTTAATAAGTTGTCTAGGTTTGTTATTGATTTTCTTCTAAGGAGTTCAGTTCAGTCACTCATCCATGTCTGACTCTTTGCAACTCCATGTACTGAAACATGCCAGCCCTCCCTGTCCGTTACCAACTCCCAGAGTTCACCCAAACTCATGTCCATTGAGTCGGTGATGCCATCCAACCACCTCATCCTCTGTAGTCCCCTTCTCCTCCTGCCCTCAATATTTCCCAGCATCAGGGTCTAAATGTCTTTTAATTTTGTGATTTTTGGAGTTCACGAAAATAATGTCTGTCATGGGTTCCACATTCTCCCCATATATTTGCCATGAAATGAAGGGATCAGATGCCATGATCTCAATTTTTGAATGTTTAATTTTAAGCCAGCTTTTTCACTCTCTTCTTTCATCTTCATCAAGAGGCTTTTTAGTTCATCTTCACTTTCTGACATTAGGGTGTTGTCACTGGCATATTTGAGGTATTTTTGAGATATTTCTTCTGGCAATCTTAATTCCAGTTTGTGCTGTATCCCACCTGGCATTTCACATGAGGTACTCTTCAAATAAGTTAAATACACAGGATAACAATATACAGCCTTGACATACTCCTTTCCCAGTTTTGAACCAGTCCATTCTACCAGGTCCAGTTCTAACTGTTGCTTCTTGTCCTGCATAAAGGCAGGTCAGGTGGTCTGGTATTCCCATCTCTTGAAGAATTCCACAGTTGTTGTAATCTACACAGACAAAGGCGATAGCATAGGCAGTGAAGGAGAAGTGGATGTTATTCTAGAGCTCACTTGCTTTTTCTATGGTTCAACAGATGCTGGCAATTTGATTTCTGGTTCTTCTGTCTTTTCTAAATCTACCTTGTACATCTGGAAGTTCTCAGTTCATGTACTGCCGAAGACTAACTTGAAAGATTTTGAGCATTACCTTGCTAGCATGTGAAATAAGTTCAATTATGGGGTAGTTTGAGCATTCTTTTGACATTGCCCTTCTTTAGGACTGGAATGAAAACCTACCTTTTCCAGTCCTGTGGCCGCTGCTGAATTTTCCAAATTTACTGGCCTATTGAGTGTAGCACTTTACCAGTATGATCTTTTATCTCAACTGGAATTCTATCACCTCCACTAGCTTTGATAACAGTAGTGCTTCTTATGGTCCACTGATCTCTTAAGTTTGTTGCATTGGCAGGCAGATTCTTTACCATTAGCACCACTTGGGAAGACGTTTCAAGTCATAAAACCCAGTTTAGAATTCTAAATTATACCTCCAACTAATTGTATATATTTGGTGAGCTATCAACTGCTTTGTGAACTGCTTCCTTCATGGTAAACTGTACACAATAATACTTAGGAGAGGTCTTTTGAGGATTAAGTGAACTAACATATGCAAAGCACTACTTTGAAAGTTTCCTGGCCCAAGGCAGAGGCTCCAGAAGTATTGGTCCAGAGATAAACAAAAATTGACAACTCTTTCTCAAATTTAATGATAAGATGGAGTAAAAGAACAGATACTTCCATGGAATGAAATGCTAATTCTATTAGGACAATATATATATATATATATATATATACTTGGATGCAATCTCAAAAACGACAGAATGATCTCTGTTCATTTCCAAGACAAGCCATTCAATATCACGGTAATCCAAGTCTATGCCCCAACCAGTAACGCGGAAGAAGCTGAAGTTGAATCATTCTATGAAGACCTACAAGAACTTTTAGAACTAACACCCAAAAAAGATGTTCTTTTCATTACAGGGGAATGGAATGCAAAAGTAGGAAGTCAAGAAACACCTGGAGTAGCAGGCAAATTTGGCCTTGGAATGTGGAATGAAGCAGGGCAAGGACTAATAGAGTTTTGCCAAGAAAATCCACTGGTCATAGCAAACACCCTCTTCTAACAACACAAGAGAAGACTCTACACATGAACATCAACAGATGGTCAACACCAAAATCAGATTGATTATATTCTTTGCAGCCAAAGATGGAGAAGCTCTATACAGTTAATGAAAACAAGACCAGGAGCTGACTGTGGCTCAGATCATGAACTTCTTATTTCCAAATTCAGACTGAAGTTGAAGAAAGTAGGGCAAACGGCTAGAATGTTCAGGTATGACATAAATCAAAACCCTTATGATTATACAGTGGAAGTGATTTTGGAGCCCAAAAAAATAAAGTCTGACACTGCTTCTAAACCTACAAGACCTTTTAGAACTAACACCCAAAAGAAAAAAAAGATCTTCATGACCTGGATAATCATGATGGTGTGATCACTCATCAAGAGCCAGACATCCTGGAATGTGAAGTCAAGTGGGCCTTAGAAAGCATCACTATGAACAAAGCTAGTGGAGGTGATGGAATTCCAGTTGAGCTCTTTCAAATCCTGAAAGATGATGCTGTGAAAGTGCTGCACTCAATATGCCCGCAAATTTGGAAAACTCAGCAGTTGCCACAGGACTGGAAAAGGTCAGTTTTCATTCTAATCCCAAAGAAAGGAAATGTCAAAGAATACTCAAACTACCGCAAAATTGCACTCTTCTCACATGCTAGTAAAGTAATGCTCAAAATTCTCCAAGCTAGGCTTCAGCAATATGTGAACCGTGAACATCCTAATGTTTAAGCTGATTTTTAGAAAAGCAGAGGAAGCAGAGATCATATTGCCAACATCCACTGGATCATGGAAAAAGTAAGAGAGTTCCAGAAAAACATCTATTTCTGCTTTATTGACTATGCCAAAGCCTTTGACTGTGTGGATCACAATAAACTGTGGAAAACTATGAAAGAGATGAGAATACCAGACCACCTGACCTGCCTCTTGAGAAATCTGTATGCAGGTCAGGAAGCAGCAGTTAGAACTGGACATGGAACAACAGACTGGTTCCAAATAGGAAAAGGAGTACGTCAAGGCTGTATATTGTCACCCTGCTTATTTAATTTCTATGCAGAGTGCATCATGAGAAACGCTGGACTGGAAGAAGCACAAGCTGGAATCAAGATTGCTGGGAGAAATATCAATAACCTCAGATATGCAGATGACACCACCCTTATGGCAGAAAGTGAAGAGGAACTAAAAAGCCTCTTGATGAAAGTGAAAGAGGAGAGTGAAAAAGCTGGCTTAAAGCTCAAGATTAAGAAAACAAAGATCATGGCATCCGGTCCCATCACTTCATGGGAAATATATGGGGAAACAGTGGAAACAGTGTCAGACTTTATTTTGGGGAGCTCCAAAATCACTGCAGATGGTGACTGCAGCCATGAGATTAAAAGACGCTTACTCCTTGGAAGAAAAGTTATGATCAACCTAGATAGCATATCCAAAAGCAGAGACATTAGTTTGCCGACTAAAGTCCGTCTAGTCAAGGCTATGATTTTTCCAGTAGTCACGTATGGATGTGAGAGTTGGACTGTGAAGAAGGCTGAGTGCCAAAGAATTGATGCTTATGAACTGTGGTGTTGGAGAAGACTCTTGAGAGTGCCTTGGACTGCAAGGAGATCCAACCAGTCCATTCTGAAAAAGATTAGCCCTGGGTGTTCTTTGGAAGGAATGATGCTAAAGCTGAAAAACTCCAGTACTTTGGCCACCTCATGTGAAGAGTTGACTCATTGGAAAAGACCCTGATGCTGGGAGGGATTGGGGGCAGGAGGAGAATGGGATGACAGAGGGTGAGATGGCTGGATGGCATCAGGGACTCAATGGACGTGAGTCTGAGTGAACTCCGGGAGTTGGTGATGGACAGGAAGGCCTGGCATGCTGCGATTCATGGGGTCACAAAAAGTCGGACACCACTGAGCGACTGAACTGAACTGAATTAGTAGAAAGTGAATAATTTACCTCAGATCTCATTTCAAAGTACTGGACCTTAAAAAACTAATGGAATTTGTTGAAGGTCTTAAAGATTACTTACAAATGAGTTGTTTTGTATTTCTGTTGGAATATAATTGCTTTACAGTGTTGTGTTAGTGTCTACTATACAAGGAAGTGAATCAGCCATATATCCCATTTCTTTTGGACTTTCCCTCCCATCACCCTCCCATCGCACCACTCTGGGTCCGTTATCAAATGATTACTTTATAGCAGACATAATTCTAAGTGCTTTGTATGGAGTGTAATTCCATTGTCTTCTTTCATCCTTAAAAGATCCTTTTGCATTTTAAAGATGAGGTGATTAAATCACAGAAGGGTTAATTTACTCAAAAATTCCAAACAGCCATAGACAACATATTTAAACATAAATCTTGACAGTTTGACATTTGAATTTGTATATTATACAGTTTTTTATTACTTTTCAAAATTATCAGTGGCAAACCCTGTTTTGTTAGTTTGTTATTGTTTCTAGAATAATTGGATATCATATACTATAAGCATTAAAATATTTCATAAATGCAGTTTTATTTTTAAATTTAATAATTTTCCTTTTGTGTATACAAATGGGCATATTTTCAAATTTAGGCTTTAAAAATAAAAAAAATAAATATCTAGTGACAGATACAATATAAAGTTGAAAAAATCATATTTCCTTACATTACAAAATATACCCAAAATTTATTGTTGAATTTTCAAATACTTGTAATAAAAATGTAACTTAATGCAGAAACAAACTAATATCACCTCTCCAATATTCCAAAAAGATTGGACTTGAGCCTATGTCTTCTGCTCCTGGTTGGTTTGTTTCTGCATTAATAAAACAAGAATAACATTTGTTGAACTTTGCAGGAGTCAATATGTACCATCACTTAATTCTTTTCTAGTTTAAACTCAATAAAGAAGTATGAGAAGAGGCAAATGTTGATGAAGTGTAATTCATAATAGTAATAAATTTAATTGAATGAAAAAAAATAAAAATAAAAATGTAACTTAAAAGTGAATTTTAAGATGTGTGTGTGTGTGTGTGTGTGTGTGTGTGTGTGTGTATGCTCAGTTGTGTCCAATTATTTGAGACCTCATGGACTGTAACTCACCAGGCTTCTCTGTCTATGTAATTCTCCAGGCAAGAATTCTGGAATGCGTTGCAATTTTCTCCTCCAAGGAATCTTCCCTACACAGGGATCCATCCAACTGGCCTCTCCTGTGTCTTCTGAACTGCATGTGAACTCTTTACTACTATTACCACCTGGGAAGCCCTGAATTTTATGATAATGATATCATAATTAAGTATTGTGATATAAGTTCTATTTGCTACAATAGTTACAATCCCTAGTAGGTATTCTATATATATTCAGCTTTATATTTAGTATTATAAAATAAATTTAAAATAACTGTTTATTGAAACCTTCCCCCACACTCATGTTGAAGATTTCGGAAGATCTATACCACCACTAAAAAGAGAAAAGTAGGAATAATGTCTGCGACACCATCAGATTTTCTATAACCAAAAAACTTTCAGTTCTCTGTAGCTTCAGGGTCTCTCTATGAAGTGCAATAAATTTTAAAGATGGGGGACTTAAAATTGACCTACTATTTTTAACAGCTTTTCTCACTCCATGTAATTTCTCTAGCATGTTGGAATCTATCACAAAGCATTAATATCTGTATCAAGATCTTCTTCATATCTTAATTAGAATTTAGAGCTAATGATTATACTGGCACCATGGAAACTAAAATAATATAATTATATTAACTCTTTTGTTTCTAAAAAGTAATTATGTAAACATTATAGGCACTGGGAATGTGGTCATAGCATAATATATCTTGCTATTCTTTATTTTTATATGTTAAAATTTATATTAAAAATACAAACGTTGTTATTAACTATATATAGTAATTATTTATTTCCTATTTGCATAACATCTTATTACTATCACGAATCTTAATATCCACACTACTGATTATGTCTTCATTATTGTAGTTAATATAATTGCTTTTTAAGAAATATTGTTTTGAAACATACTTTTTGTTTTATGTTTAAGGGCAGATTTAATAACCTATAAATCACTTCCATAATCATATAATGCATGTGATTTTAAATATTTTTTAAATAATGAGATAATGGAAATTGCACAGGGTTTACCCTAAATGTGTGATCATCAACAAATTTTACAACATATTTTAGTCTCAATTTCATCATTTGTAAGATGAGAATTCAGACATACATAGAAAATTTGAGTGTCTTTTTATCAAATAACTGCTTCATGTAAAGTACTTAGTATAGTTTTTAACACTATAGTAGGTATCCAGTTCACCACTTAATGGATTCATTAATTTATTCAAAAAGTATTCATTGAGCATTTACCATGTGCCAGACACTTTCTTATAAACAAGAACAGATGCCCAAAAAGTTCATTTGGGTTATTTTCATAAGATGTTGTGGGAAAAGAGGAATGAACTTTTTGGCCAATGTAGCATTTCACACATTGCACATATATTAATGGATGTAAGTAGGTAGGAATATCATGAAGTAGAATACCATGTAAGGGGTTTGCTTGGAGTATATCTCAATTTCTATTAGAATTTTGTGATGCAATAAATTCAAGTCAACCAAAAATTCATGACATGATATGCATATATTCATTTAAATTGAATGGATGTGGTTTCTTGGCTACTATCACAAGAATGAAATATTCTTTATTACTTAATTCACAGTATTTGAAAATGAAAACACACCCATTTGTGAGGAGAAAATGTGAAGGACTAAGTTAAACTTTCCAAAGACTGCATATTAATTCTATAGGAAAATTTTTAATTATTCCTACAATAACCACAATAGTTAATTTCACCTGTGAATTCTTGTGATGTCGTTGAATATTTTATTCATTTGAGTAAAAATTATTCTAAAAAGATATTTGAAAGATGAATGCATAGAACTCTGTCACTAAAAACATCAGGACCTGTGGGTCAGAGTTTTTTTTTGAATGTTGTTTGGCTTATTTTTAAAAGTTGAGAATTAACCTCTAAAAGTTGAATTTCTAGGGACACTTACTTAATATTCTGGTGTCAAACTTCTTTAAAAAATAATGGGAGTCATGATAGCACTTAAGTTTCATTTCCACCTCACAACCAGACACTCTTTCCTGGAGTATCTATACTCTCTTTAAATAAGGTTTAAGTTCTCCAGTTTTCATTGCTAATATGGATAAGTTATTTGGCTGAATGAATAAGCTTTAAATGTGTGCCTCTTTGTGCTATCCAAAAGTTTAAAAATGTATAAAAGAGACATTCCTGGGTTGGGAAGGTCCCCTGGAGAAGGAAATGGCAATCCACTCCAGCACTCTTGCCTGGAAAATCCCATGGATGGAAGAGCCTGATAGGCTACAGTCTATGGGGTCGCAAAGAGTCGAACACAACTGAGCAACTTCACTTTAAGTTCCCCAGTTTTCGTTGCACATTGCACAGTTTACCTTACATTCTGCCTGCTTTCCTGTTGGAGTCTCGTAGAACTCATGGTAAATTTTCCTTACTTTAGCTGTGGAAAAACTTTAGAATTTTAAGAGATGAGGTTGGTTTTATAGTTTTGAAAATTGCTGTTATACATTTTTTTTTTAAACTTTTGGATAGGACAAAGAGGCACAAATTTAAAGCTTATTCATTCAGCCTAATAACTTATCCATATTATCAAATAATTCACATGGATTAATAAATGATCTCCATTTTGGGTTGTTATTCTTTGAAATCAGAGGACTGGTCGCTTATGACAGATCGACTCATCTCCTGAAGAAATATGATCGTGCTGTAATCTGAATGTTCATGTTACACACAAAAAACAATGCTATATTGTCTTCAGAACCTTCTCTGCAATATGCAGAGCATGTAACAAAACTCAGTGCTGGAAACAGCATGTTAAATCTTACCTAACTCTAATGCAGAATTTGTAAAGTTATTGCAAATATTCAAGGAGACAACTGGCATAATATTTTAGAAAGACTACTCGGAAAGTAGCTACAAAATTCCAGTCAGTAAATTTGGGAGAAGGAATAGCTTTGAGAAGGTAGGAAGAAATAAGGGGAAGGAAGTGTAAACAAACCATTACCAGGCTTTGCTGGATACAGTTTCTTGGTATTAACATAAAGGAGGATAGGCTTCCCTGGTGTCTCAGACTGTGAAGAATCTGCCTTCAATGTAAGAGACCCAGGTTTGATCCCAGAGATGGAATGATACCCTGAAGAAGGGAATGGTTACCCACTCCATATTCTTGCCTGAAAAATTCCATGGACAGGGGAGCCTGGCAGACTACAGTCCATGGTATCTCAAAGAGTCAGAAATCGGAGTGACTCACATTAACCTCATAGAGTACATAATGACAGCAATCTAGTAAGAGTTTACATGTACTTAAGATATTTCAATTGTTTTTTCTCTAATGGTTGATTAAGGGAGAATATAAACTTCCAAATTATTTTCAGCAGCTGATTGATTTAATATATTTACCAGGCAAGTGGGATTGGTTACAGGAGATGCCAGCTGTGAAGGATGCAATATAATTGCCAAATAACCTCTACAGTCCCTGATGTTGAAATGCCTTCAAGAGTTTGTTTTAATCATCTGAGAGATTATGAAATTAAAAATTGTATACTTTTTTCTCATATTATCACTTCAAGTCCATTTAAAAGCTCAAAGAAAATAATATTAAATTAATTAATTAATTTTTCATAAAGTTAGACTGGAGTTATGAGTTTGAGAGAGGAAGACCATAAATGAAAACTGCCGTTTTCATTACATAATTTCAAGTATTCATGGTACTAACATGACTTACCACTGATAATGTTAACAGAATTTATATGTTATAGTAATTTGAAATATATTTTTACCTGGCACATAGTGATTTAAAGGGTAATTTCAGCACACTATGAGGAGATGCACATCTCAGGGAAAACTAAACTTTTCAAGTATGTGAGACTATATAAGAAAGCAACAGAGTCATTTTATTTACTTAAAATGACTTTTAAGTAAGCTTTTAAGAAAAGCTTTGTAAGTGTAAGTATGTATGTTTATATCATTAACCAGTTCATTCTTTTTATACATGCTGTTTGGCAATCAGATCACATTTGGTAGCTTGCTGCTGTCCAAAAATAAAAGAAGAAAAAAATTAATAGTGAAGGAAAATGAATTAGGAGAGTGGGATATATCCTTCTCTGCATTAAGCAGACTTTAACTAATGAAACTGGAATAACTGAAGTGTCTTGCTTCAAGTCTTCTGGGCAATGTTTGAATAAGTATCAATCTGATTTTGTTATGTAAATGTAGCATCATGATCCAGTGTTCAGTTGCTTACAATTGCCATCATTTATCTTTCACGCACATAACTGTAGGTTGGCTGTGGTGCTTCTGATCCAGATGTGAGTTGAGTTTGATTCTGATCCTCTTGTTTTCTCAATCCGACACTTAGGATATTGGGGCAGTGACACATGGACTGTTTTCTTCTTATGATAGAGGGGAGAGGCTCAAGAGACAATGGCAAACCATGCAAACTATTCAAATAATTTACTTAGGTGTGGACTGTGTTATCTCATTTACATACCATTGGTCAAAGCAATTTGCATGGCCAAATTCAACACCTATTAGTGGAAAAGTGCATCCCTTCCAAAGGGCTGATGATAGGACTATTTTGTGAAAAGTTATACAATTTACCAAAATGAATGTTCATATTCTCTTATGTTTCCTTTGTCTCTGTCTTCAAAGGCTACATAATCAAGCATATTATTTATTTAGTTTTACTTTCTGTTATTCAATGTTAGTGTACCCAACTAGGTCATATCTAATTATATTCAGGTCTGGGAACCATTTTCTATTTTTAAAAGTACATTGCAGTCATTTTGTGTTATACAGTCTTATTTTCCTCAATTCAGATGTTGAGGCTGAGTAGTGTCTAATTTTACCTCTCAAGAAATAAAAATTATGCTCATGCATATATGTTTGAGAGATATATTTATTCCCTATGTCATATGAAAAGCAATTTCAAGTTAAAGAGATATTCAAAAATTATAATGTGAATCAATAAAACATGAAATTTATGGACCAAAATTCACAATGCATCACACATCTTAAATTATCTATAAGAAAAATAGATTATATCCTTATTCAAAATTTAGCTTGTACAACAAAGTAAACTAGATTTAATATTATTACAAAGCTGTGCCTATTTTCAGAGAAGGCAATGACACCCCACTCCAGTACTCTTGCCTGGAAAATCCCATGGACAGAGGAGCCTGGTGGCCTGCAGTCCATGAGGTCGCTAAGAGTCAGACATGACTGAGCGACTTCACTTTCACTTTTCACTTTCACGCATTGGAGAAGGAAATGGCAACCCACTCCAGTGTTCTTGCCTGGAGAATCCCAGGGAAGGGTGAGCCTGGTGGGCTGCCGTCTAAGGGGTAGCACAGAGTCGGATACTATGCGACTTAGCAGCAGCAGCAGTGTCTATTTTATTGAACTAAGCAGAAAGAGCAATTGAAGAATAATACAAAATTCATTGTAAATAAGTTAAATCAGCTTAAAACTAGAATTTCTGTGAAAATAGAAAATATATCTACATATATATTCATATGCATGTATTTATATATTGACATATTTATACATTCTATATTAAAATTTGGGTTGGTTAAAATGCTCATTAAATGAAACTGAATTGAAAATTAATGACCTGGAAGACACAGCTAAAACTGCACAAAATCCTGCGTAGATATCTAAAGACATGGGAAATTAAAATAGAAATTAAGAAATCTATCATATTAAATGGGAATGTCTAAGATACATAAAGTTGAAAGTCCAGATGTATAACATATTCAACCTTGTGAGATATATGGCTTTACCTGCTTCTTTCCACCTCATTAAATGTCAGTTTTATCCAAAGCATAACAGTAGCCAGAAAATCCATTGCTACATTTTTCCAATCTCTGTTCAGAAAAAGGAACACATCTTAGACCTTGATTTCAAGGAGTCAGTCAATTCTCACATCACAGGTTCCCCTTTGCATTCCTATTACCCTGAAGAGTCTTCATTTTCTCCTTTCTTGGCTTGTTTCTTGATTCTAAGGCTAACAGTCTGCAGATTTAAACCCATAAGTCATTTTGTTTTTATATGTTTTCAGAAGATATTTTAGAATAAATTGGGTGATAAATTTATTCTAAAATAAATTTTAAGAAATATAAGAAAAATAAAGTTTTGTTTTGTTTTGTTTTCTAGTACAGAAAAGCTTTTACATAGGAAAACAGTGGAAACAGTGGCAGACTTTACTTTTGGGGGCTCCAAAATCACTGTAGATGATGATTGCAGCCATGAAATTAAAAGACACTTACTCCTTGGAAGGAAAGTTATGACCAATCTAGATAGCATTTTCAAAAGCAGAGACATTACTTTGCCAACAAAGGTCCATCTAGTCAAGGCTATGGTTTTTCCAGCAGTCATGTATGGATGTGAGAGTTGGACTGTGAAGAAAGCTGAGCACCAAAGAATTGATGCTTTTGAACTGTGGTGTTGGAGAAGACTCTTGAGAGTCCCTTGGACTGCAAGGAGATCCAACCAGTCTATTCTAAAGGAGACAAGTCTTGGGTGTTCTTTGGAAGGACTAATGCTAAAGCTGAAACTCCAATATTTTGGCCACCTCATGCGAAGAGTTGACTCATTGGAAAATACTCTGATGCTGGGAGGGATTGGGGGCAGGAGGAGAAGGGGACAACAGAGGATGAGATGGCTGGATGGCATCACTGACTCGATGGACATGAGTTTGAGTGAACTCTGGAAGTTGAGTGAACTCTGATGGACAGGGAGGGCTGGGGTGCTGCAATTCAGGGGGTCACAAAGAGTCAGACATGACTGAGCAACTGAACTGAACTGAACATGTCAGTACACAAATTACAAGTAATCTTAAAAAATTGTGTCAGGAAGAACAAAGTTGATACCAGATGGAAATGCAGACTTACATCTGAAGAATATAGAACCCTGGAAAAGGTAAGTATGTGGATTGATATATGGAATTCATTTCTTTTTATTTAAATCTCTTTAAAATTGGTCTTCCCTTGTGGCTCAGCTGGTAAAGAATCCTCCTGCAGTGCAGGAGGCCTGCATTCGATCCCTGAGTTAGGGAGATACCTTGGAGAGGGGAAAGGCCACTGACTCCAGTATTCTGGTCTGGAGAATTCTATGGACTATACAGTTTATGACATTGCAAAGAGCTGGACACAACTGAGCGACATTCACTTTCACTTTCAAAAGATAATTGGTTGCTTATAATAATGTATTGTGGGATATGTAACATACACACATACATATGAACACATAAACACACATGTAATATAGGAATGTACACATGCAAAAGTGCATGGTAACATTTTTATAAAGTCTAGGAAGGCAAAGATAAAGTATTCTGTTTTATGGTTCTTATAAACTATGTTATTTGTTATAGTATCTCTTGAAGCTAGACTGTAATAAGTTAAAGCAATAGCTAAAAAAAAAAAAACAAAAAAAGAGATAAAACTAAACCATTGAGGTGATAAAATGTATATATAAAATTAATCAAGAGAAAGGCAGAGGAAGAAGAAAAAAGTATATAAAGAAAATAAGTAAACATAAGAATGTAAGTGGTGTGATATAAGATATAAATCTTAGTGTAGCAATAGCATATTACATTTAACTAATTATCAAATATTTCAATTAAAAGGCATAGATTTTCACATTGGATTAAAAACAAACTCTAATATATGCTGCTGATGAGAAAAAATACAACTATAAAATTACATCCAGACAATGGGATTGAAATGATAAACCACACACTCTTCAAAAGGAAGGTAGAATTACTAGATTAGTATCAAACAACACTAAATTCACATTGAAGAATATTACCAGATGTTAAGAAGGCCATCTCAAAATAACAGAAGTCTCAATCACCAGAAAGAAATAATAATCCTAATTATTTATGCACCTAAGAACCGACCCTCAAAGTACTTGAAAGCCAATGCAG
Organism: Ovis canadensis; assembly: GCF_042477335.2. Lineage (NCBI taxonomy): Eukaryota > Metazoa > Chordata > Mammalia > Artiodactyla > Bovidae > Ovis > Ovis canadensis. Next base: position 137,798,236 of record NC_091245.1, read on the forward strand.
TTCAAGAAGAATTAGAAGTATGCACAAATATATTTAGAAATTTTAATATCCTTTTTCCAACTGAGAACAAATGGACAAAATCAATGAGGATATAAAGGACCTGAATAACATTACCAACCAACCTGACCTATCGGACAATTATCGAACATTCCAATCAACAACTGGCACCTACACAGTTTTACGTTGTTGTTGGTTTTTTTTTTTTACATAGTAGTAAACTAATATTTTTATTGCTACATTAAATAACGAGATCTAACAGTGAGCAAAATAATCACAGTCACTTCAAAGAAATCATATGCATAAATATTTCAAGATGTCTGTAACAGTTATAATGAGATGGAAATATCTGTAATTTTTTACTCACATATAAACTCACAGATCTAGCTGATATTATTGTGGTTTGTTTGTCTATGTTCACGATTTCAGGATATGCAAAGTTCATCCAGAGGTTCATGAAAATAAAGAAATGTTTCCCTTTCAAGATCACAGAGACCAGGCCTGTGGACTCCAGGTTAAGAATCCCTCACTTAGGGGTGGAACACACACAGCTAGAGAAGAGGGGAGGGCCACGGTACAGAACTTGGGATTCTCCAACATGAACAGGCAGTGGGAAAGGAGACATGGCAAGGAAAAATGGAGAGAACAGGACAACATTTAAAATTAAAAGGAGACAATCTAAGTCAAGGAATGTGTTCCTCTTTGATATCCTCAATCCTACCTATGCATTTGGCAGACAGCCTCAATGTACATACTTCATGTCCTCATCAAGTCTTTTATTTACATGTGCTTTTCCATATTGTTTTTTTTTGTTGTTCATTCATATATTTTATAGAGTTAATATATTTCTGAAAATAAAACACTTTTATTCCAATATCTTCCTCACTCATTAAACTTGAATATGATTATTCAAATTATTATTATTTTTTTAATTTTTATTTTTACTTTATTTTACTTTACAATACTGTATTGGTTTTGCCATACATTGACATGAATCTGCCACGGGTGTACATGAGTTCCCAAACATGAACCCCCCTCCCACCTTCCACCCCATATCATCTCTCTGGATCATCCCCATGCACCAGCTCCAAACATCCTACACAGTTTTTAAGTACACATTAAACATTCAACAAGTTTGACCATAAGTCATCTCAATAAGTTGAATAGAGTTATAAATATATGAAGTATTTTTTTCTGACCACGGTGGAATTAAGTTTAAAGCAAACAATGTAAAGATTCATGAAAAGTACCCAGAATATATGGGAGAATACCTCTTAATAACCCAAGTCAAAGAAACTAAAACTGCTATTGGAAAATATTTTTGATAGGATGAAAATAAAAACAAGTGTCTGTAATTAGTAGGATGTGATTTAAATGAGTATAAAATAAATCAATAAAATAGAGAACATGTAAACAATGGAGATATATCTATAAAACAAAACTAGTTATATGAGAAAATAATTATAGTCAATAAATCTCTAGCCAGACCGCTCAGGGAAAAAAGAGAAATCACAATCATTATTGTTAGGAATCAGACAAGTAACGAAGCTCTAAATGTTAACAGGTATCCTAAAGCCATGACATTTATGAAGTTGTGGGGTAATAAACATGTTTCATAAGAAGAGACTCTTAAAGAGTGACAATTGCAGGTACATATTTGAAGGGATGGCATTGTCAAACTTGGAGATGTTCTGCATGGTTTCATGAAAAACAAAACAAAACTCAGAATTGCAGCAAACACTTTCTTATAATCATCCTCTTATGGATTATTGTGGTATAATTTGATGAGAAAATGTGGGTGTTGAAGTTGTTTAACTGCTTAATGTAGATGTTTTATGAAGGATGATAGAAATATGGAAGCAATAGAACTGCAAACCTTCAGATTTAGAAGTTATAAATAATGGACTGTATGCTGAGAGCCACAGCTATAGTGCTAATCTGTCTAACTTTGAGAATGGAAAGTAAAATCTGCATACTTCTTACCATTACTTGACAAAACATTATAAATATTTTGAAATGTTTTATTTCAGCTATGAAGTTACTTAGGAAGAATTATGTATTATGCCATTTAAATCTGGAAAAACATCCTGGAAAAATATACTGCAAAGAATAACCTGCACGTCAAGGTGATGATCCAGATGACCCAATAGGTTTTATCTATCTGTGATTTCTTAGGCTCTGTGGAAAAATACTTGGCACAAGTAAAATATGTAGTGCATCACCCTAAATATCTATTATAGCCATTACATTGCCAAAAGCAATACATTCTCTCCCATTTAATCTGTAAATCTCCATAATTAACACCTTGTTCATTACAGAAGCTATGCCTCATATATCATCTCAACTACAAGATTAAGTAGCAATGTTCCCAAGGGTAATTGCTTCATCTATGTATAAAAGAAAACAGAATATTTTGCATCTTCACTTACAAAACATTTTCTCTCAATGAGTAGAATATATTTAATTTCACATATATGTATAGATGAAGATGTTTAATAATATTTCACTTAGAAATAAGTAACCAATAAGCAATAAATGAAGGATTACGATTTGATTTCTGCAGCCCTTCTTTCTCATTTTAATTACTCACTGATATTAGAAAAATTATAATAAAGAATATTTAAAAGACCAATATAAGTTCAAAAAAGATATCTTTTAAACATCTTTAATGTTTAGAAGATAAACATAAAGCAGTGAGCAGATTACAACGTGCAGGCCTACTTAGTGTCTGAGCCAGGAAACAAGCAGCAGAAGAAGGAAACAAAGTCTCTTAAGGGACAATAGGAATTAAAAGTCTTCACCACAATGTAGGACTGGGTAACTCTTTGAAATAAAGATATTAGATTGGCATCAAACTCTGAATGGAAATGGAAAAGAAGCTGAGACAAAACTTCTTGCTGAGGTTATGATAGATAAAGTCAGCACTAAAGGAGGGAGACCCTGATGATGGGAAAGATTGAAGGCGGGAGGAGAAGAGGACGACAGAGGATGAGATAGTTGGGTGGCATCACCTACTCAATGGACATGAGTTTGAGTAAACTCTGAGAGTTGATGATGAACAGGGAGGCCTGGTGTGCTGAAGTCCATGGGGTCACAAAGAGTGGGACACGATTGAGCGACTGAACTGAACTGAACTGAACTGAAAAGAGAGAGAAGGAATGAAGCAGATACAGACATGCAGCCAACCATGTCTGATAAATTTTGTATGGTTATCACCATGGGGTGGGAACCCTGGAGCAATTATATAAGATTGTTCTGATTCTGATTGGGAGAAAGGTAATTGTGATACACAAAATCACATTTTAAAAGCGGTGAATACACACACAAAAAAAGAGAAAAACAAATATAAATGCAATTCCCACTCAGTATGAACTTACAAACTATAATTTGGAAATTCAAATTGATGCTGAGAAAGGGAACTGAATCAATTGGAAGAAAAATTTATACTAGATAAAATGAAAATAATAGAGGAAACTAAAAATTACTTTAACACAAATATTTTAGATACTGTTACAGATAAAAATTGGAAGAGCATCAATAAAAATAATCATTAAAAGGTAAAAAGTACATAAAAATATGTTTGTTGAATTATGTTATTAGAAATCTTGAGAAAATAGGGTTATTGCATTTAAAAAAAATAAATGAGTAGACTAAACTATTGGCCACATATAATTTAAAAACTAATTAATGTATCAAAGCACAATTCTTGAGCCAGCACAACATTGTATATCAACTATAGTTCAATCAAAAAACAAAGAAAAACAATTCTGATTAATCTACCCAGGTAGCAACACAATTAGGGAACCTGACCAAAACATAAATATATAAAGATATGTAAGATGTGGAAATAACAACACACATCAAATAGGCTTTTCAGAGGTTAAACTATTAAAAAAGCAGGCAAATATAAAAGCAAGATAGAACATCCTCCGATTTTAAATGTGATAAAATCTCAGCTTGAGAGTTTATGTTGAAAAGCATGAATGATATATACAAATAAAAACATACCACGGCCCTTTCAATAAGACTGAAGACCATCAACAATAAAATTTTCTGATAATAAAAACTTGAAATTAAAAACAATAAAAAATTTTATTAAAAAAATAAAAATTATTGATAGCTAATAAAAGAAACAAGTTCCATGAAAGAAATAATAATTAGATTCACAATAAGCCTTACAATATCAATATATGTCAGAAGTGAGTGGAGAAAATTCTTTAAATTTATGACAAATACATAACTGCCAGCCAAGCATTCTCCATCTAGGGGTACTATCATCCATAATTAAGGGCAAAATAAGGTTATTTTTCAAATGTATAACTATGAAGACTGCTCATATACACATACGATCACCTTAGAGTATACTAAAGGACTGATTGTGTCAAATGGGAACCTATATGAGAGGAAGAGTGAGAAGTCAAAAAAGGTGAAAACACCCACCAAAAAAGCCCAAAGCATATTAATAATTTAACTATTATGTGCAAAAGCAATAATCATGACTGATGTTTATCCTTAAAGCATCAGAAATTATTTTATAGACATAAACAGTAAGAGCAGTATGAAAAAATGAACATTTTCCTCTTTAAATTTTGCTGTTTTGTTTTTTTCCCTTTCATAGTCAAAGGCTAGATGCATCAATTATAAAGTATTTACTTAAATATGTACATTACAGGTAACCAGTAAGAGAATGCAAATGCAACATTTAAATTACAAACCATAAGAGGAAAAAGTGTTTCAAGTTTGGCATAATATGGTATGATGGTAGAGAAACATACGATAGGATAAGAAGATAATGTAGAATTGAAAAATTAAGTTAAAAAATAGACAAGGTTCATCCCATCAAAATTGCATAATGAATACAAGTCATAATCAAGCTTTGCTACGTAATTTGTTCATATTTATATTTATCAATTCAAATACTTTAGAAATCTTTTCAGCCCAACCAGTGAATACATGTATTTTTATAATATATATACAATTCTGTGCTTTTGATCTAGACTCATTTTCATTAGAAAAGTCAACTTTTATATCTTAAAATGCTATAGATAGTTTATTGCCTTAGTATTTACATGTCAGAATACAAAACACAGCAGGTAGTGGCTACCACCAGAGCAGTGAACTAGAACAGCAGACATGGGAAGAGAATGCAGACGTCTTCCATTTGAAGTCCTTACCATGTGGATGTTTTACTTGCTGTGTAGTGTATCTTCCCTTTGTTACTTTTGATCCACATGCCAGTTTTCTCTGCCTTGTCACCTGCCCCTTGTGCCTGACCTGTTTTAAGACATCAGTGGGCTCCTTTGTGCCCTAGGGTTCCAGTTGGGCTCAGTGAATACAGTCCTCTGACAGGAGGTAGAGAGAGCTCCAGGGTATTCAGACCCCTACTTCCCTCCCTCTGAGGTTGCTTCTAACTGGCTGTATATCTTAATTGAATGTCACTGCTTCTCTCAAGGGAGCCTCTATTGTGAGATTCTCTTCTATTGGGTTATTGTCAGGACTTGTGATTGTTCGACTGCTACTAAGTCCAGGTCACTGTAAAGTTGCTTAGGTTTCATCTGCATCTGAGTAAATAAACACAGTTCAGTTAAGTTCAGTTCAGTTGCTCAGTCATGTCCAACTCTTTGCGACTCCATGAATCGCAGCATGCCAGGCCTCCCTGTCCATCACCAACTCACGGACTTCACTCAGACGCACATCCATCGAGTCAGTGATGCCACCCAGCCATCTCATCCTCTGTTGTCCCCTTCTCCTCCTGCCCTCAATCCCTCCCAGCGTCAGAGTCTTTTCCAATGAGTCAACTCTTCCCATGAGGTGGACAAAGTCCTGGAGTTTCAGCTTTAGCATCATTCCTTCCAAAGAAATCCCAGGGCTGATCTCCTTCAGAATGGACTGGCTGGATCTCCTTGCAGTCCAAGGGACTCTCAAGAGTCTTCTCCAACATCACAGTTCAAAAGCATCAATTCTTTGGCGCTCTGCCTTCTTCACAGTCCAGCTCTCACATCCATACATGACCACAGGGAAAACCATAGCCTTGACTAGACGGACCTTAGTCAGCAAAGTAATGTCTCTGCTTTTGAATATGCTATCTAGATTGGTCATAACTTTTCTTCCAAGGAGTAAGAGTCTTTTAATTTCATGGCTGCAGTCACCATCTGCAGTGATTTTGGAGCTCAAAAAAATAAAGTCTGACACCATTTCCAATGTTTCCTCATCTATTTCCCATGGAGTGAAGGGACCGGATGCCATGATCTTAGTTTTTTGAATGTTGAGCTTTAAGCCAACTTTTTCACTCTCCTCTGTTACTTTCATCAAGAGGCTTTTTAGTTTCTCTTCACTTTCTGCCATAAGGGTGGTGTCATCTGCATATCTGAGGTTATTGATATTTCTCCCAGCAATCTTGATTCCAGCTTGTGTTTCTTCCAGTCCAGCGTTTCTCATGATGTACTCTGCATAGAAGTTAAATAAGCAGGGTGACAATATATAGCCTTGACGTACTCCTTTTCCTATTTGGAACCAGTCTGTTGTTCAATGTCCAGTTCTAACTGTTGCTTCCTGGCCTGCATACAGATTTCTCAAGAGGCAACTCTCCTGATTTGACTGGTTCTTACAGAAACCCTGAGAGGTACCAAATGTCAGTCGTTTGATTGGTCATGTTCAACTCTTTGTGACCACATGGACCTGTAGCCTCTGTCCATGGACTCCCCCAGGCAAGAATACTGGAAGACATTCCCTTCTCCAGGGGATCTTCCCGACACAGAGATCAAACCCAAGTATCCTGCATTACAGGCAGATTCCTTACCTTCTGAGATACCAGTGAAGCCCTCTGATAGGTACACTGTTCAATGAATCAAAAATAATGTTTAAATGATCATAGTTTTCATATAGTGAATGGAAATGTTATCCTTTGTTTATAGGAACAGGGAAACCTAAGGAAATTATAGAAGATAAGGAATCATCATCTTCATTTAGAGCATCTCTCTGTAACTCTTTCATGAGGGGGTCAAATCTCATTGCTTTAATTAAATAACCCTTATCTTGCACTATTTATTTATTTATTCTGAACCTCCATCTCACTGGAGAGAATTTTCTCTTATGAGTACACTTACCTGCTTAGGATTATAAGAAATGTTATCTTTATTATGGCTAAAGTAAAAGTTAAAGTCGTGTCCAACCCTTTTGTGACCCTATGGATTATACAGTCCATAGAATTCTCCATGCAAGAATATTGGAGTAGGTAGCCTTTCCCATCTCCAGGGGATTATGTCAACCTAGGAATCAAACCAGTGTCTCCTGCATTGCAGGCAGATTCTTTACCAACTGAGCTATCAGGGAAGACTTCTATGGCTAATGATATACTCAAAATTTCACAAATCAATTTTTTTCCTCTTAAAATCTGAAATAACAAAAGGGTAGTGGCTTTTTTTGTTTGTTTTTGCTACCTTAATTCTGTAGTTATCCAAACAGCCATGCTTTTACTTCTCATTCATAAAACAAACCCTTCTCCTCTCCAGCAAGAAAATCCTAAATTAAAATAGTAACTACATGAAAAATGGATAATATTTAGTATTCCATTTGTTAAATAGCTTATTCAAGTTTATATTAATTATAACTTTTGATATATTAGAGTTTATTTTCACCATCTTATTTGGTCCTTTTTATTTTCCCCGTATTTTTAAATTTTCTTTATTTTTTGGGCTATGCACAGTAACAAGATATTTTATTTTGGAACCTACTTTTGTCTTTACTCAATTGCACCTGAGGGAAAGGAAAATCCAGATCAAACTTGAAGTTAGTTTCAGTAGAAATATGTGTTTTCAACATAAAAAGGGAAAATAAATCTATATATGTGAAACTAGAACAAGTATATTATTAAAAAAAAAAACCTTATTCTAGAGTATGATTTCAAATTACTTGATCAAAAGGCATGGAAGTAATTGTAAACTGCTGAGAAATAGGTTATGCTTGGGCTTGGGCTTCAAAAATTTAAAAATCAGTTAATATATCAAAATATCCATTTTGCAATTTGAAGGCAAGAATAAATTATAAAAATTGAATTAAGTAGAACTGAGCAGAACTCTGAAGGCACCCCCCCCCCACAAATACACAAGTATGAATCAAACATTTAATTAATAGAACAAAAGTGTCACAGACTTGGTGTGTAATGCACATTCCTGAGTTGTTTTACAGATAATATAACTTCCACCAGAAGGAAAAAGCTAACTGCATAATGACTAGACTGCAACCATGACATGTACTGCTCCAACTTGAGCAGTACTGAATTATTGCTGCTACAGCTCCCAGAACTGACCTCAAGAGAATGGAATTATCATTATTGTTCATAATATTAGTGAGCATCACAATAATTGTAGCTTGCTTTACCCTTATATGTTAATTGCCAACTAAAATTGTCAGCAAAAAGATTCTATAGATCCATGCTGACATCTTCCACTCTGAGAATACAGAATTCTATGTCAGTATGGAGAAGTTATAGAAGTTTTATCTTCACCCCGAATCCCATAGAAATAGAGAGGTGTTCTAACAAATGGGGATTGTAAACAGCTTCTTGTGGAAAACTCCCCTCAGAAGGAATTCCAAAACTATATCATAACTTTTAAACCAGGCATCCCCATGTTGTACTCATTTCTGGCCCAAGCACACTTTTCAAATCTTTTTTATCATACAAATCTTGCCTAACCTGTCTGTTCTTTCCAAAGATAGAAGAAGTAGAAATAAAGTTATTAACAGATAACCAGATCTGTTTATAGCTTCCCCTTCAATAATCTCCCAAACAAACTGTAGGACCAAATGTGTGAACAAGATAACATCTAGAAGATCTTGAGGAGTCAACAAGCCTGACACAAGCCTGCATGTAGTGGGGAATGGAACTAGCTCTGATCTCCATCTCAATGATTAACTGAGATTACTCCTTTGTTTTGCTTTAAAATTTTGATGGCCAGTTAGAATCTTCAAAAGCAGTTTTGGGGGATGCTGAGCCCAGCATCTCCCCAGACTGTCAGCATTCTGATTAAAGCCACTTTTTCTTTTTCTAGACATTTGTGAGTTTCAATTGTGTAAGCAGTGAGTTTGTTTATTTCAAAATATTACTATAATAGCAACTACTATATGTGAAAGAAAAAGAAAGATAGCACTAAGTCATGTTTTATTTTTGCAATCTCATGGACTGTAGTCTGCCAGGCTCCTCTGTCCATGGGATTCTCCAGGCAAGAATACTGGAATGGGTTGCCATTTCCTTCTCCAGGGGAGCTGCCCAATGCAGGGATTGAACCCAGGCCTCCCACATTGTGGGCATATGCTTCCCCACTGAATTAGGCAGGAAGCTATTATGAAGTCCTTACAAAAACAAAGACATAGTGAGTGGTCAGAGCATTATATCCATCCCTTACTTTATTCTTCATCATGACTTGGGGGATATGCACTGTTATATCTGTTTTACAGATAAGGAATCTGAAGCCTTGATACATTCAATAAGTCAACAGCATCACAGAAAGTACCCAAGTTATTTGGAAGCATATGGCTTAAAGCAGGAAAATTGAAGCTTATTGGAAGAAGATGAAGTTGAAAACTATTTTCCTGCAAAAAGATAAAATGTTTTCAATATTTAAATACTAATCTGTAGCATAATTCTCTATATTATCAGTTCAGTTCAGTTGGTCAGTCGTGTCTAACTCTGTATCATAGGTCTTTATCATATGCTCTACCATATAGGGTGGTGATAAAGCTTCCATAACATTAAAAAGCATCTGAACTTTTAAAATTATGTGTACAATTTCAAAATAAGTTATCTTCATTGACTAATAATTTTATCTCCTTAACTCTAGATTCGAGATGTATTTTTCATATATATTATATAGCCTGGCAGGCTACAGTCCATAGGGTCACAAAGAGTCAGACACAACTGAGCAAATGGACACATATCTATCTGTCTGTCTCTCTTCCAAAATGTATTCTGCTTCATTATGGAATCTTCAAGCAGAACTGTTTAATTGTGTTGGAATGGGATACATGTTTCTAACAACACAGTATGCTTTATTTGAGCACACCTATCTCTACATCGTGGCTTCCCAAGTGGTTCAGTGGTTAAAGAATCACCCTGCAAGGCAGAAGACACAGGAGACACAACGGGTTTGATCCTTGGGTCAGGAAGATCCCCTGGAGGAGGGCATGACAACCTATCTCAGTGTTGTTGCCTTGAAGAATCCCAGGGATAGGGAAGCTTGGTGGGCTATAGTCCACAGGGTCACACAGAGTCAGACATGACTGAAGCAATCTCTACATAACTTAAGGTCAAATTGCTATAAAATATAAACAAATACTAAGAAATGAAATAGGCATAATGCCTCAGAGCAAAGAGCAATGTACTAGCTCAGAAAACTTTTGCACTTTCCACTTATTTAGAAGTCATAAGCTTTTGATCTAGACTTTTAACATATCAACATTGCATTTTCCCCCAATATGAGCAACACAGTCTTCATATTTTTCATAGAATTATTGAAAAGGTCAAAAGAAATCAGGGTAAAATGTCATAGAATCTGTCAAGTGCTATACAGAAAGAGAAAAGAATTAAGTTATTAATAAAATTACCATTTACAGGAATTTCCCATTTATATTCTCCTCTAATGTCTCTCTGATGCGATGTTTTGTCTTAGTCTAATGTATACCATAGCTTCTATCATCTTGACTTTTTCTAATACCAAAATTATAAAAATCCTAGTTCACCTTTTAAAATGCTAGGCAAAATAACCCAATCCAGTGATTGTGACTTTATTTCCCAGATGGTTTCTGTATGAAGATATAGCACTTGCCACATTGTCTCCCCAAAGGAATTTTTGCTAAAAGTGTTAAGGGTTTCAATGTTAAAGATCCATTCAGTTTCCTGAAGCTCAGAAGTTGTTTAATTGTGTCACTTCCAATGATTTTTGCCCTTCAGCCACTTATTTTGTGGTAAATGCCTTTATCCTGTTATTTCCAACAACCAGACCCCTTCTTTAATATCAGCTTCAATCATTCTATTCTTCAGCCTCCATCTCTTATCTTTCCAATTCCACTCTTTATTCCTGTTGTTCTCACAATAACTTTTTTCCACCTGAACCTCATTCAGTCGTTCAACCCACTGACTGTTTTTCACCCTCATCACATTTTTTTTTAATTTTTATTTTTACTTCATTTTACTTTACAATACTGTATTGGTTTTGCCATACATTGACATGAATCCACCATGGGTGTACATGCGATACCAAACATGAACCCCCCTCCCACCTCACTCCCCACAACATCCCTCTGGGTCATCCCTGTGCACCAGCCCCAAGCATGCTGTATCCTGCACTGGACATAGACTGGTGATTTGATTCTTCCATAGTATACATGTTTCAATGGCATTCTCCCAAATCATCCCACACTCTCCCTCTCCCTCTGAGTCCAGAAGTCCGCTATACACATCTGTGTCTTTTTTGCTGTCTTACATACAGGGTCGTCATTGCCATATTTCTAAATTCCATATATATGTGTTAGTATACTGTATTGGTGTTTTTCTTTCTGGCTTACTTCACTCTGTATAATCGGCTCCAGTTTCATCCATCTCATCAGAACTGATTCAAATGTATTATTTCTAATGGCTGAGTGATATTCCATTGTGTATATGTACCACAGCTTTCTTATCCATTCATCTGCTGATGGACATCTAGGTTGTTTCCATGTCCTGGCTATTATAAACAGTGCTGCGATGAACATTGGGGTACCTGTGTCTCTTTCAATTCTGGTTTCCTCAGTGTGTATGCCCAGCAGTGGGATTGCCAACAAATAGAAGAAGTTAAACAGAGGGAACCGCCTTGGAAGTGACCCCACACTGCCCACAAGATCAGAGAATTCATCACATTTATTTTCCTCATTACCTCTCCCTATTATTCTACATTTTACTGATCTGGAAATAAATCTCAACTTTAATTAAGTATCACTATCTATCTGCTCTATGCCTACATATGAGCAACTCAAAGTGACTGGAGGGGAGCCCACCTCCATAATTAATTGATATCACTTTTAACTCATTGCCAGTATCCTCGATTTCCTTTCTTCTCAGATATCTTACTCAGTGTTCTGTGTCTATTTACTCTCTAACATTTAAAAATATGTATTTGACTACATTGGATCTTAGTCGTGACATTCAGGTTCTTCCATGTGGCACATGAATTCTTTACTTTTGGCATGTCAGTTTCATTTCCCCATGGCCTGTGGGATCTTAGTTTTCCAACCAGGGATCAAACTCACATCCACTGCATTGCAAAGCAGATTCTTAAGCACTGGGCCACCCTACAGTAGTCCCTACTCTTTATAATATCTACTATTACATCACACTTTCCTCTTTCTTTTCAAACATTTTTTTAAACAGGGAAAGTATGATGAATCAAAGATAAAATACAACATACTTTTATCAACTCATTTACCTGCACTCATATTTGAGTTCTGATTTTTGTCCTGGTTTCAAATTCTTGACTAACCAGATCCAAAGGCCAAATCTTACCCTTTGACAAGGAAATTGTCCCTTCTCAAACTATTTTGTTGCATACTTTCATGATAATTTTTATAGTGTAAATGTATTACTAGTTAAGAAACAAACAAGCAAAAAAAACCTGAAGGCAGAAAATATTTGGAAATGTTGTCAACACATTCTCTATCAATAACCACATTGTTTGAACCCTTTTATAGAACTTTCAAATGAGTGTTTTATATTTTTGTATACACTTTATCTCCTATTCTCTTTTAATCTCAGCCATGTCAGGTAATTTAAGAATTACAGCTAAAGTACCCAATGAAATTTAGTTGTTATATAAACTGGACAATTATTTTCCCTCATCTTACTTGATCTATCAAAAGCAATTGGCATAGCTGATCACTTCCTTTGTAGACACAGATTCTTTATTACTATCCAAGACTTATGCTCTCCTAATCCTTTTCCCACCTCATTTCATTTTTGTTTCAACCATTTCAACACTTATCCACACATACTAAAGCACAAATCAGTCTTCTTTTCCCCAATTATATCACTCTCTTAGTGACTGCATCCTGTTTCATAACTTTAAACATCATCAACAGGATGAGAATCATGAACTTCCAGATGTTCAAGCTGGATTTAGAAAAGACAGAGGAACCAGAGATCAAATGGCCAACATCTGCTGGATCATCAAAAAAGCAAGAGAATTCCAGAAAAAAATATATACTTCTACTTTATTGACTATGCCAAAGCCTTTGACTGTGTGGATCAAAACAAACTGGAAAATTCTTAAAGAGATGGGAATACCAGACCACCTGACCTGCCTCTCAAGATACCTGTATGCAGGTCAAGAGGCAACAGTTAGAACTGGACATGGAACAATGGACTGGTTCCAGATCGGGAAAGGAGTACATCAAGGCTGTGTAATGTCACCCTGCTTATTTAACATATGTGCAGAGTACATCTTGAGAAACTCTGGGCTGGATGAAGCACAAGCTGTAATCAAGATTTCTGGGAAAAATATCAATAACCTGAAGCATGCAGATGACACCAACTTTATGGCAGAAAGCAAAGAAGAACTTAAGAGCCTCTTGATGAAAGTGAAAGAAGAAAGTGAAAAAATTGGCTTAAAACTCAACATTCAGAAAATTAAGATCATGGCATCTGGTCCAATCACTTCATGGTAAATAGATGGGAAACATTGACAGACTTTTTTTTTTGGGGGGGGGGCTCCAAAAGCATTGGAGAAGGCAGTGGCACCCCACTCCAGTACTTTTGCCTGGAAAATCCCATGGATGCGGGAGCCTGGTAGGCTGCAGTCCATGGGGCCGCGAACAGTTGGACACAACTGAGCTACTTCACTTTCACTTTTCACTTTCATGCATTGGAGAAAGAAATGGCAACCCACTCCAATGTTCTTGCCTGGAGAATCCCCAGGACAGGGGAACCTGGTGGGCTGCCGTCTATGGAGTCACACAGAGTCGGACATGACTGAAGTGACTTAGCAGTAGCAAAAACATTGCAGATGGTGACTGTAGCCATGAAATTAAAAGACGTTTGCTCCTTGGAAGAAAAGCTATGACCAAACTATACACCATGTTAAAAAACAGAGCCATTATTTTACTAATAAAGGTCCATCTAGTCAAAGCTATGGTTTTTCCAGTAGTCATGTATATATGTGAGAGTTGGACTATAGAGAAAGCTGAGCACCGAAGCTTTTGAACTGTGGTGATGGAGAAGATTCTTGAGAGTCCCTTGGACTGCAAGGAGATCCAACCAGTCCATCCTCCTGAATATTCCCTGGAAGGACTGATGCTGAAGCTGAAACTCCAATACTCTGACCACCTGATGTGAAGAACCCACTCATTTGAAAAGACCCTAATGCTGGGAAAGATTGAAGGCGGGAAGAGAGGGGGATGACAGAGGATTAGAAAGTTGGATGGCATCACCCACATGACAGACATGAGTTTGAGTGGGTTCTGGGTGTTGGGGATAGACAGGGAGTTCTGGTGTGCTCCAGTCCATGGGGTAGCAAAGAGTCAGACATGAATGACCAAGTGGTCTGAATGGAAACATCATATAAATGTCAAAAGATTTCATTTTTTTCCTTTGTCTAGATCTCTCATCTTCAATATACCTACTTGAAGCATTCACTTTTATTTCTCTGAGTGATCACAACCATAGCATATCTAATTCTGAATTTTTATTTTCAGTTTCCCTTGAATTTAATTCTCCTTTAGTTGTTCCCATTTCAGTAAATAACAATTCCAATTTTCTTTTGTTCATACCAAAACCTTGGCTTCATCATGAACTCATTTTTTTTTCTCTTTCATTTTATATTAATAACAGAAGGTAATAATGATTCGATTCAGTTCAGTTCAGTCTTGTCCGACTCTTTGCAACCCCATGAATTCCAGCACACCAGGCTTCCCTGTCCATTACCAACTCCCAGTGTTCACTCAAACTCACGTCACACAATTAAACTCGGATACACAAATATACATACATGTGAATGTTTGCAACTTCTAAGGCTGGTAATACATTAATTCATTTCTATACAGATATCATAGTTAAAGTAATATTTGGCTATATACCACAAAACTGGCAGTCCTGGGATTTAAACCAAAGTAGCCTGACTCCAAAGTACATGCTCGTGTCTGATATGTTTTCGAAATATAGCCTGACTCTGATTCAATCAGTTCTCAGGGCCTTCAGTGTTACAGACTTTCTCTAAACTACCAATGTATCACAGCAGTAATGAATCTGCCTGCAACACAGGAGACCTGGGCTTGATTCCTAGGTTGGAAAGATCCCCAGGAAAAAGAAATGGCAACTCACTCCAGTATTCTCACCTGGAGAATCAATCCTATGGACAAAGGAGCTTGGTGGGCTACAGTCTGTGGGGTCACAAGAGTCAGACACAACTTAGCTGGTAACCTAACCAAACAACAATTATCTGTTAACTTTAGTTTTGCAGCCTCCTGCTAACTAACTTGGAGTAGGAAATGAGAACCCACTCCACTATTCTTGCCTGGAAAGTCCCATGGACAGAGAAGCCTGATAGGCTAGACTCCATGGGGTTGCAAAGAGTGGGACATGACTGGGCATGCATTACTTGCTAACTAACTAATCTCCAGACATTTACTCTTTATAGTTTATATTTTAGACTTTTACTTAATATAAACTATTACTTCATAAAAAAAACTGAAAAAAGAAATAAAATGTATATATAAAATAAGAAAACTTTTGCTACATAAAAATAGTTATATTTTTAAACTTTTACTCCCTTATAGTTAAAATTCAAAATGCTTTGTTTTTTAACATCCACAAACTATGATATGTCTCTTATTAAATTCTTTCAATTTCTTTTCTTATGTCTGTCTCTCAAATTAAAAAAAAAAAAGAAAAGAAAAGAGAAAGCAAACACCATCCTTACCCTCTAGGCATTGATAAATCTGTCTGCCAGCATCCATGCTTTCCTATCAAACTTCACACTCTCTCCAGCCTTCAGAGCTCCTTGACAGTTTCACTCCTGCCCTGTTTTATTTGCGTTTGCTCTTCTTTCTGATTGGAATCTCCTTCCTCACTTGTCTTTCTCCCTCTCCTCCATTAGATCTGCTCAGATGCCACCTGACTTGAGAACCTGTCTCTGATCACCTTGTGGAAAATCACACCAATCTCTCTCCTCATTATTTGACCTTGTTCTCTGTTATGTCAACTTCCCTGGTGGCTCAGATGGCAAAGAATCTGTCTACAATGCGGGAGATCCAGGTTCGATCCCTGGGTCAGAAATATCTCCTGGAGAAGGAAATGACAGCCCACTCCAGTATTCTTGCCTGGAGAATCCCATGAGCAGAGGAGCCTGGTAGGCTCTACAGTCCATGGGGTCCCCAAGAGTTGGACACGACTGAACGACTTCACTTTCCTTTTCTGTTAGGTCAAGGTGGGTTTTATTCTAGGGTGTGCTTTCTCTTTTTCTGTGAGGAAAAAAGAATACTCTTTTTCTTTTTTTTTTTTTTATTCCTAGAAGAGTACCAGATATAAGTAGTTGTTCAATAATAATTTATTGGCTGAATTAATAGTCCATGCATGTACTGAAATTTTTCTAATTTTTCCACATACCTTTGCAGCTAAGCGTAAGTTAAAGCAATATCCATGCTGTCCATATTCTCTTAAATGGAAATTGATATTAACTGCTTATCTGAGTGATAAAATATTGTCATTCATTACTGAACACTTCCCTGGAGAAAGAAATGGCAACCCACTGGCAACCCATTGGCAACCTACTCCAGTATTCATTCCTGGAAAATCCCATGGACTGAGGAGCCTGGTGGGCTACAGTTCATGGGGTTGCAAAGAGTCAGGCATGACTGAGCAACTTCTCTCTTCTCTCTCACTGAACACTTTGATTTGAAGTCCTCTGAAACTTGTTTGCTATATGTTCTCCAGAGACAAAGGTAGAACAGGATAGTTCATATCCATGACAGCTCTGGAATTAGACAACTTCTTAATTTCCAAAAGTTGATTTACTAGACTTTTTACTAAGACAATTTGGAAGTCTATGGACTCCACTTCAAAAGCTTCCTTGGTGTGGTATATGCACCTCCTTGGGTGTGATATATTTGTTCTCTGCATACCCTAAGTGGAAAGTGAAAAGAAAGTGAAAGTGTTAGTGACTCAGTCATGTCCAACTCTTTGCAACCCCATGGACTATACCCGATTAGGTTTCTCTGTCTGTGAAATTTTCCAGGCAAAATACTGGAATGGGTAGACATTCCCTTCTCCAGGGAATCTTCCCAGTATAGGAATTGAAGCCTGGACTCCTGCATTGCAAATTAGTTGTCTCTAAAGTAAGGTGTATGTATTAGCGCAGGAGATGAGGCAGATGATTCATTGAGATGCAAGAAGGAAAATGTTATAATAAATGATATTTAAACATAAAGAAATAAATCAATGCTACACAATATTTAATATGTAGATGAATACTGATCTTCCCACTGTATCCTCAAAACAGATAGAGGATTGTAGCACATGATATAGGACATTCCTTCAGGGAAGGACTGGAGTTCAGCCAGGAGAATGGATTTACAGTGACAAACTTTGTTTTATTCTCTAACAGGATGTCATATGTTGTGACATACCTGTTTCAGGGTCAGTAAATTCCTGAACCGTGTTATCCAGTCTTAACAAAAGCAAGTCATAAAGTGGACAAGCAGCTGAAAAATATTCCTGTCAAGAATCATGGGTGTATTATAAGATTTAAAGGGAAGATAACAAAAAATAAGATAGAGAACAATCGGAAAGGTGCATTTAATTCTCATTTAAGTATCTGTTATTCCTGGAGATAATGTTTAATAATAGTATTTAGCCCTGATGGTGAGCTAAACTACTGAGAACTAAGTGTTAAGAAAAGTGTTAATTTTTATTTAGCAATAAATATCAGTAATTATTTCATTGAGAATTTTTCATCAATTAATGATATAAATTATCAAAACATAAGGAATTATTGCATATTTACCACTGTTTCATCTTCTAAATTTTTATGTTTTTTACTTATACTTTGCAGATAATTTATAACACACATAAATATATATCAGTATGGCAGTATAAATATATACATGTAAGAACATCTATTTCTGCTTTATTGAATATGCCAAAGCCTTTGACTGTGTGGATCACAATAAACTGTGGAAAATTCTGAAAGAAATGGGAATACCAGACCACCTGACCTGCCTCTTGAGAAATCTGTATGCAGGTCAGGAAGCAACAGTTAGAACCGGACATGGAACAACAGACTGGCTCCAAATTGGAAAGGGAGTACGTCAAGGCTGTACATCATCACCCTGCTTATTTAACTTCTATGCAGAGTACATCATGAGAAATCCTGGGCTGGAGGAAGCACAAGCTGGCATCAAGATTGCCAGGAGAAATATCAATAACCTGGGATATGCAGATGACACCACCCTTCTGGCAGAAAGTGAAGAGGAACTAAAAAGCCTCTTGATTAAAGTGAAAGAGGAGAGTGAAAAAGCTGGCTCAACATTCAGAAAATGAAGATCATGGCATCTGGTCCCATCACTTCTTGGGAAATAGATGGGGAAACAGTGGAAACAGTGTCAGACTTTGATTTTTTGGCCTCCAAAATCACTGCAGATTGTGACTGCAGCCATGAAATTAAAAGACGCTTACTCCTTGGAAGGAAAGTTATGACCAACCTAGATAGCATATTCAAAAGCAGAGACATTACTTTGCCGACTAAGGTCCATCTAGTCAAGGCTATGGTTTTTCCAGTAGTCATGCATGGATGTGAGAGTTGGACTGTGAAGAAGGCTGAGGGCCAAAGAATTGATGCTTTTAAAATGTGATGTTGGAGAAGACTCTTGAGAGTGCCTTGGACTGCAAGGAGATCCAACCAGTCCATTCTGAAGGAGATCAGCCCTGGGATTTCTTTGGAAGGAATGATGCTAAAGCTGAAACTCCAGTACTTTGGCCACCTCATGAGAAGAGTTGACTCATTGGAAAAGACTCTGATCCTGGGAGGGATTGGGGGCAGGAGGAGAAGGGGACGACAGAGGGTGAGATGGCTGGATGGCATCACTGACTCTATGGACATGAGTCTGAGTGAACTCCGAGAGTTGGTGATGGACAGGGAGGCCTGGCGTGCTGCAATTCATGGGGTCGCAAAGAGTCAGACGTGACTGAGCAACTGAACTGAACTGAACTGAGTCATATTGAAAGTAAACTCAAATATTTTAATAATAGTGGTACATGATTAAAATGTTTTGATAACAGTTGTCTTAAGATATGAATGGCCCATTGTCTACACATTTTATTCATACAAATTTAAAACCACTAATGGAATTTGCTTATTTGAGCAGTTGGTAAACTTGATAAATATTTAAAATCCATTAAACAGATTGGCATCATGCTGGGAAAAAAATGTTGCATTAATGTGAAAAGCCTGTATTCAAACATGAAAATTTTGATAATGTTTTAACTAGTTTTTCTACAACATATAGTTAAATTAGGTTAGTTCATCATATTATTGATAAATGAACATAAGCATAGGGCTTCAAAGGCAATGTGAAGAAAAAAATGAAAACAAAAATAAATAAAGTGTATTACTAGTTAGGTAAATTCAAAAGAAAATAACAGTTGTACATGCACAAATTAGCTTATATGGACTTGCAACTCAAAAAGCTTATTATTTGTGTAATAACTGGTATCTTTAAAACAGCAAAAGAGACACAGATGTATAGAACAGTCTTTTGAACTCTGTGGGAGAGGGAGAGGGTGGGATGATTTGGGAGAATCGCATTGAAACATGTATAATATCATATAAGAAACGAATCGCCAGTCTAGGTTTAATGCAGGATATAGGATGCTTGGGGCTGGTGCACTGGAATGACCCAGAGAGATGGTATGGGGAGGGAGTGCGGAGGGGGTTCAGGATTGGAAACACGTGTACACCCGTGGCAGATTCATGTTGATATATAGCAAAACCAATACAATATTGTAAAGCAATTAACCTCCAATTAAAATGAATAAATTTACATTAAAAATTAAAAAATTAAATGAAAATAATATATGATTGATACTATACATTGTTAAACATTTTCAATAAAAATGCTTAAATCAATGTATGTTATAATTGTTCCTGATTAATAAAAATACAAACATTTTTACAGGGATGAAACTGCATATTTAAGTTATTAACAATTTTATTTTCTGAATGTGTGAGATACATTAAACTTATAATGAAGGAATAGTGCATAGTCTAAAATTTCTGCTCATGCTAATGATTCATACTGAAGATTTTCAAATACAAAAATTAGTATATATAAAATCAAGACAATCAGCTAAGTTTTGTATTCCATTTGAAGTTAAATATTAAAAATTAATTTTAAATTGGTTTTTGAGAAATAATTTGTTCATGCTTATTTCTTAAAAAGCAATGAAATATTAAAAAGAATAGCATCAAGAATAGCAAATCATTTAGTCACATATTTTAAAATATTTTTTATTTTACATTGGAGTAAAGTTGATTAGCAGTGTTGTGTTATTTTCACATATAGAGCAAAGTGATTCAGTTATACATATACATGTATCTATTATTTTTCAAGTTATTTTCCTATTTAGTTCACTACCAAATACTGAGCAGAGTCCCCTGTGCTTATAGTTAGTTCTTGTTAGTTATCTCTTTAAATATAGCAATGTGGAGAATTCTCGGAACAGAGGAGTGCTTCCATATACATTTAGGGCTTCTCAGGTGGTGCTAGTGGGAACCTACTAGTCAGTGCAGGAGATGTAAGAAAGGTAGGTTTGATCCCTGGGATGGAAAAATCACTTGGAGGAGGACATGGCAACCCACTGCAGTATTCCTGCCTGGAGAATCCCCTGGACAGAGGGCTACAGTCCATGGGGTCACAAAGAGTCAGACACAGATAAAGCAATTTAGCATGCTGCCCCCATGCATGCACGTGTCAGTCTCAAAATCCCAGTCTATCCCTTCCCTCCTCCGTAATCACACTGGCAACCATAAGCTGCTTCTCCAAAATTTGTCAGTCTGTTTCTATTTTGTACACAAGTTTATTTGTATCACTATTTTTTTTTAGATTCCACATGCAAACAATATATGATATTTGTCTTTCTCTGTCTACTTACATTACTTTGTATGATAATGGAAAAGGCATTATTTCATTATGAAATGGCTGAGTAATATTCCATTATACATATGCAACACAACTTCTTTATTCATAGGTTGCTTCCATCGCTTGGCTATTGTAAACAGTGTTACGATGAACATTGGGGTGCATGTTTCCTTTTGAATCATATTTTTCTCTGAATATATGCCAGGAATGGGATTGCTGGATTATATGCTTGTTCTATTTTTAGCTTTTAAAGAAACCTCCATACTGTTCTGCATGGTGGCTTATCGATTTACATTCCCACCAACCGTGTAGGATTCCCTTTTCTCTGCACCCTCTTCAGCATTAACTATTTGTTGACTTTTTTATCATGACCTTTCTGACTGGTGCGAGGTGATATCTCATTGTAGTTTTGACCTCATTTCTCATAATTAGTGATATTGGACATTTTTTCATGTATCTCTTGGTCATCTGTATGTCATTTGGGAAGTGTCTATTTAGGTTTTCTGCTCATTTTTGTATTTGGTTGATGCTTTTTTGATATTGAGCTACTTGAGCTGTTAGTGAAGTTTGGAGGCTAATCCCTAATTGGTCACATTTTCTCCCACTCTGTGGGTTGTCTGTTTTGTTTGTTTGCTTTGCTGCTTCCCTTGCTATGCAAATGCTCTTGAGTTTAATTAGGTCCCATTTGTTTATTTGTGTCTTTATTCCTGTTACTATAGCCCCATAGACTGCAGCCCACAAGGCTTCTCTGTCCTTGGAATTATCCAGGCAAGAATATTGGAGCGTTGCCATCTTCTTCTCTAGGAGATCTTCCTGACCCAGGAATCAAACTCAGGTCTCCTGCATGATATGCAGATTCTTTACTGTTTAGTCATCAGGGAAGCCCTATAGGCAACTATAGATACGCCTAAAAACTCCTTAAATTCTCAGTTATAATCAATGTACGTATTGTTTTGATATATTTTAAATGAAAAGAATAAAGGTGGGACTATTGCACTTTAGAAATATCATACTTTTAAAAAGTCTTGGAAAATTCTTACACTATGTTACCATACATAAATTTAAATCACAATTTTATTTCTTTACTTGAGGAACAATGCTTTTTTGCTTTATTTGCAAATTATAATCTTTATTTTTATGTTTGGAGAAGGTTGGGAAAAAATACTTTAGGGGAATAAGAATCTTCTGAGCATTTGAGAAATTTTAAATCCACTCTATTTTTTCTCCTTTTAAAAAGAAACTAAAAAGTAGAAAAAAGAAAAGAGATGCCAATCTCGAAGAAAAATACTTCAAACTGAGAGAAATACACAGTAGCTCTATTTCCAACTCCCTGACTCAATTGGTATTTCAATTAAATATGAGTTAGTCAAGTAGGGTAGTCAAATAAATGTAAGATAATGAAAAAATGAAGTGCTCTTAATATAATCATCTTCAATTTAGTGTGCAGATAATAAAATGAGCTAACTGATGACAAACTAAAATGCAAAGAAGTTCAAGTATTAATATTTATCATGTTCAAGGGAAGTTTAGAAATTGAAGTAACTTATAAGTAAGGTGAAATTTTTTAATGCCTTAGGGACACAAATTGTATTTCTGTAAGATTGTATTATCTAATAAACAGGAGCAATTATAGTTCACATGGTTGTAAGCATTCGACCCTCAGAGAAAGCTTAGCAAAAAGGAGATGCTGTGCTTTGGATATTAAGACATACTATTTCACACATTTAATATGCCAACTAAAAGGGTCAATTTTACCCCCAAATCATCTTCTCTATATTCTACCTTTCTTCCCCACCTACAGTATACTCTAGCACTTTTAGGTGAGATGATAAGATTTTTCAACTTCTCTATTAAAATATTCTCCATAGTCTTGGGTTCACATCAATCACCACTGACATGAACTGTTCTAATCCTTAACAACAAATATGCCACTGACATTTTCTACTTAAAATAAGAAAAGTCATCAATACAAAGTAAATCAACATGCCCAAATAAGCTTCTGTAAGTTAAATTTCTGTAAGATAAATTTATGATCTTGTTCCTTAACTTCTTTCAAAAGGTACTACCCTATTTACCTTGGACTGATTGTTTAAGATTCATCACACTAAAAGCTCAGTCTACTCCCAGAAAATCCTATGATCCTGCTACTCTAAACTCTTTGCTACTCCTGGACACATGTGACCTGTTCAATGCACTGGACCTTTACATAGTTAAATGTTAAAGAAGTCTTCAAGAAGGAGTGTTGTTGTTTTTTTGTTGTTTGTTTTTGTTTTCCTAATGAAATATATGTATATATATATACATATATATATATATATATATATATGCATTTCTATTACTATGGTGGATTTAACTTGTCATTGAGTTGCTAAGTTGTGTCTAACTCTTTAGGACCCCATGAACTACAACATGCCAGGCTTCTCTGTCCTTCACTAGCTCCCTGAGTTTGCTCAGACTCATGTCCGTTGAGTCAGTGATGCCATCCAACCATCTTATCCTCTGTCACCCCCTTCTCATCTTGGCCTCAGTCTTTCCCAACATCTGGGTCTTTTCAAAGAGTTGGTTCTTCACATCAGTTGGCCAAAGTAATGTAGCTTCAGCTTCAGCACCAGTCTTCCCAGTGAATATTCAGGGTTGATTTCCTTTAGGATTGACTGGTTTGATCTCCTTGTTGTCCAAGAGTCTCTCTCAAGAGTCTCTTGTGTCCTCATATTTAACTAGTGTGTTCATATTTAACATATGTCCTCATATTTGTTGACACTCCTCTTCCTAGGATCTGAAACTTAATTCTCTTACCAATGATCTTTGATTGTATATCAAATCTGTGTACAATTTTGGAAGTTTATGAACATTTACAAGAAGATTAGGTGTATTTGTAAAGAGACAAATTTAATCAAATCTGGGACTTTCCAGAATGTTCTAAAAATGTCTACCTTGATTTGAATTAATTCAGATTTTCTTATGTAATTTATAAAAGGCAAAAATCATAGAGTGAGCTATAAAATTACTAGATATCATTTTAAAACTCTCTTGGCTCTCTCTCTCTCTATATATATATATACACGTGCGCACACACACACACACACACACACACATATGGCTGTGCTGGGTCTTCAGAGTCTTCAGGGTCTTCATTGTTCTGTGAGGGCTTTCTCTAGTTGTGGGGGGCAGGGGCTACTCTCTAGTTGTGGTGCTCAGATTTCTCATTGCAGTGACTTCTCCTATTGCTGAACATGGGCTCTAGGCACACAGGTTTTACTAGTTGCAGCTTGTGGGCTCTAGAGCACAGTCCCGATAGTTGTGGCACAGGGACTCAGTTGCCCCAACTCATGTGGAATCTTGCTGGACCATGGATTGAACCCATGTCCCCTGCATTGTAAGACAGACTCTCATCCACTGGACTACCAGGAAAGTAAAATGATGCATTTCTAAGGAGTGAATGTTGAATTTTTATTTGTAGTAAGATAAAAATTAAAACAATCATTTATTTTTTTTCTCTTCTCCCAAATTTAAATCACACTTTGTAGAGGGACTAATGACTTAAAAAAAGTAGTGAGTGAAAGTTACATTCAGTTCAGTTCAGTTCATTTCAGTCGCTCAGTCGTGTCTACCTCTTTGCAACCCCATGTATTGCAGCACACCAGGCCTCCCTGTCCATCACCACCTCCCGGAGTTCACTCAGACTCACATCCATCGAGTCTGTGATGCCATCCAGCCATCTCATCCTCTGTTGTCTCCTTCTCCTCCTGCCCCCAATCCCTCCCAGCATCAGAGTCTTTTCCAATGAGTCAACTCTTCGAATGAGGTGGCCAAAGTACTGGAGTTTCAGCTTTAGCATCATTCCTTCCAAAGAAATCCCAGGGCTGATCATTGTTTTATGTTAATTTTCAGAACAAACCTATGAACGTAACATAAAGTGTTGAAAGTTTGTTTCACTCACAGATCCATGGGCATATCTAGTTTCCTTCCCTAACCTCATAAATAACCAGTCAGCACAGACAGATACTCATATATTCAAAAGATAGTTCTGTGGAAATCTACACAAACTAGTATGCTCTATAGTAAGCTATATAATAGCTTATTTATAGTAGATTTCAGAGTGTCTTCCCCATTTGTATATAGGAAAATAAAATTAAAAGTGTATTAAAGTTCATTTTCTATTGTTTAGTCATTGGGGAACATAGAAAACTGCATCTCTCTCCTAATTACTCTACATATGACTCAATTCTATTATCAGATCAAGTCTGTCCTTTTCTCTAAGCTAAACAAATCTAATTCACTTGATGTCTATTTGCCAAAGGTTAATTATCTTTGCTTCTCTTCTCTGACTGTCTCTTTGTTCTTCCACATTTTTTTTTAGCTTTTCAAAGTTCAGTATCTAAACTAAATACAATTATAGAAACCTCACTGATGTAGAACAGCAAAGATTACATCTACCTCTTCTGTGACTTTTTTTAACATTGCTTAGCAACTTATTTGATTATTTATATCATGGTATTTCATTATAGATTTCACTGTGGTCACAGACACCATCTTCTGTAATCCTTTTCTCCCGTAAATTTTATAACATTTTCCCTGAAGCACTCTTCTAATTCATTCACACATCAAAATTTTGAGGTTTTAACAGTGCCATCTAAGTCTGTAACTCTCCTCTCCAATCCAACTACATTAAAACATGAGATTAAACATTTCAAACAAGCATTTCTTCACTACATCCCATGGGAAACCATTCTCTGTTAACTGTTGCATTAACTCTTCTGTCTGCGTTCAAAATGTTTCTCATTATAATATACCCCTGACATGAAGGTGAGCTGGCTAGGTTGATATTCCTGACAAAATTTTTATAACACTCTCTTCCTCCTGTACCACAGGTTTATTATATTCCTTTGTACTTTTCCATAGTGGAGAACCAGTAAGTCTGTTGTATTGAGAGATGATGATGATCCCATGGCAGAGACTACACTTAAAGAGTGGAGAACGAGTACTGAATAGGAGACATGTGGAAGGCCCCAGGGTTATACAATACCAAGGGGAAGAGCGGTGGTGGAGATGGGTCCACAAGGAAGGCCCAGCAGGCTCTGACTGTGGCCAAGACACTCACGAAATTTCTGTCACAGTTATTACCATAAATGGCAGAAGGACAACCAATGCTACAGAGTATCAGTGCAGAAGTAAGGACCTAGAAGACAGGAGAGGATCTATGAGATCTTTGAGCTTAGGCTCAAGGCCTTATCATGTTGGGACACATAAAGTCTTCCACACATCAAGCTATACTGAGGAGCAAAAGAAGCCCTGGAAGACTATGCATTTCTCTAAAGGAGACTGTTTCAAAAAAAAAAAAAAGTTTTTAAAGGCTTGTTTCATTTCAGTTCAGTTCAGTCGCTCAGTCATGTCTGACTCTTTGTGACCCCATTAACCTCAGCATGCCAGGACTCCCTGTCCATCACCAACTCCCGGAGTTCACTCAAACCCATGTCCATTGAGTCAATGATGTCATCCAACCATCTCATCCTCTGTCGTCCCCTTCTCCTTCTGCCCTCAATCTTTCCCAGCATCAGGGTCTTTTTCAATGAGTCAGCTCTTCGCATCAGGTGGCCAAATTATTGGAGTTTCAGCCTCAATATCAGTCATTCCAGTGAACACCCAGGACTGATCTCCTTTAGGATGGACTGGTTGGATTTCCTTGCAGTCCAAGGCTTGTTTAATTTTAACCATAATTTTTAAGATTCCCTTGTCCTTAGCAGAAACAGAGACTTTGGAACCTAATGAAAAGGCTGATAGGATATAATACTAATATACTTTCTAGAATCCATAAGGGTACTATGAAAAATTATACCCAATAGATCATTTTTATTTTTATTTGTACAAACAAATCATTTGCCTCATTGTCATGGGGGGTGGATTCATGGGAATTTATTGCTCCTTCACAAACTGAATAACCATTTTAAACCTGCATGCAACATCAGAGTATAAAGTTCAGTTCAGTTCAGTCACTCAGTCATGTCTGACTCTTTGGAACCCCATGGACTGCAGCGTACCAGGCCACCCTGTCCATCACCAATTCCCGGAGTTCACCTAAACCTATGTCCATTGAGTTGGTGATACCATCCAACCATCTCATCCTCTGTCATCCCCTTCTCCTCCTGCCCTAAATCTTTCCCAGCATCAGGGTCTTTTCAAATAAGTCAGTTCTTCAAAACAAGTGATCAGAATATTGGAGTTTCAGCTTCAACATCAATCCTTCCAATGAACACCCAGGGCTGATCTCCTTCAGAATGTACTGGTTGGATCTCCTTGCAGTCCAAGGGACCCTCAAGAGTCTTCTCCAACATCACAATTCAAAAGCATCAATTCTTCCATGCTCAGCTTTCTTTATAGTCCAACTCTCACATCCATACATGACTACTGGAAAAACCGTAGCTTTGACTATATGGACCTTTGTTGGCAAAGTAATCATTCTGCTTTTTAATAAGCTGGTTAGGTTATTCATAACTTTTCTTCCAAGGAGTATGTGTTTTTTAACTTCATGGCTGCAGTCACCATCTGCAGTGATTTGGGAGCCCCCCAAATAAAGTCTGCAACTGTTTCCACTGTTTCACCATCTATTTGCCATGAAGTGATGTGACCAGATGCCATGATCTTAGTTTTCTGAATGCTGAGTTTTAAGCCAACTTTTTCACTCTCCTCATTCACTTTCATCAAGAGGCTTTTTAGTTCTTCGCTTTCTGCCATAAGGGTGGTGTCATATGCACATGTGAGGTTATTGCAATTTCTCCCGGCAATCTTGATTTCAGATTGTGCTTCATCCAGACCCACATTTCGCATGATGCACTCTGCATGTCAGTTAAATAAGCAGGGTGAAAATATACAGCCTTGATGTATACTTTCCTATTTAAACCATTCCCACAAATTCCAGCTCTAGTGGAGCAATCTTATCAATTTGATTGTATTTGGAGAGTGAGCATTTAAGGAGATAATTAAGGTTAAACAAAATCATAAGGATATGCCCCTAATCTGATAAGACTGATGGCCCATAAAGAGAGTAAGAGAGTAAAAGGTCATGTCTGGACACAGGGAGAAGGTTGTTGTCTATAAACTAGCAAGAGAGGTCACACCAGGAACCAGATGTTCTAGGACCTTAATCTTGAACTTCCTGCCTCTAGAACTGTGAGAAAACTAATTTCTATTTTTTTAAGCCATCTAACCCATGGCATTTTGCTATGGAAACCTGCACATACCACTCTAAGTTTTCCCAGTCTTATCAATTTCCTCATTGTGTGGCATGGTTTCCCATTTCTGTGTGTTTATTCATGTACAACTGCATCTTTTTCTCCATTTTTTCCTTTTATCCTTGCTACTGCTTATCTTTCAGCTAAGTGAGCTTCTACCCTCTAGGTCCTAGTACACATTCTTCTGTCTATGCTAGGTTCTCAGAGCTGGACAATTTAGCCTGAACTGAATCTATATTGCTCATGTTTATTTATTAGATTTTTATTAAGCAATTTAACTTTGAATTTCTTGGGAAAGCTGACAATATTTATACTTTTTGAATGGACTGTACTGGAGAACTTTATTCTAAATGAGAAAATTGCAGGAATAAAAATTTTAAAAGTCTCATAACAAGAACATTTTATTTTTCCTAATTTCTTAGTTATCACTTTTATCTTTTTCTCTAGAAGTTAAAGATCTTAAAAAAAAACAAAACACTACTATGTCAAGCAGGATGTTTGATTACTTAATACACTCTTTCAAGTTTATGGTCAATATGGACAGTCCAGGCCTATTTTATTTCATTTGCAGTTTCATGAGGTTATTTTTTTTACCATATATTTTAATTCCCTACTAATAATGTAAAAAAGTGTACATAATGTAAATGTAATGTACATTTTATATTTCTTATTGATTTGTACTATGGAGGTTGTTTAGGCAAATTTATGTTTTGGGTTTGTTTAAGTTTTTGCTTTTAAGTTTCATTATGTGGCCAGCCACTAATTAAAAAACACCATATTTCTTATATCTGAATATCATCATTTCATTGTTGTTCAGTCACTCACTTGTGTTTAACTCTTTGCAATCCCATGGCCTGCAGCACACCAGGCTTCCCTGTCCTTTACTAACTCCCAGAGTTTCCTCAAACTCACATCCATTGAATCAATTATTCCATCCAACCATCTTATCCTCTGTTGCCCCCTTCTCCTGCACTTAATCTTTCCCAGAATCAGGGTCTTTTCCAATGAGTAGGCTGCTCACATCAGGTGACAAAAGTATTGGAGCTTCAGCCTCAGCATCAGTCCTTCCAATGAATATTCGTGACTGATTTCCTTTAGCATTGACTGATTTGATCTCCTTGCTCCCCAAGGGACTTTCAAGAGTCTTCTCCAGCACCAGTTTGAAATCATCAGTTCTTCAGTGTTCAGCCTTCTTTATGGTCCAACTATCACGTATATACATGATAACTGGAAAAACCGTAATTTGACTGTATGGATCTTTGTTGGCAAAGTTATTTATAGCTCTACTTTCTAATATGCTGTGTATCTTAATAGCATGTCTAAAATGTTGTAGAAAAACAAAAGGTATGGAGTCAGAAGACCCTTCAGTAATGATCTCTTTTATCCTCTTTTTTTTTTTTTTGTCCTTCTTCAGTCACTCAGCTGTGTCCAACTCTTTTAAACCCCATAAACTAGGTTCCCCTCTCCATGGGATTTCTCATGCTAG
The DNA here is from genome assembly GCF_042477335.2 of Ovis canadensis. Taxonomy (NCBI): domain Eukaryota; kingdom Metazoa; phylum Chordata; class Mammalia; order Artiodactyla; family Bovidae; genus Ovis; species Ovis canadensis. The sequence goes on from NC_091245.1 coordinate 137,828,104, forward strand.
AATACTGTAATGTGTTGCTATTTCCTCCTCCAGAGTATCTTCCCAACTCAGGGATCAAACCTGCATCTCCTGCATTGGCAGGTACATTCTTTACCACTGAGCCACTGGGAGCTTCTTAGAATTCTATTAGACATATGGAAAATCCAGTCTCTACTTAATTATAAAGAACAACTAGAGAAATATATGAAAGTTTTTTTTAAGGCATCAACAAAAATAAAAATATACAATTCTTTGGAAAGATCAGATATGTTAAAATTATTTAAGTTCCAACTAATTCTGAATACTTTATAAATAATGTAAAACAAAATGCTACATCATATTTTGTATATTATGTCAAATGTTTGTCAAATTTTCATTTATCATATTATTTAGTGAAAATATGGTTAAACATTTCATTACTTAGATTAGCATATCAATGATATTGATAGTTTTGATACAACTGTTCTCAAGTAAATGTGCTGTATAGGCTATAACTTGCTTACGGTACTTACATAGGTCTAAATATTCATCATGGTCACCTCTTTACTGCCACTAAATCTATAAATTTAATTTTGCTGCTTGCCCATCTGCCTTTGTAATAACAGAACTGCATGAGATTTTAAAAGAAAGATCTTAGAAGATGTTTGATAATGGCATTGAAGGCAAAATCAAATTTGCATAATATTTCCTGTGTATCAAGGGAAGACGCTTTGAATGCTACAAAAAGAGGTACTGATAATTCAAAAAAACTACCACTGACTTCGGTTGGGGCATGAAAAAAAATGTGTGTATACAGATACACATGAGTAATCGCAAGCACACAAGCATACATATTTAATAGTCTACTTTTTCGCCATGAATGAGATGTGTTCTAATGTGCTCAAGGTGAGGGCTCTGGGAGATCATTTACTTTGCCACATGTTACCAGTCACTACCTTCTCTTAGCTTACAATTGCTACCAAAAAGTTCTTACCCTAAAAGTATCTGGTATCTCAAGCTTGATTTACAAATTACCATTTCATAAACATCCTCAGATTATCATAACTAAACAAGAGAGACTTTTATTATATAATATTCATTATAAGATTTCATTGGCTTTTCCTTTTTGTTTTTAATCATGTCCAGAAAGTCCATTTTTCATATTATATTTTTAATCAAAATAAGATACTGCTATGTTGTTCACAGAATAAAAAAATAATTCATTATTAAAGCCAATTACGAAGTATAAGTATCATTCCTGTCTGGCCATTAAGTCTCTGATCAATATGAAAGTAGCCAGGAAACATAGGAGATAAACCTGTTCACTAATAAACTATAAATGAAATGCTGTGATTTATTGTATTTTTAGAATTTAATGTGTGCATAAATATTTCAATTTACTCATTTCAACTATATTTGGAAACTTACTAACAGACATTTGGATAACACCAAAATTATGGTCTGAGGTTTTAAAATTGAATTATTATATTAAATGGAAATAACCAGTGATGAAAGGTTATTTTGCTTTATAAAGTATCACAGTGTCTAGCTTTAATCATTGTTTACTCATATCCATTTTCCCAGCACTCTCCACTGTCCCAAATCTTACAAATCAGAATAAAGAGTTATTTTGTACCTTTAATTTCTCATTGTACTTGTATCTCTCTATTTGAATTACCTCTATATATTCATATACTTCTGTTCCATATTAGATTCTATAAAAAGGCATTTGAGAATATATTTATTACCAACTCTTTATTTTTTACAGAAGCTGGTACAGTCTTACACAAGGTATATATTCAGTAATATCTCCTGACACAGTATACCTGTAACGAGCTGTTAAAGGAAAGTTTCCTGACTTTTGATGTTACATTCCAAAATAGCTTGTAAGGTACAACTCTGAACAGATATTTTATGGTAGGTAATTGAGAAATAGTTAAAGGATTCACCTATATCTCTAACGTATAAAAGGATCAGATTTGTCTGCAGAATTTTGTGAGGAGGGTGTAGCTGAAAAGATCTGCACTAAAATTTCAATCTCCAACAAATTGGAGAATGCAGGCCACTATCTCAAGTCATTAAAATGCAGAATCACTTGAAAGCTTCTTAGGTGTCTCCTGCCATTGGTGATCCAGGGAGATGATGTCTGACCCGTACCTGACAAATATGAGGGTGAGGACCAGGTGAGAGCAGGACTATGTCTGGGAATAAACTGCACTCTTCTCTCAAACCAGTCAAAGGAGTGTGTGATTTCCAGTGACCTGTTTAAAAGGTTTCTGGTTTCTGAGGAATTCAGTCAGAGAGTCAGATGTCCTCAGAAGAAAGAGACAGAGTCTATCTTCAGATGCCAAAGCAGAAAGATCTCTGGGACTGTGCAGATGAAAGCTGGGTATGGTCTACATCAAGAGAGTTGAAGTTGAAGAAGTCTAACACAGGGCATGTGATCACAGACCACAAAAGCCCAAAGACACTTTAAACTGATCCTTGTTCTGTGAAAGCTTTTGCCTTTTCTTTCCATTCCTCTTTACTCTCAGACCAGTGCTGGGAAAGCCAAGAAACTTTTACTGAAAGGGAAGTATCAAATTGAAGAGAGCAGAAAGACCCCTGCTGCTCCTGCTAAGTCGCTCAGTTGTGTCTGACTCTGTGCGACCCCATAGACAGCAGCCCACCAGGCTCCCCTGTTCCTGGGATTCTCCAAGCAAGAACACTGGAGTGGGTTGCCATTTCCTTCTCCAATGCATGAAAGTGAAAAGTGAAAGTGAAGTTGCTCAGTCGTGTTCAACTCTTAGCAATCCCATGGACAGCAGCCCACCCGGCTCCTCCATCCATGGGATTTTCCAGGAAAGACCCCTAACTTACTTCAAAAACTAGGTTCTCACTGGCAGCAGACTCAGCAGGAGGTAAGGGAGAATATATAACTGTCTTGTTTTGAAGAGCTTTTAATGATACATTGAGATATCGTTAATGAAAAATAAACTGCACAAATTATAGTGTAAAATTTAATAAGCTTAACAGATACATACTCTGTGAGACTGTGGCATAATCAAGATAGTGAATATACCATCATCCCTCACAATTTTCTCTTGTAACTTTGCAATGCATTCTTCCTTCTTTTTCTGCTCTGGATATCCCTATTTATTTATCAACTTTGTATTTTATATTGCACTATAGTTGATTTACAATGTCGTATTAGTTTTGGATGCACAGCAAAGTGATTCAGTTACGTATATACATGTATCTATTCTTTTTCAAATTCCTTTCCCAATTAGATTGTTACATGACATTGAGCAGAGTACCCTGTGCTATACAGTAGGTCCTTGTTGGGCTCCATTTTAAATTCAACAGTGTGCAAATGTCCATCCCAAGTTCCCTATCTCTTCCCTTCACCTAATCCTCTAGCAACTATGAGTTCACTTTCTAAGTCTGTGAGTCTGTTTCTGTTTGTAAATAAGTTAATGCATATCATTTCTTTTTAGATTCCACATATAAGTGATATTCTCAAATAACCAGTAATCAATTATCACTAGAGATTAGTTTACATTTACTGTAGTTTTATATAAGTGAAATCATATGTCAATATTCTTTTGTGGGACAGGAGCGGTCCGGTCTCTTTCATACAACAGAACTATTTTGGATATTTATCAATATCCATGATATTGCTCATATCAACGTTTCACTCATCTTTGTTGCTAATATCTCACTTTTAGATATAGCACAATTTATTACCAGGAAGTTGACATTTAGACCATTTGTGTCTATTACAAATATTTCTGCTATGAATAAATGTATAATTTTTGTGGGGATATATATATATATTTCCTTTTTTTTTTTTCCTTATGTAAATGCCTAGGATCAGTATGGCTGGGCCAGACCCAGCAGCTGCAACTGGGACCCTTTTGTCCCTGGTCTCCTCCTGACAGGAACAACTGGCCAGAGTGCCCCAACCGGTAAGGAACTTTATTGACCTCTCTCCCCTACCCTCTCTCTTTCCTCTCCTTAACCCTTCCTATCCTTCCCTGTTTTTCTATTCCCCCAGTCCTGGACGCAGGAGTCTGGTGGAATGGCCCTCAGCCTGAGCTGAGGATTGGAGACTGATCACCTCCTCTTGGCAGAGAACTCGAATTCTGGTTCTGGTCTGATTTCTGGTAGGGCCAAGTTCCAGTCCTTCTTTCTCTGGAGCCCAGGGAAAAGTCCCATAACTCCTGGATATCTTTAGATGGCAGGAGACATCGGTAAGGCCACCCCTTTCGCCCCCCACCTCACTCCTCCTCCCCCTTCTTCTTTCAACCTGGCTTCCTTTCCTCTTTTGATTTAAGGGCTTCCCTGGTGGTGCAGAGGTTAAAGCATCTGCCTGCAATGTGGGAGACCTGGGTTTGATCCCTGGGTTGGGAAGAAAGGAGATGGCAACCCACTCCAGTATTCTTGCCTGGAGAATCCCATGGACGGAGGAATTTGGTGGGCCACAGTCCACGGGTTGCAAAGAGTTGGACACGACTGAGCGACCTCACTTTACTTTAAAAAAGAATAACCTGGCAAACTTTTTCCAAGATGGTTGAATCATTTTCTATTCAAACAAGCAGTGATTGAAAGAGTTTGAATTTCTCTCGTCCTCTTCAATGCTCAGTACAATCAACCTTTTTTAATATTAACCATTCACATAGACATTTCATAGGATCTTACTGTGATTTTAATTTTCCTTTAATTATAAGCTAATGATGTTGAGCATATTTTAATGTGTATACTTACAATTTACCTAAAAATGAACATTTCAAATTATAGAAATTAGATGGTTTTCATGACTTTAAATGACTCCAGGTCTGTTTGTTCCTTGCTTAAACAACATATCAGTCATAATTAAATGAACTTCTGTTCATCTTATTATTTCAGTAAGCACCTCCTGACTTAATAACTCAGTAAATCTGTAATATCTTGTTGAATTAGTTGAAAGCGTTACAGTCATTAAGGTGGCAGATTCTTAATCAAAGAAAGTTGCTCTTCAGAAACAGTAGGGTAATTTTTGATTGTTATAGCACTAAGCAAGGCATTTGTGAGAAATTAAACCCATTACTAAAAGCAGATGATGAAACTTCAGAATGATGTGAAGTTCAATATAAGTATTTTAAATGTTTCAAAATAGCTTTCAGACAACTGTTCAGACTGGAGCACCACCTAAAAATAAAAATTAGATAACAAATCAATAAAATATGACTGCAAAGTTGATTTCAAACTATTCAGTGAATGTTAAATACCAATATTATGTCTAGTAAATGAGGATGCAATAGAGGCTTCAAATCCATCATATATGTGTTTTAAATAATCTTATATGTTCAACTTTTAAATCTGGGACAGGAAGGAACTTGAGTTACATAATTTTATATTCATTATATTTTAATATATTAATGAATTATCCATACATATCCCCCAAGCTATTGGCTAACTTGACTGACAAATCTCCTATAATTACTCACCGGTTCAATTTTTAAAAAAATTGCAGTATTCTTTTAAAAAACGAGGTGGGGTGGTGGAGGGCACCTGACAAGCATCCAGGAGATATTTCCAGTTTGATAAATGCAAGTCCTTTGGCATTACATTAGACCTTTTGCATTATTGATCTAATGAGGAAGAGGGATATAAGAATGGTGATTTCATATTAACCCTCAAAGGTAAGACTTCACCAGCATCCTTGTTGTCAGTCTACTAGGATGATTGTAGTGAATTATGAAGAAATATCACTGTAATAGACAAAATGATCACAAAGTCAAAATTTATTTTTTCCAATGACCACATACTCTGAGCACATTTAATTCACTTATATACCATTTAAATCAGTTTTTACTTTGAGAAATGGAAATGCTAGAAAATAAAAATGAATCCCAATTGTTAGAACATTTCCAGAATTATTTAATAAATTTTATTAGCAAACTATTCAAAATTGAGGATAAGATGAGTGATTCTTGCTGTTTGGAAATCTAAGAAACATTGTCCTCTGATTAGCTCTAACAAGCTGATACTTTCCCTTTCAGTTCCACACCAGAAAATCTATTCTACTATCATAGAAAGTGGTTTCAAATTTAATAATAAATGACAATGCATAAATCTAGCTAAATAGATTTTGAAACTTTTTGAAAAATGTTTGTCTTCATACTGAAGGTATTATAGACAAAATACTATGATAATGTGTTTACACTTTACTTGGGTTATTTCTTTATCCCACACTTCACTCTGGTTGTGATATTCATTTAAAGCATAGTCAGTTTAATTTCTTTTCCATTTTAAAGATTTTTCTCCAATCTCATTTATTTTATTGACTATATAAAATCTTGATGCATAATCAAATATCAAAAGAAGGGAGATCTGAGATGTTTTAGAACCATCATGCTTAGGTTTTGATTTTTTAAAGTAAATATATATATATATATCTCATTTCCCTTTTTTGTAATGCAAATGATAGCATACTATATATACACTGTTTCCTTTTTTTCTGACCTAACTTTAATAATTGAAATGACTTCACGTCAGTTAATATAGGTCTTCCTCCATTTTTCTAATTACTGCATGGACTCCAGTGTGTAAATGCTAGGGTTTATTTAGCCAGTATACTATGTTTGTGGCTATATTTTCTTCCAGTATCTGGCACTTAGAAATAATGTGACAATAAATAATCTGGTGCCTATATAGTTTCATATATTTGAATTGTCTCATTCTAAAAAGTGAAATTCCTAAAACTACATATTGTTTTAACATATAATAAAAATTATTTTTCTAAGAATTATAAAAGCTTATATTTCTAGCAATAATGTTTGAATGCTTACACTTCTGTGTTTGTGTGTCTATGTGAAAGAGAGTGAGAGAGAGAAAAAGAGGGAAATTTACTTCAGATATTTGACCTTTGCAGTAATTTCAGCGGTTTGACCTTATCCACAACTGGTTAAGCAGTATTTATCAATCTGTTTTCTTGTGTCTGATGCTCAAGAGGAACGCAGGGACAGACAGCCATTAGGGTAAAAGCAAGGATGGAACTCAAAGCACAAGCTATAGCGTGTGTGTGTGTGCATGTGTTACATTGCTCAGTCGTGGCTGGATCTTTGTGACGCTGCTGGGTGTATTGTAGCTTGTTTCCCAGGCAAGACTACCTGAGTGGGTTGCCATTTCCTTCCAGGGGATCTTCCAGACCCAGGGATGCAATTGGCATGTCTTGCATCTCCTGCATTGACAGACAGATTCTTTATCACCGAGCAACCTGGGGAGCCCATGAGGAAAGGCTAAAAACTGGGTCATTTGTCATTGTCTCTGTCTTCAGTGGTGATGGTATTCTACAGAAGCTGGGCTCCATTACAGAGCTAACACATTCCAGACTTAGGAGTTAGTGAAAGGAAAAAAGGAGCAAGCAGAAGGTGAAGCAGTTGCGGGCATGGGCATAGCCTTACATGAAAGAGAGGAGTCAGGGTATCGGCAACAATGGGTGAGAGCTTCAAAATGGCTACTGCTTCATGGCCATTCTCCAAACCTCTCACAGGAGTCTCTCCTGTAAGCCAGCCCGACCAGAATGTATAGGAAAGGAGAGCATGGAAAAGCATTTCAGCATAGCCACGCTGACACATCACAAGGCCACGTAAATGAAGCTATACCAGCTATTTCTATTTTCAGACTCTCAGTTCTCAAGTTCTATGCTTTGTGATTATCACTACCAGATGACTAGAGACCTCGTCCATGACTTTTGAGTTTAAGTAGAGAAGAAGCTTATATGTCCAGGCAGTTGAGGAAAATGAATTTTCAAACAAATTATATCTAGCCAGAATTAGTATTATCTAGCATGGTACTTCTTGAGAAGGAAATGGTAACCCACTTCAGTATTCTTGCCTGGGAAATCCTATTGACAGAGGAGCCTGGCAAGCTATGGTCCACAGAGTTACAAAAATTGGACACCACTGAAGCGACTTACCATGCAGGCGGCATGATACTTTGCTTCTCAGGTGGCTCAGTGGTAAAGAATCTGCTTGTCAACACAGGGAGAAATGGGTTCTATCCTTAGGTCAGGAATTTCCCCTGGAGAAGAAAATGGCAAAATGTGCCAGTATTCTTGCCTTGAAAATCCCATGGATAGAGGAGCTGCTGGGCTGCAGTCCATGGGGTCACAAAGAGTTGAATACAGCTGAGCAGGCATGCATGCACACACACACACACACACACACACACACACACACAGCATGGTACTTAGAATAATGGCAAAAAGAAGGCACTCAGTTCCTGGAGGAGGGCATAGCAATCCACCCAGTATTCTTGCCTGGAGAATCTGATGGACAGAGGAGCCTGGTGGCTACAATCCATAAGATCACAAAAAGTTGGACACGACTGAGGTCACTTAGCACTGCATGCATACAGGCACTCAATTAAAACACAGTGAATAAACAGCTAGACTGAGGGAATTGGAGAGAGAAGGTGGAATACATGCATAACTCATAATGGATATGAAAGTGGGGCAAATGAGGCCAGAAGCTTCATGGTCCTAGGGAAACAACAGAATGTCTGTCAACGCAATAGTTTTGAAGTCATAGCTACAAGCCTAGTGAATCAAACTCTGGATTTTCACATGATGCTGGTAATCTGATAAATAGATGATCTTTTTGTTTGTTCATTTTAAACTTCCTTTTGCATATTTACAGAAGCAGGAATGTTTGCAAATGTTCTGTGGATGTACTGGTTTCTGAAATGCACACTGGAAAATTATTGTTTTTGTTTTGCACAGATTTGAAAAATATTTGAAGTAGCCAAGAAATTGAATTTCTTCTATTCAGTAAACATTATGATGCAAGTTTGTGTCCTTTAGATCTATTGATTTCATAGCAAAGAATAATTATTTGGGGGGAATTTTGAATGAATTCTTAAATCTGTAATTTTCTTTCCCTCATATTCTCTTCAGTTCAGTTCAGTTCAGTTGCTTAATCATGTCTGACTCTTTGCAACCTCATGAACCACAGCACACCAGGCCTCCCTGTCCATCACCAACTCCCAGAGTTCACCCAAACCTATGTCCATTAAGTCGGTGATGCCATCCAACCATTTCATCCTCTGTCATCCCCTTCTCCTCCTACCCTCAATCTTTCCCAGGATCTGAGTCTTTACAAATGAGTCAGTTCTTCACAACAGGTGATCAGAGCATTGGAGTTTCAGATTCAACATCAGTTCTTCCAGTGAACACCCAGGGCTGATCTCCTTCAGAATGGACTGGTTGGATCTCCTTGCAGTCCAAGGGACTCTCAAGAGTCTTCTCCAACACCACAGTTCAAAAGCATCAATTCTTCAGTGCTCAGCTTTCTTTATAGTCCAACTGTCACATCCATACATGACCACTGGAAAAACCATAGCCTTGACTAGATGGACATTTGTTGACAAAGTAATGTCTCTACTTTTGAACATGCCATCTAGGCTGGTCATAACTTTCCTTCCAAGGAGTAAGCGTTTTTTAATTTCATGGCTGCAAGCACCATCTGCAGTGATTTTAGAGCCCAGAAAAATAAAGTCAGCCACTCTCTCCACTGTTTCTACATATATTTGCCATGAAGTGACTGGACCGGATGTCATGATCTTAGTTTTCTAAATATTGAGCTTTGATCCAACTTTCTCACTCTCCTCTTTCATTTTCATCAGGAGGTTCTTTAGTTCTTCTTGGCTTTCTGCCATAAGGGTGGTGTCATCTGCATATCTGAGGTTATTGATATTTCTCCCAGCCATATTGATTCCAGCTTGTGTTTATTCTCTAATAATTTTTTTTTTTTTAGAAATGGTCCAAATGTCATAGTTTTTCTAGGGAGACTTTCAGTACATATGAAAGTTGGTAATTCTTAAAATTCTTTATTTTTAATATTATATTAGCACAGTAAACTAGTAGATATGATCAGAGACCATTAATTACTGTAACAGAAAAAACTTTGAGGTATCATTTTTTACCTGGATTCCTATTTTGATGAAGCATGCAAATAGCATGTATCAGAACAAAGTTATTTTGAAAATCAATAGTGGTAAGTGATGGATAAAAAATGCAATTCTATCTTTGTGAGCAATAGAGTTTTTACTTGAAGTAATCTATATGGTTAAGAGAATAGTATGTGTCCCAGGAAGGCTGCATGCAAGGCGAAAGATGGGAAATTAGCTTTGTAAAAAGTGTAAAGAAAAAAAATTAAAAGTTAGACTTTTTAATCTTAAATACCATAGAGTATTCTGTTCATTAGCCTTTGAAGTTTCCTGTTTTTCCATTGATTATTCACTGTAATTATAACCATGCATTAAACAAGGTCACCTAGGACATAACTGAATATAGTAAGCTTAAATTTTAGTTTTAGAGCCTCACTCCAAAATGGAAATGTGTGTGGTTATTTAGAAAAATAATTCTCATACCAATTAACATATTCCCATTGTTTCTTTTATGATGCAAATTGTCATTAAAACACTGTGTAAAATTTTGCTACACATCACATAATGGAATAGAAAGGTTCTTGCCATCTAACTTTAACAAGTAAAAGGATTATCATTATAAGCATTTCCAGCATTCTGAGTTATACCTTAGATATTTCTCACTAAGTGAAACATATAAACCAGTCATAGCTGCCAAGGCACCCTATTATATCCAATATGTTAATTCCAAGAGGTGAAAATGTAGCCTGATTACTCAAAACCATACACACAGTACATCAACTTTTTGATTCTACTTCTTCATTCACTGAGAACTCGGACGCTTACCTGAAAGACTTTATCAATTTAATTGTGCTTATTCTGGGATACCCAATGCCACGTGGGCTTCCTGTGCAATATGTCAATGATCAAAATTTAATTTTATGTCAATGACCAAAGTCTATTTCAATCTTTAAATCTGATTATCACGTGGAATGTTTCAGCCTTAAAAATTGTATTTCACTTTACCCACAGTCTAAATCATAGTGTTAAATAGCTTAAAGTGAAAGTGAAAGTCACTCAGTCATGTCCAACTCTTTGCAACCTCATGGGCTATACAGCCAATGGCATTCTCCAGGCCAGAATACTGGACTGGGTAGCCTTTCTCTTCTCCAAGGGATCTTCCCTAAACAGGGATTGAACCCAGATCTCCCACACTGCAGGCAGATTCTTTACCAGCTGAGCAACAAGGGAACCCCAAGAATACTGGAGTGGACAGCCTATCCCTTCTCCAGGGTATCTTCCCAACCCAGGAATTGAACCAGGGTCTCCTACGTTGCAGGTGAATTCTTTACCAACTGAGCTATCAGGGAATTACTACCAATATAGTCATTCATCTCAGGATTCTTTTTTTTTTTTTTTTCCCATTTACTCCCTGACAACTCCCATCTCTTTGAAGTCACTTCCCTTCTCCTACATTTCCTCATCCTGCACAGAGTACTGAATTTTGCTGTTGGAAAAAATAATTCTATACAATAGCATGCTGTTGACATTTCAAATACCCTCTTGCCAAAAACTAACAAATGTAATGGATCCACGTCATTTATTATTTTATTTAATCTCTCAGCTATACTTCTATACTTGACCAGTCTTTCTTTCTTGAAATATTTTCTCTTATGTCCATGACAAACACTACCTTAGTTGTTTTCCTATAACACTGGCTTCTCCTTCTCAATCACGTTTTCTAGCCCTTCCTGTACTTCTCTGCTGCTGCTGCTGCTGCTGCTGAGTCACTTCAGTCGTGTCCGACTCTGCGTGACCCCATAGATGGCAGCCCACCAGGTTCCCCCGTCCCTGGGATTCTTCAGGCAAGAACACTGGAGTGGGTTGCCATTTCCTTCTCCAATGCGTGAAAGTGAAAAGTGAAAGGGAAGTTGCTCAGTCGTGTCCGACTCTTCGCGACCACATGGACTGCAGCCCACCAGGCTCCTCTGTCCATGGGATTTTCCAGGCAAGAGTACTGGAGTGGGGTGCCATTGTCTTCTCCATCTATCTTCAAATATTGAAGAACTCTTTGGTCTTTTAGGATTTTCCTTCTATTTTTGGACTCCATTCTAAGTTATTTCATTTATTCCCATAACTTTGTATCTAATTTGCTAGTTTTACCTGTGGCAGAGGAAATGCTGTCCTTGGTTACTCATTGACTTTTCCTGTGAAGGGTTATGTCCCTCTACAAACACCTGGGATTATTGTGACTTGCTTTGACCAATGAAAGGTGAGCAGGTGACATGCCATGTCTTGGATTCAGGGTAGAAATAAGAGCTGTTGCATATTATTGCACTTTTCTTTCCTCTGTTAACTTTTCTTTTTCACCTCCTTTGCTGTGAGAATGTCTTCTACCAGACAGAAATCTTGATTTTGCTTGGATTCAGAACTGAAGACAGATGACAGGATTATAGAGGGCTTCAGCTGGCATCTAACTGAGCAAGAAGTTAAAATTTGTATTTGCATGCCAACATCCACTTAGAATTATTTGTACATATGTATGTGTGTACTAAGTTGCTTCAGTCATGTCCAACTCTGTGACCATATGGACTGCACCCCACCGGGCTCCACTGTCCATGGAATTCTCCACGCAAGAATACTGGAGTGGTTTACCGTGCCTTCCTCCAGGGGAGCTTCCCGATCCAGGTTTCGAACCCATCTCTTATGTTTCTTACATTGGCAGATTGGTTCTTCCCCACTAGTGCCTCCTGGGAAGCCCCATTAATATGTATATATAGAGTAAAAAACACTGAAATCTTCCCTAATGGCTCAGTGAGTAAAAAGAATTCCCTCCAATGCAGGAGATAGAGGAGATGCAGTTTCAATCCCTCTATCTGGAGGAGGAAGGAGCAACCCATTCCAATATTCTTGCCTGAAAAATCCCATGGACAGAGGAATCTGGTGGACTACAGTCCAAAGTGTTGAAAAGAGTCACACATGACTGAGTACATTCCAAAAAATATTATATATATGCCACATCATCTTTTATTCTTTACCCTTTAATTTATTGATAGACACTGAGGGTGTTTTCCTAACTCAGCTATTATGAGTAATGTTGCATGGAGTGTGGGAGTGCTGCCATTTGTTCAAGATAATTATTTCATTTTTTCAAACCTATACCCAGAACTGGAGTTGTTGAAGTATATGGTATGGTATTTTTCAATTTTTTTAGGAACCTCCATACTGTTTCCAATAAAGGCTGTACCAGTTTATATTCCCAGCAACAGTGCACAGAAGAAGGGTAAAAGACATACTAATAAGTGGGAAGTGACTTCTCATTGTGTCTATGATTTGCGTTTTCCTGACAGTCAGTAATAGCCATATACCCACTGGCCATATTTACGTCTGTCGTTGAAGAAAAAAAATATTTATTCATGCCGTTTCCCATTTTTAAATTGATTTTATTGCTGTTATTGCTGTGTCATTTTGCTATTATATGAATTCCTTATATATTTGGTATGCTTAACCCTTATTGGACATATTGTTTGCACATATTTTCTCAAATTCCATAGGTTCACTTTTCTTTTTTCCTCCAGGATGACTGCTTTTGTTGTGCAGAAGATTTTTAATTTGCTGTAAACCACTTATTTATTATTGCAATTGTTTCTTTTGCTTTTGATGCCAAATCTAAAAATATCATTTCTAAACTACTGTCAGGAGACTATCCCCCATGTATTCTTATAAGAGCTGTAGAGTTTCATATCTTATGCCCAGGTTTTTAATTCACGTTGAGTTAATTTTATGTATAATATAAGATAGGGTTCTGATTTCTTCTTTTGTATGTGGATATCCAGTTTTATGACCACCATTTATTGAAGAGATTATTATTTCCCCTTTGTGTATTTCAGGAGCATTGTAAAAAATTAATTAACCATATGTGTGTGGGCCTGCTTCTAGGTTCTTAATTCTGATCCATTGATCTATGTGCCTGTCTGTATCTCAATACCACATCCTTGTTCACTATAGCTTTTTTATGTAATTTCAATTCAGGAAGTGTGACGCTTCCAGCACTTGTTTCTTATTCAAGATTTCTCTCGCTATTTGAGGTCTTTTGTGGTTCCATACAAATTTTAGAATATTTTTTCCTATTCTTGAAAAAGGCCTTTGGAATTTTGATAGAGATTGCACTTAATCTGTAGATCACTTTGGGTAACATGGGCATTTTAATCATCTTAATGTTTTAATCCATAAATACAGAATATCCATTTTTTGGGTTTCTTTCAATTTCTTTGATCAATATTTTATAGTTTCTTCTAGGTTATCCAATTTATTGGTGTACAATTGTTTGTGCTCAATTTCTCATGATTCTTGGTGTCTCTGTGTTATCAAGTATTAAATGTCTTATTTTTCATTTCTGATATTATTTATTTGGCTCTTCTCTCTTTTTTTCTTTGTTCGTCTAGTTAAAGGCTCATTAATTGTGTTTACTTTTTAAAAAACCAGCTATTACTTTCATTGATATTTCCACTGTTTTCCTTATTCTTATTTCATTTATATTTTCTCTGATTTCTGTTATTTCCTTCCTTCTGTATACTATGTACTTAGTTTGACCTTCTCATAGTTCCTTGAAATGTAAGTTTAATTGTTCATTTGAGACCTTTCTGAGAATGTTTATCTCTGTAAATTTCCCTCTTACAATGATTTGGCTACATCCCATATGCTTGATCTATTCTGTTTCCATTTTTATTTCTTTAAAGATTTTTTTTATTATCCCTTTTGATTCCTCTTTGACCCATGTTCAGGTACATGTTGTACAAATTATCAGTTTTTCCTATTACTGATTTTTAGTTTCATTGGAAAATATACTTGATATCATTTCAATCTTCCTTAATTTTCTACTAATAATTTTGTGACCTAACATTTGCTCTGTTTTGGAGAACATTCTGTGAGTACTTGAGAACATGTATTCAGCTGCTGGTTGGATGGAGTGTTCCATGTATGTCTGTAGGACATATTCATATAGCTAGCTACAAAAAGTGCATGCCCACCCATTCAAAAACTATCTGTTTGTTAACCATTAAGAAGACTCTTGAATGCTAAGCTTCATTGGCTCTCAGAGGTAGGTAATATGGAAATTCATTCCACTGGAAGTACCCTTATAAGCTAGGATGCTAGATATAGGAACATGCTCTTTTCAGGGAGAAGTTCTGTTACTTAGTTTTATTGTTAGATTTAAATAAAAGACAAGGTAAGTGCCCACCAAAAATTTCAGACTGCAAAGAGGATCCTAGCCAACTCTGAGATACAGGTTGACTAGAAGCTGGCCCCTCAAGCAGGAACTTTTAAAGTTTCAGAATACCCCTTCCAGGGAAAAACTAGGAGATGAGCATTTTTTGCTTGCACCTTCCCTCTATGCTAAACCTGGAGAGGGGAGCTGCAGGAAATGCTTGTATGCCCATTTAAAACTTCTTTTATTTAGTGTGGTCCCGTGGGACTCATAAATACAAAACACATTGCCATTCAGAGCCAGGTGGCTTGGGTGCCTAAATTTCAGGTGAGAACCTTAAAAGTTTGGATTCTATATGTGTTGCCCAAACCCTTTATTCCACAAAAAGAAACTGGGAGTTTGGGCTTCCCTCCCATTTGTAAGACTCTGTGCCAGGGGTGGGGTTTATGGCCAGACTCCATTTCAACCTTTCCTACCTACTTCCTTGTAGGTGTTCTCAGTCATCTAATGAGTAGGGGTCACTCAATTCATTTCTGGATTTCTCTCAGGTAAGGTTGATCAATACGAAGTTGTATATTTAGCAGATCTCTAGGAAGAAGGAAGATCAGGAACTTGCTATCCTGCTATCTTGGTCCATGCCCCAAACAAAGCAGTGCAAAACTTCCCCTCTTGTCTTACATTTTCTTTGGTACTGCTCACTTTAATCCTAGATTGGGCCATGAGACTTGCCAATGAGATCCTGACAAATGTGATACAAGCAGTTTTCCACTTGAATTCGGCAACTCTCTCTTTTGGGACAACTGGAATCATTTTGCCTATTCTGTCACATGTAAGTAAAATCAGACTAGCTTACTGGATGATGAGAGGCAAGTGACTGGTTTTCCCTGTTACTTTGGCCAATAGCCTGCTAGTCTCCAAACTTGTAAAAAAGACTATTCAAGATCCATCTCTCATTCAACTTTCCAGCTAACTGCAAACACATGAGAAAGCCTGAACCAAAACAAAACAAAACAAACAAACAAAAAAAAAAACAGAAAGGTATGTTATAGAGAAAATGAGTTTATTCTTTTAATCCACTAAATTTGGAGTTGATTTCTTAAAAAGTAAAAGCTAACAATTATATCAAAGAGATATTCTTTTACCTTCTCCTAGAATACTTTCTCTGACACTGTTTAAGATATCATTTCATTTTAAATTTTCTTCAGATCTTATACGACCATCTTATTTTGCATTTGTTTGTTTTCCATCTCCACTTCCTCTACAATATTGTAAGCTCTCAGAAAGTGTGATCTGACCTGGCTTCTTTACTCATATTCCCAGAGCTTATAGCATATTTTGACAAATTATTAAGAATTCAATAAATATTTTTTGAAATAATGAAGAAAGAAAAAAATGAAAAGTGAAAATATAATCACAGCACATTGTCAATACCAACTTTAATACATTTGCTCATTCTTTCTTTATTAATTTTCCCAGAAATAATTTTGAATCTTTACCAGACATAATCTAAAGTGTTTGATAAATATTATTATCATTATTTTTCTATAGATGATTTCATTTTTCTTGAATCCCAAATCTACAAAATAGTGAACACTACAATTCTTTTAATATATGGCCTCTTAAGCCCCTGCACTTTGAATAAGACTAAAGGAGAATAAGTGAAATTTGGCAGTACAAAATATTTAAAAGATGCACTTATTGCCCATTCCTTATCTTCCATTGTTCAAGTATCGTCTGAGAAGTTCCTTTTTCTATCTGATCTTTGGATATAAATCAATGCCTGTCCCAGAAGCATATTTCAATTTCTAACATTAAATAGACTCACAGAATTAGAAAATAGGCTTATAGTTATCAAATGGGAAAGGTGGGGGATGGATAAATTCAAAGGTTGAGATTAACATATAGACACTACTATAAAGAAGAAAGATTATCAACAAGGACCTACTGTAGAAGCATAGGGAACTCTACTCAATAGTCTGCAATAACCAATATGGGAAAATAATCTAAAAAGAATAGATACATGTATATGTACAACTAAATCACTTTGTTTTACACCTGAAACTAATGCAGCGTTGTAAATCAACTATACTCCAATTTAAACAAATGGTTCTTTTTCTTTTTTTTTTCAAATCTCTCTCTTCCTCCCTCTTCCCTGTCTCTCCTAGTTGTGAAGTACTCCAGAAGTGCAGAAAATTCAGCAGAGTGGTCTTTGATTTTACACTCTTCTCAGTTTTACTTTAGTTTGCACAGAAAATTATTCTGTTTCATGTGTTGTCATGTTGCTGAGATATGCAGAAAATCCATGGAGTTATCTAAGAACCCACTGACTTAGCAGCAACTTCATGGAACGTCAGTAACAATTTCTACCCTCTTCACTTGCATTATAATTAGGTAAACAAAACCTCTAGCATTATACCATCATTTGGGGCATAAGTCTGTCCTGTGGTTCAGTTTCCTGTAAGTTTCCTCAATTCCGGATTCAGTTTCATGAATAAACCTCTGCTTAGGGACAAGCTTCTTTGCAAAACTCTTATTTTTCCTCTGTGTGTGTTCAGTAGCTAAGTCATGTCTGATGCTATGTGACACAATGGGACTGCAGCACACCAGGCTCCCCTGTCCTTCTCTATCTCCTGGAGTTTGCTCAAATTCATGTCCATTGACTTGATGCTATTTCATTCTCTGCCGTCCCCTTCTCCTTTTGCCTTCAATCTTTCCCAGCATCAGGGTCTTTTCCAATGAGTTGGCTCTTAACATCAAGTAGCTAAAATATTCAAGCTGCAGGTTCACAATCAGACATTCCAATGAATACTCAGGATTGGTATCCTTTAGTATTGACTGGTTTGATCTCTTTGCAGTCCAAAGGTCTCTCAAGAGTCTTCTGCAACACTACAATTCAAAAGCATCAATTCTTCGGCACTCAGCTTTCTTTATAGTCCAACTCTCACATCTGTACAAGACTACTGGAAAAGCCATAACTTTGACTATACAGACCTTCCTTGACAAAGTGATGTCTCTACCTTTTAATACACTGTTTAGTGTTGTCATTTTTCCTTCCAAGAAGCAAGCATCTTTTAATTTTATCTCTGCAGTCACTGTCTGCAGTGATTTTGGAACCCAAAAGTCAGTTTCCACTTTTTCCCCTTCCTTTTGCCATGAAGAGATGGGACCAGATGCCATGATCTTTATTCTTTGAATGTTGAGTTTTAAGCCATCTTTTTCACTCTTCTCTTTCACCTTCATCTAGAGACTCTTTAGTTCCTCTTCGTTTTCTGCCATTAGAGTGACATATCATCCACATATCTGAGGTTGTTGATATTTATCACAGCAATCTTGATTCCAACTTAGGATTCACTGAGCCCAGCATTCCACATGATGTTCTCTACATATAAGTTAAATTAGCACGGTAACAATATACAGCCTTGTCATACTTCTTCCCCAATTTTGAATCAGTCTGTTCCATATATGGTTCTAACTGTTGCTTCTTGACTTGCATCCAGGTTTCTCAGGAGACAAGTAAGGTGGTCTTGTTTTCCCATCGCTTAAAGAATTTTCCATAGTTTGTTGCAATCCACATGGTAAAAGCCTTTTGTGTAGTCAATAAAGCAGAAGTAGGTGTTTTTTTCTGGAGTCCCCTTGCTTTATTATGCAATGAATGCTGGCAATTTGATCTCTGGTTCCTCTGCCTTTTCAGTTTGTACATTTGGAAGTTCTTGGTTAACATAATGGTGAAGCCTAGCTTGAAGCATTTTGAGCATAACCTGATAACATGTACAATGAGCACAGTTGTACGGTAGTCTGAATATTCTTTGGTGTTACCCTTCTTTGAAGTTGGAAAGGAAACTGACATTTCTCAGTCTTGTGGCCACTGTGAGCTTTTTCAAATTTGCTGACAAATTGATTGCATCACTTTAACAGCATCATCTTGTAGGACTTGAAATAGCTCAGTGGGAATTCCATCACCTCCACTAGATTTCTTTTGTAGTAGTACTTCTTAACATCCACTTGACACCAAACTTTCCTATCTTCACTTAGTCCAGGGACAAGGCAGATTCTCTCCTTGTATCATTCCAGTCTTTGTGAATACAAAGTGATTAGACCCAAACCATCAAATATTCTTATTTTTAATGTATATGTACTTATCAAAATGAAAATCAAGTCAAGAAATTTTCCTTAACAGACTAACTCTTTAATCAATTCAATACAGCAATTTCAAATATCAACATAGGCTATACTTAGCAATTTATCTAATCTACCTAAATGACATTTGATACAAGGCATCCCAGAAACATATATTTATAGTTATGTGTGTTGGAAGTCAGACATTATCAGTGTTTCTCAGAGTACAGTTCCTGATTCATCTTTAATTACCTGGATATGATTTAAGAATTCAAACTTCCTGATTAACACCCCAGAAATCCTTAGTAGGAATCACAGGGATGAAGGAAAATGAACCTGATTTTTATGCTCTTTAAAAATGAATCTATTAAAAATATAAATCTACATAAGAGCAAGTATTTTAAAAATGCTTAGATGATGCAATTAGCTCAATGACAATGACATTTGCACTTGATTTATTTACATGCTATTTAAATAATTCAATTCCATCCTCTCTTTCAAGGTAGAACAACTTGCCCTACCAAAAATGCTGTCTAATTATTAAGAATGCAGTAACTACAGAGTAGAGAGATGCAGTGAAGCCTTCCAGATATTTGGACAAAATATCAAATTGCTGATTCTCTGAGGAATTTGGAATTTCAGACACTATTGATTATATCTGAATAATTTAGTTCATATGAGAATCATTATTATTAGTGTACTTAGTTAACTTAAAGATCATGAACTTGGCTTACTTCCCTAGACTTTATATTTTAGAAACAGATTTAATTTATAAAGCTATGCTAAACAAATTCATCTTTGAAGTAACTCCTAAAACAGCCAAACAACTAATTATTGAAGTAATTAGGCTAATTAATCTGTTGAGATTACCAAATGTTCAGTATTTTTCAGTGTATTTTTATATAATTTCAGAGAAGAATGGACTTTTTAAAGCACCTTACACATTAAAGGTTTTTCCTTTTTTGGTTAATGTATTTGCAATATTTTATGACTGACTAGTAAAAAATTGTTAGTTAAGACATCACTGAAGAATAATACTCATCAAAATACACTACTAATATAAATATTTATTCATTTCTTTCAATTAACAATAGGTACATACATGTAATAACTCCCTGGATATTTGACATTAAGCACTGATTTTTACTTCTCCAATTGTCTTAAACACATCTGAAACTCAGACAAAAGTCTTTGAATAAAGTGGATATTAGAGTAATTATGAAAATGCTTATTGAGTTGTGATATTAACTATTTAGCCCTTATTATAGTTTTTGACATTTTAACTGTATGCAAGCAGCTGACTCATTGTATAAGTCCCTGATGCTGGGAAAGATTGAGGACAGAAGGAGAAGAGGGTGTCAGAAAATGAGATGGCTGGATGGCATCACCGATGCAATGAACATGCACTTGAGCAAACCACAGGAGATGGTGAGGGACAGCGGGGCCTAGTGTGCTGCAGTCCATGGTGTCTCAACAAGTCAGACGCGACTGGGTGAGTAAACAGCAACAACATAGTTTCTCATCTAAAGCCAGTCAAAACAAGGTATTAGGGAATGGAACTTCAGCCATGTCACAGTATTAAACTTCTCTAATTCTCAATTCTTAATCCAGATGGCTTGTGGACAAAGTGAGGTATTGATGAAACTCATAGCTGATGCTCACTCAATGAGAGCTATTATTAGACCCTGAGGTACTGTCCTAGTTATATTCTTTATATTCCAAAGTAGGTATTTTTTTCTTTTTAATACCCCAGTGTTCATCACAGCACTGTTTATAACAGCCAGGACTTAGAAGCAACCTAGATGTCCATCAGCAGATGCATGGATAAGAAAGCTGTGGTACATATACACAATGGAATATTACTCCGCCATTAAAAAGAATACATTCGAATCAGTTCTAATGAGGTGGATGAAACTGGAGCCGATTATACAGAGTGAAGTAAGCCAGAAAGAAATACACCAATACAGTATACTAATGCATATATATAGAATTTAGAGAGATGGTAACGATAACCCTGTATGTGAGACAGCGAAAGAGACACAGATGTATAGACCAGTCTTTTGGACTCTGAGGGAGAGGAAGAGGGTGGGATGATTTGGGAGAATGGCATTGAAACATGTATAATATCATATAAGAAACAAATCGCCAATCTAGGTTTGATGCAGGATACAGGATGCTTGGGGCTGGTGCACCGGGAGGACCCAGAGGGATGGTATCAGGAAGGAGGAGGAGGGGATTCAGGATGGGGAACACGTATACACCCGTGGCGGATTCATGTTGATGTATGACAAAACCAATACAATATTGTAAAGTAATTAGCCTCCAATTAAAATAAATAAATTTAAATTTAAAAAAATGATGCTTCTAGCTCTGACATTGTGTGTGTGTCACACACACATCTGAGCTTCACTGACTGTGTTCCCTCATTTGAAGTAATAAGAAATCATGATAATGAAACTGTAAAGATATTTTGAAGGACAGAAGAGAGTCTCATGTAAGCCTGTGACACCTGGTCTATTAAGGACAAGATGATTATCTATTTTTGGAAGTTAAGTATCATTTAAAATTATTTAGGTACTGTAAAATATCTCAAAAAGCCAACCTCTGTTTGCTTTGATTTACATATTACAAATATATGCTGTATCAAATAATCAGCATCTTCTATAAGCATATTCAGTTCAGTTGCTCAGTCATGTCCGACTCTTTGCGACCCCATGAATCGCACCACGCCAGGCCTCCCTGTCCATCACCAATTCCCAGAGTTCACTCAAACTCTATAAGCATATAGAGACTGATAATCACAGCTGTGGCTGCAGAGTCAAAAGGCACAGCGGGCTACTTTATTACCATATGATGTGCATATTCAGGTGAAAAAAAATCTTACAGATGGAATTCATCTAGCTTCCATTCTGAAGTGATGATGTATTATAATAAAGAACATGAGAAAGAACTATGAAATCTCAACTACTTTTTAGCTATATTAAAGGGAGAGAATGATTATATCAGGTAACAAGAAGGAAAAAATATGATATTGTGCAGTGAATTCGTATAAAATGTAGCAGGGAGTATTATCATGTGAACGAGATGGGGTTTTTTTAGCAAAGAACAATGTAGACTTCTAATTTTGTAACCTGTGACTTAGTGTAAAAGAAATCCTATTTTTCATTTTCCTCAGGCTATTCCAACTAACTTCTTCATCTAATTTACCAGCCAAATTGGTTTCCCAAATTCAAATGTCTGCCTATGCTAATAGAATCTATAGAGAAATGTAATTACTTAATCCATTCATTATATAGGATAAAGATAGTACAGTTAAAATGTCAAATAGAATTAAGGCTATCTGAATGAGAAATATTTTCAATTGTAATTTTTCCTTTCCCAAAAGAGACATGAAAGTATAATTTCCTGCATTCATGAAATGTTTTATATTAGCTCCTGAAAAGAATAGTCTCAGGAACTATTTAAAAGTATGAAAGATTCATATTACTGATTTTGGACCAGTTTTGTAATCTTTCAGGGCCTCAGTTTCCTCACCTCCAAAGTGAGAATTATGAGCCAAATGTCCCCTCACTAAACTGTTAACCAAAAGTTTTACAAGTCTAGAAAATAATCCACCTTTTAAATAAGGAAAGAATGAAGTGGGATTCATCAATTTAATGGGATTGAAGAAATTACAGTATTAAATTGATTGACATTCAAAGCTGAATTTGTATTGAAAATGTTTTAGAGAAAAATGCTTAAAAATAAAAAACTCCAACTCAGTAAATTTAATTTTTGCCCACTTATACTTGGAGAAGTTCTGTTTTTGTCTCCTGCAGAAACCATGCATTTTCTTAGAAAAGGTGTGACTCCGAAGCAAGGAGGTATCAAAAGGGATACAACCTGTCTAGAGTCCACTGTAAATGTTCTGTGAAAGTTTTTGATAGCAATATATCCATTCAGGATGGAGATTAGAAATGAGAAAGAAAAGTGAATTAACATTTTATCTGCAAAACACATATAAGCACACACAAACACACACACACACACACACAAGCTAGATGTGATTTTAGTAATGTCAGTGGGTTTAAAGTAAACAGTTTTCTGTAAAATCCATATAATATGGAGAATCTGAAGTTGAGAACCTAAATTTTGAAGGATATGTCGTATTCATTCTTTCAATGGATATTGAATGTTTGATGCACTAGACACTTGGCATATATCTGTGAATAAAACATCAGAGATCCCACCATGGTAAGGATGTACATTCTAGGAAAGGACATAGCTAAGAAATAAGTAATAACCACACAGTGTATAATTAAATGTAGTAAATTAAATGTAACATTAAAAATGAATGAATTCTTGAAAATAGAGAAGAAAACGAGACAGGCTTAGAATGGGTAGATTGAGGGGATTGAAAACATTCTTTACAACTACAACCAACCGCATGCAATATAGGCATGTAGCAGTCAAGGAGATAAACTTAATGAGGTTTTGGAAATGAGTATGTGAAATCAGAAACTTAAAGTTCTCTGGAGATGTAGGCAAAGGATGGATATCATGAATGACTATAGGGTTAAACCTCTGTGTGTATGTATGTGTGTGCATGTGTGTGCACACGCTCAGAGGTGTCCCACTGTTTGTCACTCCTTGGTGTGTAGCCCAAAAGGCTCCTTTGTCCATGGGATTTTCCAAGCAAGAATACTGGAGTTGCCATATCCTGCTCCCAGGGATCTCTCTGTCCCAGAGATCAAACGCTTGTCTCCTGCATTGGCAGGCAGATTCTTTACCACTGAGCCACCAGGGAAGTCCAAACAATACGCAGAAAGTATTGAAGTGAAGAAGAGTTGAAAGAAAAAAGTGTTTCATGGGATCCATGAGATGTCTGTTTAATAAAACAAAGAATGACTTAACTGAGAGAATAAGAGGAACTATATTTGTTCCAAACCTGTATCCTTAACATAAAATGAAGCTTGAAGTTATTGGTAATGTAAAACATATTAAAGATTCTTGCCTAAAAAGTATTTCTATGAAAACAATAAAATGATAAATTACAGTACATTATGGACTATCTTTATTAGGAAAAATAAAATTATTAAAATAATTTCAAATTAAATGCAACACATGATGTAAACATGTTAGTATTATTTTTGGAGTTTGCTATCTGTTAGTGAGATGACTTTGCAAGTTTGGATTTGTTTCTCTTACTTATATCGACTGGCATTTTACAGATATGGAAACAAAGGCACAGATAAAGGAAAGGCTTGCTGATAGTTTCCAGGACTTTGACTCAGAGGTTGACACTTGCTAGTGCTTTCCAGAAAAAAAAAAAAAAAAATACCAGTCCTCCTACATAGACATGTTCAGTCTCATCTCTTTGTACCACTGCATGACAAGAGCAATAGCTATAAGAAAGGTTAATTGTAGTGCCTAATGATAGGACTACTCCTATGCATATGACTTGAGCTATTATACATGCTATTGTATATGCAATATTATAATTATATGTAACTCTCTCAGACACACCAAAAATGAATAATAGTTATGAAATTAACAACTTGAGGGAATAAAACTCTGAATGTTATTATTTGTTATTTTGAATGAATAAAGAACCTTCAATTACCTTGACACTGACTTTCGATTGCATTTTTACCAATTCCCATAAGAAAAAATGAAATTTTTCTTATAGTAAAGATGTCAGTGATTGTTTTCCTAACTGATGCAATAACGTCCAAATTCTTACAGTCCTGGCACCCTCTCTGAATACAACACAATGTATCATTTTTCAGTTTGACTCTAATGGGAATCCTTCAGTGTTATTTTTTGCTTTGGAATGTGCTAAATCGAGGTAAAACTTTTTTATTTCCTAATCTATATTGAACTCACATTTTAAAAAGATTAATATTAGACTTTCTGATTGAAAGGAGAAGGAACGTCTAAAACCTTTGTGTCATATTTTGAAACATACTAAGTCTTCAGGTTAACTGATATAACTACATATTTTTATTCAGCCTAATAATTTTGAAAAGTAAAAATAGTCTTTTTTTAGTGCATTTCAAGAAAATTCTAAAATCATCAATGACAAGGTTAACATTTCAGGGCATTCAATCTGTCTTTTGAATATGCATTTGCCAGACAAGCCCTAGATACCACCAAAATATGTTTCCCCAACTGTAAATCATCATCATGATTGCCATTATTGATCTATAGAGTCAGTAACTGAATCTATCCATGGGATTCAACATCATCTATCTTGATATTATATAGCCCCATCCTGCTGCCTAAACCCATTAAACTGTCATCTGTGGGTTTACATCATTTTTATTTGAGGGGCCTAGTGAAACTTTGCACTTTAGTTGTTTTCTAAAACACTTCTAAGACCAAACTATCTCATCAGGAAAATTTCATTGTTTCCTGTTAATATCTGCTACCAAGATTGGAGGCCATAATAACTTTCAGTGGGAGTATAACTATTATCACTGAACATAGCATGGCATATGTATTGTACATGCTTATTATCATGTCTATACATGCATGCATGCGTATATATATGTATAGGCTTCCCTGGTGGCTCAAAGAATCAATCTGCTAATGCAAGAGACATGGATTGGACCCTGGGTCTTGAGGACCCTCTGGAGAAGGAAATGGCAACCCTCTCCAGTACTCTGAGTACAAAAGCATTCACACACACACACACACACAAACACACACATACATAATGTATATTGTTATGTTAGTCACGAAGTCATGTCTGACTCTTTGCCGCTACGTGGATGATAGCCCACCATTCCCCTCTGTCCATGGGATTATCCAGGCAAGAATACTGGAGTGGTTTGCCATTTCCTTCTCTAGGGGATCTTCCTGACCCAGGGATCGAACCCGCCTCTCCTGCAAGTTTCTCCTGTACTGCAGACAGATTCTTTACCACCGAGCCATACCAATATGATGATAATTTACAGTTATTGGAACATGGGAAATATTATGTAACAATATATGTCTTGGGGCTCACAGATAATCAGTTAAGACTTAGTAAATACCATTTTACCACTGTTACCTAGTTCTCGAAAATAATTGAATAGTAATAAAGGAAAGATATTACATATATAAATCATGCAGTTAATACTTTTTCCTAGAGTTAAACGGAAGATATTTGGAGTATGAAATCAGGAGTTTTCCCTACCTTCAAGTCCAAAAACTTTCAGGGTTTCACTAATGTATTTCAATGTGCGCATGAATATCTTACATGCAGGAGACCTTGGTGCAGGAGACCCCGGTTCAATTACTGGATCAGGAAGATACCCTAGAGAAGGAAAGGGCAACCAATTCCCCCTATTCTTGCTTGAAGAATCCCATGGACAGAGGAGTCTGGCAGGCTACAGTCCATGGGGTCACAACAGTTGGCCATGACCTAGTGACTAAACAACCAATGAATATCTTGACAATACATGTGGAAGATTTTATCTATGTGCATCTCTGCTAACTGATGAGGAAAAGATCAATAGTTTTCAAGATCTCAGGCGATGTCATGATCCATAAATTATTAACAGATAACAGGATAACCAGTAATCATATTTTTATTTTAAAAGATAATTAGGAAAATCAATTTGCTGAAAATTAAAGTGTGACATGCTTTACTTAGTTTACACTCAAAATTTTGAAAGTAAGCATTGGCTATTAGTTCAATATCAAAATGAAACCCTAAACACTGCACATCTGTAGCCTAAAGCTCATTGCATGAAATGTGTTAGAAGTATTCAGTGTAAAGCGAGTACATATTGCATGTAAAGATGAAATGCACTCGTATAGTTATGTCATCTTTCTGTCTTTCTACCTATTTATCTAAAAGTTAGTATAATATATACCCTTTTTCTATGAGTAACTTTGTTATGGTTTTGCCTATACTTTCTCCATTCTGTGATTGTGAATTAATTTTTATACTTCTAAAATTATAAAAAATTACTACTTTAATATAATGTTTTTGTCAATTATATTTCATAGGTGGTGAAGCTGAATTTTTAAATCATAGTAGTTATGTGCTACTGAACACACTCTATAACAGCTATTCTAATTGTGAGGTAAGAAAATAAACTACAGTTAACTGCAAATAATTACTCCCATTTTTGTTCAATATTTTTCCTACATCAATGCCACTGGAAACAATTTGAAAGACAGATAAATAATTTCCTTTAATTTGATAGAATTGGCAACATTCAGTCATAGGGAAAACAAATTCTTTCTTTCTTATAGTCACAAAGTTTCATTGTTGTTTCTCAAGTCCCTGAACACCCAAGAGTGAAGTTTTAACTAATCTTTTTTTTAAACTTTATTTTAGAAAATATGATCTTTACGTTATGGCAACATTTCCAGAAATTGCGAAAGCACTAACAAAAGCAATGCTTAAAGAAATTTAAATATACACATACTGCATCTTCTCTAAGAAAATTCATGTGATATATGGGGCTTACCATATATTTATAAATGTATTAGACAATCATATTTTGCATATACAGCACTGGATTCCTGGCATCAGAGAGGGAAAATGATGAATCCATTTTTTATACCTGTCTTTAAGGAACTTACACTTTGGTTGATTACACAATGATAGTATAGTACAGTAAGTTCACTGCAGTGATGGAGATATTCCCTAGTTTGAGTAAGATGAGCACATCAACTGATGCTTTTCCTTATAGGACTAGGGGGATGCTAGGAAGATTTTCCAGACAGGAGTGACAACAATATGACAATGCTGGTAATTGTGTACCGTTCTGTAAAATCACAGTCACATTGTTCCAAATGACTGAATTTAACAGTTGGTAAATATATCACACAGTATATATCATATGGCATATATCAGTTGGCAGAGTACATTGTACACACTGGGTTCTTTATGAATAGTTGACAGTGAATGTAGTTAAGATATATACTTATCCACAGTTTATTATTTTTCACCCTAGTGAGGCCTAATTTGTTTTGTTTGTTTTTAAACTGGGTTACATTTAAGCATGTTTTGAGGACAGGAATGAAACATTAATAAAACATATCCATCTCAGTATTTTTCAGATTTCTAAGATACTGGGCATTGAAACAGTTTCAGCCATGATGAAATTTGAAGCTATAGGCCCTGTCTCTATCTCTTTGTATCTCTCTCAACCCCATTCTCTCTCATTATTCACTTTTAAATGTATATATATATATATATATATATACATATATATATATAATTTATTTTAAATATGTATATTATAACCAAAAACATTTACTGAACTTATAAATGGTGGGCACATTCTTCACATCAGAGATTTCAAGAGGAACAAGACTGGCCCTAAAGCTATGGACCCAGAAAAGGCCATTCAGTGTAATAGATGTCAGGAATATGTAGAGATGAACAGGTACTTTTTCTGGGCCTTAAATTTTCAAAATTTTATCCTTACTACTGCACTAAAATTGCTGAGTTTCTTAGTTAAAAAAAAAAAAAAAAGGAGTAACATGTGAAAGGCTCAAGGTGTGACCAAACCTGGGACACAGTTGACAGGGAGAGATGGTGAGGATGAGTGAATGGGGATTTGGGGTGGGGAAAACAGACCAGAAAGATTTTATGTCAGATTAAGGAATTCAAGACACTATTATACAGACAAAAGGAAATAAGCGGAAGGTGTGCGCACAGCTTTCTTTCATAAATCTAGTTTTAGCGTAAGTGTTGGATTCGGCACACAAGGGACTAGTGACAACAATAGTGAGTTTTGCTAGAGCTAAGGAGAGAGATGCTAGCTTTCTGGATTCAAAGTTTCCAAATTCCCAAATAAAAATAAGAGAAAGCTTGGGTATCCTCATTCAATTGTATGTCTATAGAGTGGCAGTGAGAACAGTCTACTTTGCTTCTGTTTTTTTGGGTATAGTTGCTTTACAATGTTCTGTTCATCTCTGCTGTACAATGAGCTGAGTCAGTTGTATGTATACATATATCCCCTCCTTCTTGGACCTCCCCTCACCCATCTAGGTCACCAGAAAGCACCAAACTGAACTCCCTGAGCTGTAATAGCAGGTTCCCACTGTTTGTTTTACATGTGGCAATGCACACACATCAGTACCAATCTCCCAATTCATTCCTACCCTTGCCTATGTCCACGTATCTGTCTCTGTCTGTGTCTCTATTCCTGCCCTACAAATAACTTCATCTGTGCCATTTTTCTAGATTCCACATACATGCATTAATATATGATATATTTCTCTTTCTGGAGAACAGTGTACTTGTGTAAAGGCAACAAAGATGTTTGTACTTTGCAGACAAATTGAAAGCATAAATACACTAACTGAAAGTTGGTTGGCTTTATTTCATCATTATGATTGACTGAACAATGCTAAATAAGCCTTCCCTAAATGCTAAATAAGGCTTCCCTTGTGGCTTAGATGGTAAAGCATCTGCCTGCATTATAGGAGACCCAGATTTGATCCCTAGGTGAAGAAGATGCCCTGGAGAAGGGAATGACTACCCACTAAAGTATTCTTGCCTGGAGAATTCCATGGACAGAGGATACTGGTGGGCTACAGTCCATGGGTTTGCAAAGAGTTGGGCATGATTAAGCAACAAACACACTCCCAACTCAATATATCTGTAAGTTTCAATGTATTGCATTTGTATTATTTATTCTTTATCAAACATTAATACAGAGAATTTCTATGTGAAAATTAATATGGAGAATTTCTAGCCACAGAGACACCCTCCAATGCTTAGCTATGCAAGTTCAACTTGACAGTAAGGTCATAAGGATTCACATTTATTTTACCTTCTTTCAGTGCATCTTTTTTGGCTCCAACCTCAAAAGTATTATATAATTCTTTTTGCAAGCAATTCTTTTTGTATGCAATTTTTCTTTTATCAGCTATCATTTCCCCCTATGTGAAGCTTTAATGAGGTTAATCAGAAGCAAAATATATTCACAAACAACCAGAATTAGCTTTGAAAAGTGTACAGTGAAACGCTAAGCTTTGAAATCATCCTTTGAAACTCTGTGCATGGAAATTGTGGAGTAGGCCATTCATTATGAAACCACAAAAGTAAAGAAATGGAACCTTCCAAAGAAAAGTAGATTCAGAAAGAGACACAGATGTGTATAACGGACTTTTGGACTCAGAGGGAGAGGGAAAGGGTGGGATGATTTGGGAGAATGACATTCTAACATGTATACTATCATGTGAATTGAATCGCCAGTCTATGTCTGACGCAGGATGCAGCATGCTTGGGGCTGGTGCATGGGGATGACCCAGAAAGATGTTATGGGGAGGGAGGTGGGAGGGGGGTTCATGTTTGAGAATGCATGTAAGAATTAAAGATTTTAAAATTTAAAAAAAAATAAAATAAAAAAATAAAGATTTAAAAAAAAAAAGAAAAGTAGATTCAAATTTCAAAAGAGAATTCTTGGAGAACTGACAAAAGATGCTCATCTTATGCTGTCAAAGACTTCAAAAGAGAAATGTTTTAGTTCCTTGATTGTTTCCATCAAGAACAGGATACTCATTCTGAATTAATGAATCAATAATGTCAAACTTTTTTCTTTATATAAATATATTTTTTTCTGTGATAATTTCCTACATATGAAGTTTGACAAAATGCTATCCATCATTTTTCAGGCCATATTTGACACTTGTTTTATCTTATTATTATTATTTTTTGGTGGCTCTGTCACTTTATTTATTTTTTAATATAAATTTATTTATTTTAATTGGATGTTAATTATTTTACAATATTGTATTGTTTTTGCCATACATCAACATGAATCCGCCACAGGTATACACATGTTCCCCATCCTGAACCCTCCTCCCTCTTCCCTCCCCATACCATCCCTCTGGGTCCTCCCAGTGCACCAGCTCCAAGCATTCAGTATCATGCATCGAACCCGGACTGGCGATTTGTTTCATAAATAATATTATATATGTTTCAATGCCATTCTCCCAAATCATCACACCCTCTTCCTCTCCCTTTTTGTATAGAACACAAAAGACTGTTCTATACATCTGTGTCTCTTTTGCTGTCTTGCATGCAGGGTTATCATTACCATTTTTCTAAATTCCATATATATGTGTTAGTATACTATATTGGTGTTTTTTTTTGTTTTTTGTTTTTTGTGTTTTTTTTTTTTTCTAGCTTACTTCACTCTGTATAATAGGATCCAGTTTCATCCACCTCAGTAGAACTGATTCAAATGTATTGTTTTTAATGGTTGAGTAATACTCCTTTGTGTATATGTACCACTGCTTTCTTATTCATTCATCTGCTGATGGACATCTAGGTTGCTTCCATGTCCTGGCTGTTATAAACAGTGCTGCAATGAACATTGGAGTACACGTGTCTCTTTCAGTTCCAGTTTCTTCCGTGTGTATGCCCAGCAGTGGTATTCCTGGGTCATAAGGCAGTTCTATTTCCAGTTTTTTAAGGAATCTCCGCACTGTTCTCCAAAGTGGTTGTACTAGTTTGCATTCCCACCAACACTGTAAGAGGGTTCCCTTTTCTCCACATCTTCTCCAGAATTGATTGCTTGTAGACCTTTGGATTGCAGCCATTCTGACTGGCATGAAATGGTACCTCACTGTGGTTTTGATTTGCATTTCTCTGATAATGAGTGATGTGGGGCATCTTTTCATGTGTTTGTTAGTCATCTGTATGTCTTCTTTGGAGAAATGTCTATTTAGTTCTTTGGCCCATTTTTTTATTGAGTCGTTTATTTTTCTGGAATTCAGCTGCAGGAGTTGCTTGTATATTTTTGAGATTAGTTGTTTGTCAGTTTCTTCATTTGCTATTATTTTCTCCCATTCTGAAAGCTGTCTTTTCACCTTGCTTATATTTTCCTTTGCTGTGCAGAAGCTTTTGATTTTAATTAGGTACCATTTATTTATTTTTGCTTTTATTTCCAATATTCTGGGAGGTGGGTCATAGAGGACCCTGCTGTGATTTATGGCAGAGAGTGTTTTGCCTGAGTTCTCCTATAGGAGTCTTATAGTTTCGGGTCTTATGTTTAGATGTTTAATCCATTTTGAGTTTATTTTTGTGTATGGTGTTAGAAAGTGTTCTAGTTTCATTCTTTTACAAATGGTTGACCAGTTTTTCAACAAATAAAATACTTAGGAATATATCTACCAAAAGAAACTAAAGTCCTATATATAGAAAACTATAAAACACTGGTGAAAGAAATCAAAGAGGACACTAATAGATGGAGAAATATACCATGTTCATGGATCGGAAGAATCAATATAGTGAACATGAGTATACTACCCAAAGCAATCTATAGATTCAATGTAATCCCTATCAAGCTACCAATGGTATTTTTCACAAAACTGCATCAAATAATTTCACAATTTGTATGGAAATACAAGAAACCTCGAATAGCCAAAGCAATCTTGAGAAAGAAGAATGGAACTGGAAGAATCAACCTGCCTGACCTCAGGCTCTACTACAAAGCCACAGTCATCAACACAGTATAGTACTGGCACAAAGACAGAAATATAGATCAATGGAACAAAATAGAAAGCCCAGAGATAATCCATACACCTGTGGACACCTTATCTTTGACAAAGTAGGCAAGAATATACAATGGAGAAAAGACAATCTCTTATTATTATTCTTGAAAATAATTGGGTCATGTAGATAAGGGAGAAGTTAAAAAATGATTCACTCTGACTATCAAATAAGCCAGGCACACACTGCCTTCATTAGACCTCCAAAGATCTCATTCTAAATCTAACCCTTGTGTCAACCTCTGGGAAAATTTAAATAAATTCTATGAAGAATGCATTGTATAGATCAAATACTAAGGATACTAAGGAGTTTTGTTAGATATGGTAATGACATTGAGATCATTTAAGAAAATGGTCATACTTTTTATTGTAAAACAATGAGTGAAAAGCTATCAAGGACTGAAATTTGCTTAAAAATACTTAATCATCGAAAAAGAGAAAAGAAAAGGGAGGAAGTAGGGAAAATTTTTAAAAAGATGGACGTTTAGAAAAATGTTAACTATTTTCACCCTGAATTATATTTATTATAGTCTCTCTGCCTATAATTTTTTTTTTTTTGGCATCACTACCATCATTTTATTTTTTTTTATTTTTTATTTTTTAGTTTTTTATTTTTTAAATTTTAATATCTTTAATTCTTACATGTGTTCCCAAACATGAACCCCCCTCCCACCTCCCTCCCCATAACATCTTTCTGGGTCATCCCCATGCACCAGCCCCAAGCATGCTGCATCCTGCGTCAGACATAGACTGGCGATTCAATTCTTACATGATAGTACACATGTTAGAATGTCATTCTCCCAAATCATCCCACCCTCTCCCTCTCCCTCTGAGTCCAAAGGTCTGTTATACACATCTGTGTCTCTTTCCCTGTCTTGCATACAGGGTCGTCATTGCCATCTTCCTAAATTCCATATATATGTGTTAGTATACTGTATTGGTGTTTTTCTTTCTGGCTTACTTCACTCTGTATAATTAATGTTATTTTTCATAATAAAAATAGTTAAAGGATGTATCTTGATATATCAACTTGAATTGACACATTAAGTCACTATATTTTCTGAGAGAAGCTGACCTCCAATATGATTGAGTAAAAGAAAAAAAAATAATTTTCTGATACTTGCTTCAAAGACTAGTAGTAGTAGTAGTGTTCATCGCTCAGCCAGTCATCTTTGGACTCTACGGACTGTAGCCCACCAGGCTACTCTGTCTATGAAATTTTCCAGGCAAGAATACAGGAGTGGGTTGTGATTTCTTGTTCCAGGGGATCCTCTCAACTCAGGGATAGAACCTGTGTCTCCTGCATGTCTTGTACTGGCAGGCAGGTTCTTTACTGCTGAGACACCAAGTAAGTTCTTTTGCTTATATTACTCTTAGATAAAAGAGATATTAACAAAAATGAATCTACACTCCAAATAGTGATAATCTATAAAGGGAAGAAAGACTCTAAAATTTCATACATCTGTAGACTCTATGTGTGAAATTATTTATTAGAATCTCTAGAGAATATCCATGAATAAACTGCAGGTTGCTATTGCATTCCTGAAATTAAAAACGCAAGCCACTTTCCAGAGTGAGGAATTTTGACTCAAAAGATCAAAAGTCACCACTAGAGTCCCGCTGTATCCTTTTTCAAATGAGGCATTTGAAATTCAGACCAATGAAATGTCTTATACAAAATCATAGAGGTAATTAATTATAAAATTAACACCAGAACAAATTTCCCTCATCTATAGTCCAGTAGTCATGTAAGGATCTGAGAGTTGGACAATAAAGAAAGCTGAGCAATAAAGAAGAAATGCTTTTGAACTGTGGTGTTGGAGAAGACTCTTGAGAGTCCCTTGGACTGCAAGGAGATCCAACCAGCTCTTTCTAAAGGAGATAAGTCCTCAATATTCATTGGAAGGAATGATGCTGAAGCTGAAACTCCAATACTTTGGCCACCTGATGCGAAGAACTATCTCATTAGAAAAGACCCTGATGCTGGGAAAGACTGAAGGCAGGAGGCGAAGGGGAAGACAGAGGATGAAATGGCTGGATGGCATCACCAACTCAATGGACATGAGTTTGAGTAAATTCCGAGAGTTGGCAATGGATAGGGAGGCATGGCATGCTGCAGTCCATGGGGTCACAAAGAGTTGGACATGGCTGAGCAACTGAACTGAACTGATAGCCCTTTATTATTTTCCATGTATTATTTTTAATATCTTTACTATTCTTGAAGATTTCCAGAAACAGGAAAAAACTTTAATGATTGAGTTATACAGAGAGGCAGGGAATGCTGCATCCTTTTCAAAATCTTTTAAAGCTGTGATTTTTTGTTGCTTCCATTGTAAAGATGTTTGGAAACCATTCTAATAAGCATAACCTTTTATGTGTTTGAGTATAGTTATTAAATCTGTCTAGGCCTTTCAGGCAAGATAGTGCAAATTCTTCTACTTGTTCTGTACATACCATATTTTCTGTCATTCTTGTAATATTTTCTCTCTGAAACTACAAGTCTTTTCCATGCCTTTTTATGTTAGATAACCACAAATAGAATACATAGTAATGTAAAAAAAAAAGAGCTCTAGTAATATATGCAATTCATGAAACATTTTCTGTTACTTATTCCCTACTTCTGTAAACATTCCATTTCTGCACTTCTTTGATCTCTCTAAATTTGAGAAACCAAAAATTATTCATATAAATGAATGCAATACTTTACATAACACAAATTTTGGAGATTATTATTACATTTTGTAGCAGTTTGATGTAAAGAGAATAGCCAATAGATTATTTTTTAAACTGCTTTGAAATCCTCTTTCCAACAATTAAATGTGTAACATTTATCTTATTTTGAAAAATCAGAAAAAGACCTTTTTCCTCATTGGAAAAGACCCTGATGCTGGAAAAGATTGAAGGCAGCAGGAGAAGGGGATGACAGAGGAAGAGATGGTTGGATGGCATCACTAACTAGATGGATATGGGTTTGAGTAAGCTCCGGGAGTTGGTGATGGACTGGGAAGCCTGGTGTGCTGCAGTCCATGGGGTCACAAAGAATCGGACACAACTGAACGACTGAACTGACACTGATCTTATTTTAGCTTTGTAGGTCAATATACTATTCTTAAAATTGATGTACTAATACAGATGTTGGAGTTTTTTTTTAAGCCAAATGTATTAATGAATTAGACATAATGGATTTAAATTTCCTGAAAACTATACTACCTCATTAAAACATATTTAGCTGTAAAACTCCTGGTTCACAGGGAATCCTTGATAACCAAAAGTAAAATAAATAGAGTCAAAGTTCCTATCATGTAATCACAGGTTGATAGTTCCCTGTTTTATCCTCACATTTTATCTTCTCACCCCACTACTATAAACTTCAGAGAATTTATTTTCAAAAGGAGTTATTGGAAATGTACCTATTTATAGGAGGATTATATTTGAACTCTCTATCTTTTTCCTAAGTAAAGAGTTTATTTTCTACAATATTGTAATATGTTAAAGGTATAAAATGTGTTTTTTCATGATGTGTGTGTGTGTATGTGTTTGATGGTGGTGGTACTATATGTCCACACTGAAACATAAATACAGGAATGATAATATTGGTTCCTTCTAAAAAAATATTTTTAGTTCCCACAACTCCTTATTATCCTATTTCCTTTGCCTAATAATTTATCTCTAAGGAATAAGCTTTTTAAAAGTTTGGAAAAGAGAAAGCAAAATGGTTTTCCATGCTTATATTATTGTGAAACTCTTCTCCCCAATCCTGAGGAATACAGAATGATAAAGAACTAGAACACTATTATTCCATCAATGCATTATTACAATAACATATTCACATGTTCCAGAATCTCATTAACTTGCAACTCTGTGCTTATTTTATTTATGCATTTGCTTGTTTTCACAGGTTAATTTAAAATATGCTTATTAGTAAATTATGAAGAATCCCAATAAATAATTGAAATTACTATTGTGGAATAGATATATTTGTAGTCTTAAATATGAATATTACATCTTTTTGCAAGAAATGAGAATACTATCTTTTCTGGATAAAGAATAGCAGTCATATAAGTTAATGTCTGAATTACAGTATGATATAGCACAAAGTAGCATAATATGTCACAATAACAACACTGGGTACAATGCACCACTGTGCTATAAACTTTGAATTGTTTTATTGAGACCTTGGCACTGCGAACATGAGTATCTAGTATTATAATTTTATATGACCAATGTTTCTGCAGGCATTTTAACAATGAAACTTCTTATTGTTAGTAAAATCTTGGCTTGTGCAAGGCACGTAAATATAACAACAAAGACATATTATTTCATCTTTTAGGGGCCAATATATTGAATACAAAATTTCTCAATACAAGTAACTTCTGTATTTGTTAACCCAGGAAGATATAAACATTTGTTAGTACTGAATTTAATGAATACTGTTTTACATGTGATTTTCATTGTTGTATAAGTACATTGACTTTAAGAGATTTGACTCTTCATGCTTATATATATACATGTATAATTCCATGGACTGTGTAGTCCATGGGTTCCCAAAGAGTCAGACATGACTAAGCAACTTTCACTTTCACTTTTATATATATATAAAACCCCAAATCTTCATTGTAAGGTCTAATGCTGTAGATGAAGCTCCAATACTTTGGCCACTTGATGCATAGAGCCAACTCATTGGAAAAGGCCCTGATACTGAGAAAAATTGAGGCAAAAGGAAAAGGGAGTAGAAGAGGATAAGATGGTTATATAGCATCACTGACTCAATGAACATGAAACTGAGAAAATTCCAGGAGACTGTTAAGGACAGAGGAGCTTGGTGTGCTACATCATAGTCAGACATGACTTAGTGCTTAAAAGCACATATACATACATATATATGTATATGCATACATATATACAAAGGGAGAGAGAGGGAAAATATACATGCATTTTATTGAAATAATTCAGAATTAATAATGAAAATATAATGTTTCTTGGCTCTTGGAGGCATGCATTTGTGAGTTTAAAAATATTAGTACCTAGCAAGTGTCTGATACTCAGTAGAAACATTTTTTTTTTAAAAAAGAAAAACAACAGCTACTTCTTTCATTAACTTCAAGTTTATAAATTTACTTTCTATAATCTTCAAAAACAGTACTTTTATTTACTGTCAGCCTACAAATTGCCAGTGCAGGTCAAAACTACCCTTTTAACTTCAAAGTGTAAACAATTCCTTATTATTGAACAGTCTAATTCACATGACATCTCTAAGTAAATAGGGATGTCACAAATTTTAAATGATATCTTATTTTTCTTTCACTTGCCAATCTAGTCATAAACATGTATTGTGTGCATATATCAGTCTAAGTATTATGGTGGGTATTGAAAACACAATGTCAACAAGAAAAATACACTTCCTCTCTTCATGGGTCTTATACTCTAATAGAAGAATACTGTATAGAATATGCAGTATTCTATGAGTATAAAAATAATAATTTCAGAGATTGCTATGTGCTTTGAAAAATCACAGCAGGAGATTAGCAGGAGGAAAACTGGTCAATTAGCAAGAGGAAAACCTACTTGGGTAGGATGTTGAAAGAATTACTCAGATGGACGGAGGTCCTGATATCTTATTGATGAACTATGAAAACTGGGGGCAAAAGTCATCCAGGTAAAGAAACAACAGGTTAATGCTTTGAGACTGGAAATAAGTTCGACTCAGCAAATAAAAAGAAATTCAGTCATCTATGTTTACATTGCAGGAATAATTTCCCATTTTTATCTTTGCCACCCTATATTCAGTTCTCCAAACAGCAGTGTTTGTTTAAAAATTTCATCATACGTTCCACTTGTCTACATAAAGAATTCCAGTAGCTTCTTTTCAAATGCAAAATAAATTGTATTCCAAATGACTTAACTTGCCTGCATAGCCTTGTCAATCTGAATTCTGGTTATCTGCCTGACATCATCCATCAGTCCTCTCATTCAGCTACAAGTTCCAACCATATTGACTTGATGGTGAAGGGTAGTAGGTTAACACATACATAAATGTACTGGTTTGCAAGTTGATGTTTTTGGCTACTAAGATATGCTAGTGAAGATGAAGAAACGGTTAGATTTCAGATCATTATGTCTGCTACTCTGTAGAGTTGTTGTAATAGAGAAAGAAAAATCAGGGATGTGCCCAAGATGTTTGGTCTGAAAAACTTAATAAGAGGCTAAATGTAACCAAATGCAGCATGACAAAGCTGAATTTATTATAGACTCCCAATCTGAAACTTTTTGTCCATTACATGGAAAGTAATTCATTTGGGGTCTTTACGGTCTCTTATTATGTACAGTTTCATAATGCATCAATAATAAGATTCAGTTGATTAGAACTCTTGATATTTTTTGTGCTTGCTTTCCCTACCAAAATCAGGTATTACCTAAGTTAATATTAATAGATATGTACACATTGACCTTATAGCTTTTAATCTTCTTCCTCTTGAAATTATATCTGTAAAACTCAAGTTCAGTCATGCCATTCCTACACTAAGTCTTTTGTAACTTTTTAAAATCACCTTCAATATCAAATCTAAACTTCGTATTGGGATATATATGGACCTCCATCTTAATATTTTGGCTTTAACCCCTAACCTCTATTTTGCTACGTCTTTTCTAGGACTCCTGCTTCAGTTAGTCTAAATGAGTTGTGGACCTTTAAATCTGAATGTTTCAATTTTTTTTCTATGCTAATATTTTTCCTGTAATATCCCCTTCCATCATTGGAAATCTATTCATCTTTGAAGGTTTTATTCATTTCGAGGGTGTTGTCAAAATGAGATTCACCTTCTCCTCATTTATAGCTCACAGTCTCCTTTGTGAACCCATTTGCCATAGGTGATTCTTATTTCTCCTTAGCTTTTTGATATCAAGTGATTTTGGTTAATGGTGATGGTGATGAATATTACAACAACGTAGAAGGTACAGAAAGATAGAAGGTACAGAAGGATGGAAGGTACAGAAGGAAGAGGCACTTTTCATGGAGAGTTAAATAGATGATTCAGAGAGAGCCAGTCTTCATGGAGATTAGCTCTATAGCAAGTTCTGGCTTCAAGGTCCTGTGACAAACTTAGCAGCATGAATTTTTTTCTACTTATTCTCCTTTGCTCTGTATGACCCATTCACATTCTTAAACTCTCTTACTATCTTTCAAAAGGAGAAGGGGACAACAAAGGAGGAGATGGTTGAGTGGCATTACTGACTCAATGGACATGAGTTTGAGCAAATTTCAGGAGGTAGTGAAGGGGCAGGAAAGCCTGGAGAGTTGCAGGCCATAGGGTCACAAAGAGTTGGACACTACTTAATGGCAGCAACAACAACAATCTTTCAATTTGCTCAAAATTTCTCTTTCTTTTTTTTTGGTAAAGCCCCTATAAATTTAATACACATAAAACTCAATATGTTCTGCTCCAGTTCCAATGTTTTTTGTGTAACCAGAAAATCATATTTTTAGTTCAAATTTTAGAAAGCTAATCTGAATAATCCAGCTAATTTTGGTATGAACCATATCACAAAACTATACAGGTCTCAAATAAACTTCTGTATTTCTTGTTTTTCATTATTTCTTGTGAGTCTATAAGCACATTGAATAAACCAAAGTTGACTAAGTGAAATGGACTATGAATTTTTTAAAAATTCCATGATAAGGAAGAAGGGATCAAATGAACACCAATCTAAAATATGTCATCCTCTAATTATTATACAAGTTTCTAATTACTTAACACACAGCATCATTTATAAAGATGCTTGCTAAATGTGATCTAACCATCTTACCCAATCACTAAAATCATTCTCATAACCACCTCACAGAGAGTCTGATCAGACATATAACCTGTTATAAGTCCAGAGGGAAGAGAGAAAAAAAAATCCTCTTCATAAATATTTTCCAGTTTTAAAATCTAGGACTTCCAAGCTGTGTTCATTAATTTCCTAGTTCACTCATAATCCCATTGTGATGCTATTTCTTATGAATCAAGTGGAATAAAGAGTTAATACAACTACAAATGCCAAAGCTTAAGTATAA
This sequence comes from Ovis canadensis, assembly GCF_042477335.2. NCBI lineage: Eukaryota > Metazoa > Chordata > Mammalia > Artiodactyla > Bovidae > Ovis > Ovis canadensis. The sequence goes on from NC_091245.1 coordinate 137,868,819, forward strand.
TATTGGGATAAAGGCAGAAAAACTGCAATATCATGTCCCATCTCTAACGGGAATTAAAAAAAAAAAAAGATCAAGGGTAACACAAAGTATTAGTCACTGGTTACATGCACTGCTTCATAAAACATCACAAAGCTTTGTTGACTAAGAACAAAAGTCATTTTTTTTGGTACCTGTATTTGTAGTTTATTGAGGGTTTAGAAAAGATTCAGCAGGGAGCTTGTCTTTAAGAGATTTAGCAGAAGGAATTCAACTAGACCTGGGGGATCTACTTTCAAAATGGTAAATTCACATAGATGGCAATTTAGCACTAGCTGTCATCTGGGATGGCATCTATACTGTCAGCAAATACTCATTCACAGAGCCTTTTCGTGGGGTCTCTCTTCTCTTTCAAGAACAAGCATCACAGATGACCATGGTGGATGTACATGGTATGTTTATACAACATGCTGAGATAATTGTAAGGAGTCATTCAGTTTCAAGGAGAGAGAATAGATTCTATTAGTCACACTGTAAAAAAAAAAAAAAAAAACAAAAAAAAAAAACAAAAAAAACTGTGGAATAGAGATATTTCTGTGCTCATCATTGGAAAACTCAATCCCTAGCAATGGCTTTGACTATATACCTCACACGCCAAAATACATTACTGAAATTTATGGCTCTCATTCTAAAATAACCAACAATTTGTTAGTTATTGTGGATATATCAATGACTTAATCACATGGTAAATAATATTTTACCTCATTTTTTTCCCCTTATTTGTAGATGGTGTGCTTTCTACTCACAGTCAGAAATGACATGGTGGGAAGGGGCTCAGTTTACCCCTCGTATGAATCACACACAGAATAATGATCATCAAGCTTGGATTATTTAGTAATTCATCTTCTTCCCAAAGTAATGTCATTAAAATTATTAGGAATTCCCTAGGAGTCCAGTGGTTAGGACTTTGTGTTATCACTGCCAGGGACCAGGTTCAATCCCTGGTCAGGGGACTAAAATCCAGAAGCTTCATAGTGCAGTCAAAATAATAATAATAAATAGATTATAGCATTTTTCTATCCCTGTTTACTTTAATAATGCTCTGGAAGTTGGTGATGAATAGGAAAGCCTGGCATGCTACAGTCCATGGGATCGCAGAGTCAGATATGACTGAGCAACTGAACTGAACTGATCCTTGTTTACTTGAAAAATGGCATCAGAGAGTGTTATTTTGCTTAACAGATTCCCATGGTAACTAACCCCAAATCACCTGCACAGTCCTCAAAATATCCAACATACCTCAGAGATTAATAAGATATTATCTCTTCCAATGCAGAGAAATATGGCCCAGAATACCTTTTCAAGCCTAATTATATCTTACTACTTTCAAAAATTTCACCACTCAAAGCCTTAATCTTAGTTCAGATTTCTACGAAAGAAACTGTTCTTAGGTAGTGTCATCTTTTGGCTTCCCAGGTGGTGCTAGTTGTAAAAAATCTATCTGCAATCTACCTAGCCAAGAGATGTGGAGAGATGTGGGTTCAACCCCTGGGTCAAGAAGATCCTCTGGAGAAGGGTATGGCAACCCACTTTAGTATTCTTGCCTGGAGAATTGCTTGGATAGAAGAGCCTGGTGTCTTTATAAGCCCATTTTGCATGGACTGTAAGTGGTGTAAACAGAATGCTTTGGTGACACATCAACTTCCTGATGGAGTCTCTGACTCTAAAGTAGAAAGTCTGGGTCATTTATAATGAAGCTTGACCAGTGAGGAAGATGTAGCTGGAAGGATGCAAGGTGAGGATGAGGCAGAAGTAGGCATCTTCCACTGTAAAGTATATGGATAGTATGCGTAAAGATTAACCTATCCAGGAAGACATAATGAAACTTGCATTTGTAGTGTCTGGTTTATTATATTGCATCTCTTGCATTCACAGTACAGGTCTGACTCACACTGAATACACTATGGCTGACACACAGTAATACTTTAATGTTATATACGTTAATAAAATAACAGAACAAAGGAACCAATAGGTTATATTGTTTATTATGGCCACGATGACACTAGGAGACTGTAAACAGAATTCATGTCAGCTCTTATTGACAATAATATGAAACCATGCTGTATACAGTGAAAAGTCAGACAATTTTTAGGCATTAAACTCAGGCATTTTTCTATACAATGGAAAAGAAATGATCTATGAAGCAATTTGCTCTTATGTTTAGTTAATCAATTATTTAAATCTACCCTATTATACATGTTATCAGGAGATATGTATGCTCTAACCTGTCTACTAAGGGGAAATATTTCAAGCTTAATACCTAATTGCAAGCCAGGCACAATACTTTTAAGTGTTTGCTTATGAATGGATAGCATGAATTCTCCTGTATAAACACTGAAAGACTAAAGTAGGAAATCAGAAAATTGGTTACAAATTTTACAGATATTCTATTTAACTCAGGTACTTTAAACATTTTTAAAGCATATTTATTGTCTGGCTATCTTAGTTATATATGAAGATGGGGGCACAGAAGAGTGTGAAAGACATGGTAAAAGAAGCTAATGGAGATAAAATGACCTGGAGAAGTTGGGAGTATTTATTTTATATAATTAGGACCTGAAAGGACAAATGAATAAGATTAGAATCCAAAGACAAAAAATAATTATTTTCTGACAATATGATGCACAAAATACCACTGTTATTTGACTTCCCTGGTGGTTCAGATGGTAAAGCGTCTGCCTACAATGCGGGAGACCCGGTTTCAATCCCTGGATCAGGAAGATCTCCTGGAGAAGGAAATGGCAACCCACTCCAATATTCTTGCCTGGAAAAATGCCATGGATGGAAGAGCCTCGTAGGCTACAGTCCATGGGGTCTCAAAGAGTAGGGCACAACTGAGTGACTTCACTTTCACTTTCAAGTGGAACAAAAGAGGGCCATTGAATACAAATTATAAAAGAGACATAATTGGCATTAATGCTTCTCACAAAGATTGGAATTCTGTTCAAAATTAGGATTTACACAATTGTATGGTGGACTTGAGATGGAAGTCCTGACCCATAGCGTTATAATTAGTGCCTTTAGCTTGCTGGTTATAATTTTGCAGATACTGACCCTCCAATGATAGTTCACTTTAGCAACACAGTGTTACCTCTAATGTAAAACCCTCATAGATTCCAGAATCATCCAATTCTGGTTTTAACTATCATACGTCCTGAAGTCTTGAGGAGTGTTTTTCACCTTCTGCTGAGAGTTTCTCATTGTGAGGTGGCACATGGTGCTATAGGGGCTAGAGCCAATGAGCTGTTTGCTGCCAGATGCGCTTCTGAAGGGGTTCATTCCACTGAATTTAACTCATGCCTGGAAAGACTTGGAGTGATGGAACCAGTTGACCTCCTACAGAGAATCTGAGATTGATCCATTAAAATTGCTGTAGCAAAAAATGCAATGTATGAGATTGCCTTTTTTTGAATTTTCATATGTTTCATGCAAATCTGTGATAGCCAATAACTCAACATAGAAATACCTATTTATCTAAAAATGAGAGTGTCATCTCAGTGCTTCCAAGCACTGAAAATACATATATAAATATTTACACACATGTGTATATGTGTGCATATATTTTTGATACAGGAAATCCAGTTTATCTGCCGCAGGATTTCTCATTTACAGAAACTGAGACATTAAATGTTTTAAAGTACTAAGTTTACTGTAGTTTTTATACAGTATAGCGATGAATACACTCATACATTCATGTGCCTGCAGTTCAGTAGAATACAATCTGAACTGCATGAAATCAGCCATGATTTATTTTTTAAAATGTCCATATTTAATAACTATTTAACATTTTGAGGAAAAATATTTAACAAGGAAATTATTGTATCTCTATATTTGTGTTCTGGGATCCATTAAAATGAGCATCAGTGTAGATACGAGAAAAAGAGATTCTCTCCCTTGACTAACAGCCCTTAAATTCTATGGTTCTAAAGCAACATTGTAATTCAGAATCATTCATGAAAGTTATTAAAAAGCTATAAGAATATTAAAGTCAATTCTCAATTCCTTAATATTTGGGCCGACTGAATAAGCATCTTCATGTTGTCTATCTTTAGACACATCGGCAAGGGAACAAGTAACTTCTACCCTTCCTTAAAGGAAAGTAACCTTTTTAAGGACTAGAAAGGCAAATCTGATGAACACACCTAATAACAGGCACTACTTTAATGGCCTTTTGATTCCTCTAAGACAGATATGGTCTGACACACAAGGCTGTTCACAGTAGGAATCCAATTACCTTCCTAACATTCTGCCCTGCATTCCGGATATACGAAAATGTTCAGTTCACCAAACAGGTGATGAAATCTAATGTTATTGGTCTATGAGCTAACTGTAATGCCCTTTCTTATTTTGTCCTCTAGCCAGTTTCCTCCTTTCGTTCAAGCATGACTGCCTAGTCCTGTGTCAGTGGACACAGTGCACGACTTTCATGTTGCAATCATGCTGCAGAACTCATACTTCTTTTCAGTTCAGTTCAGTTCAGTCGCTCAGTCCTGTCTGACTCTTTGTGACCCTATGGACTGCAGCATGCCTGACTTCCCTGTCCATCACCAACTCCCAAAGCTTGCTCAAACTTATGTCCATCGAGTCAGTGATGCCATCCAACCATCTCATCCTGTGTTGTCCCCTTCTCCTCCTGCCTTCAATCTTTCCCAGCATCAGGGTTAGATACTTCTTTTAGCATCAAGAATGTTATGCTGTGATGTTTTGCACATGTAGTTATCTTTTTCATTAGACAACAATTGTTCAAGCTCAGAGTCAGTGTCTCAGTCATCTTTATATGGTCAATGCTTTAAATATACATGCCTAAACATATATGTGCATATATATGTATATATATTTATATGTATAGTACTATATAGTAAATGTGTAGTAAGGACTCTACTGAATCAGATTTAATTATACAATATCTTTACAAAGATAATGAACCAGTAGATTTAATTTTAAAATGTCTTTAAAAAATAGTGAGTCCTTTAAATGAAGCTTTTATCCCATAATAATTTCCATAAATGGAATGGTTATCTTTACCTGTCAACATGGGTAAGCTATAGTACCCATTCTTTAATAATACACTAGTCTAGGATTTTTTAATATATAAAAGTAGTTTACAATGCTATTAACATTTAGAATCAGTTGACATAAAGTGAAACAGACTACCCTCCATAATGTGGGTGAGTCTTTTTCAATAATTTGAGGATCTTGAAAGAAGAGTTTCTTAAAAAGGAAGCAATTCTTCTTAAACACTGCAACATATAAACCTTACCTGAGTTTCCAGACTGCTGGTCCTCCCCACAGATTTTGGATTTAAGATCGTGAGAACTGTTAGCTGAATTACCATTCTGCTAGCTAATACTGAAAATTTCAGACATACCAGATTCCCACAAGTGCTTGAGCTAATTGCTTAAAATGAATACTTCTTTAGATAGATATACAGACAATAGATAGATGGATAGATAAATATATGGATATACATAGAGATATATTTCTTAGCAATTCCATTTCTCTGGAGAATTCTAACAGTAAATTTATTTTTATTGATGATGGCTTAATATTTAAAAATGGTCAGCCCAACAGGAAATGTAAAGTAGTCTTCTTAATCACTTTATTTTGAATATTAAACAAGATTTTGAAACATAAATAGTATCTATCCTTTGAAATATTTAAAAAAATCATAGGTGAAAGTAAAATAAAAATGTCATATTTATAAAATATGTCATGATTAAAGAGTAAAAAATATAAGCCAATGTAAATCTTACTTAAGTTTCCTTATATATCCATGTTAATGTTTAAATCTAAACATTGAGTTAGATAGAGGATTAAATAACTTAAAGATGTCATAATGAAATAAACTGCTTTTAATATGGTTTTTATTGATAAATGGGCATAGATTTTTTTATGCCTTCACAATGTGTTCTTTGGTGGAATGCCTTTATGAAATGAAAAGAAAATAAGTATTCCTTTTCATAGATATGTCCTCTGGAAATGCTCAGAGCAATAGAAGTTGGAGTATGCAGAATAATGCCTATTCCCAGTCTCCTCCAAACATATGTTCACATTCTAATCACCAGAATTTGTCATTATATTGCTCTCTATGGAACAAAGGATGTTGCAAATGTGATTAAGTTCCTCAAGATGCTTAGGTTAGCTTGGGTCCAATTTAGTCACATGAATCTTTAAAAATGGAGAACCTTTTCTAACATGATCAGAGGGAGACTTGACTAGGGAAGATGATCAGACAAAGGCAAAAGCACTGGCTTTGAAAATGAAGAAAGTTGGCCATGAGCTCAGGAATATGGGTGGCCTCTAAAAACTTTGCTGTTCAGTCACTAAGTCATGTCTGACTCTTTGTGAATCCATGGACTGCAGCCCGCCAGGTTTCCCTATCTGCCACTATCTCCCAGAGTTTGCTTAAATCCATGTCCACTGAATAGGTGATGCTACTTAACCATCTCATTCTCTGCCACCTTCTACTTTTGTCATCAATCTTTCCCACCATCAGGGTCTTTTCCAATGAGTAAGTTCTTTGCATTAGGTGACCAAATTATTGGCGCTTTAGCTTCAGCATCAATCCTTCCAGTGAATATTCAGGGTTGATTTCCTGCTCAACCCTGGTTAATCAGCCCTGGTTAAATTTATTGGTTTGAAAGTCCAAGGGACTTTCAAGAAGCTTCTTCAGTACTGCAGTTTGAAAGCATCAATTCTTTAGTGCTGAGCCTTCTTTATGATCAGACTCTTATATCCATATATGACTACTGGAAAAACCATAGCTTTGATTAGACAGACCTTTATTGGCAAAGTGATGTCTTTGCTTTTCAATATGCTGTCTAGGTTTGTCAGAGCTTCTTCCAAGGAGCAAGTGTCCTTTAATTCCATGGCTGCAGTCACCATCTGCAGTGATTTTGGAGCCAAAGAAAATAAAATCTGTCTCTGCTTCTAATGTTCCCTCTTCTATTTGCCATGAAGTGATGAGGCTGGATGCCATAGTCTTAGCTTTATTTTTTTTTTTAATTGAGTTTTAAGCCAGCTTTTTCACTCCTCTTTCACTTTCATGAAGAGGTTTTTTAATTCCCCTTTGTGTTCTGCCACTAGGGTGGTATCATCTGCATATCTGAGGTTGTTGATATTTCTCCCAGCAACCTTGATTCCAGCTTGTTTCATCCAGCCTGGCATATTGCATGATATATTCTGCATATGTGTTAAATCAACCACATGGGGATATACAGCCTTGATGAACTCCCTTTCTGATTTTGAACAAGCCAGTTCCTTTTTTTAAAATTTTTTTGTTGAACCAGTCAGTTGTTTCATGTAAGCTTCTAACTGTTGCTTTGACCACATACAGGTTTCTCTGGGGACAGGTAAAGTGGTTTGGTATTCCTATCTCTAAGAATTTTCCACTCTTTGCTCTGATCTGCACAGTCAAAGGCTTTCACACAGTCAATGAAGCAGAATTTTTTCTGGAATTCCCTTGCTTTCTCTGTGATCCAACACATGTTGGCAGTTTGATTTCTAAAAGCTGGATAATATGAAATAGATTCTTCCCAGAACCTCCAGAACAAAATGTTGTAGGTGCTGACACCTTAATTTTAGGACACTGAAGCCCATGTCAGACTCCTAAAGAAATGGAGAATAATAAATGAGCATTGTTTTAAGCCAAAAAGACTGTGGTAATTTATCACAGAACCATTAGAAAACTATATACAGGCTTTCATAATAATTATGATATGGAGACATATCCATAAAATTTAAATACAAAAGAAAGAAACACAAGGTTAATTTTGAAAGTATCTTTCCATATTCTGCAACATTGGGATCCCAGAGTTAGCCATCTAGAACTTCCCTTTCTCTGCACAGTTTAAATAAGGCCCTGAACACTTGAGAACATATTTGGCTACACCTTGATGGTTTACCACCAGCAGGCAATTGTGAGCACACCTCAAATACTTTAGTTGGTGATTGTGTACCGCTGCAACTTCATTAAATTATTATTTCCATGAAGTAGACCTCAGTTCAGAACTGTAGCCAATTTATTTGCACTATGGGACATTATTTGAGGAAAAATAGAAATATTGGACTTCATAATACAACCTCCCTTCCCTAAATTATCACAGGCTGAAATTATTATTATTTTTTTAATTTTATTAAGTATAGTTGCTTTTTGGGGCTTCCCTGGTGGCTCAGACGATAAAGTGACTGCCTGCAATGTGGGAGACCTGGGTTCGATTCCTGGGTTGGGAAGATCCCCTGGAGAAGGAAATGGCAATCCATTCCAGCACTGTTGCTGGAAAATCCCATGGACTGAGGAGCCTGATAGGCTACAGTCCATGGGGTCTCAAAGAGTCGGACACGACTGAGTGACCTATGGTATACCTATGGTATGGTGTAGTTGCTTTACAATGTTGTGCTAGTTTCTCTTGTAGATCAAAGCAAATCACCTATACATACACATATGCTCCCTTTCTTTTGGATTTCCTTCTCGTTTAGATCACCACAAAGCATTGAGTAGATTTCGCGTGTTGTATATATGTCAGTCCAATCTCCCAATTCATCCCATCCCCTTTTCCTCTTATGGTGTCCATACATTTGTTTTGTATGTCTGTGTCTCTGTTTCTGCTTTGAAATAGATTCATCCGTACCATTTTTCTAGATTCTACATACATGTGTCAACATATGATATTTGCTTTTCTCTTTCTGACTCACTTCACTCTCTATGACAGTCTTTAGGTCCATCCATGTCTCTGCAAATGGCACAATTTTGTGGGTTTTTATGGATGAGTAATATTTCATTGTGTGTGTGGGTATATATATATAGCTTCTCTATCCATTCTTCTGTTGATGGACATTTAGGTTACCTCCATGTCCTGGCTACTATAAATAATAATGCAATGAATTTTGGAGTGCATATTTATTTTGGAATTATAGTTTTCTCTGGGTATATTTCCAGGAGTAGGATTGCTGAGTCATATGTTAGTTTTATTTTTAGTTTTTTAAGAAACCTCCGTACCATTCTCTATAGTGGCTGTATCAATTTACATTTCCACCAACAGTGTAAGAAGGCTCCTTTTCCTCCACATCCTCTCTAGCATTTACTGCTAGTAGTTTTTTTGATGATGGCCATTCTGACAAGTGTGAGAGGTAGATCTGCAGTGGCATTGGTCACAGGTGTAATATCCAAGTGAAATGCTAGCTTAAGGAAGCACAGCGAATTCATCTACATGAATAAGTAGCATGTGGAGCTACTAAAGAATGATGCTGAAGATAGCTTTTTCAAAAGTATTAGTTTTGTAAAAATAAGGTAAAAATAATCCTTGACTAAGTATTGAATGAATAACTAAACTACAAATTATTCACTGAAGAAGTGTTGTTATAAGCTATTCTGTTCTCTAGAAGCAAATGAGTCAAAGATTTCCTTTATAAAAGGGAGATATAGTTTGTCTTACCACACAGTTATTTTGAGCACAAAATTCAATAAAGATAAGATGTTTGAAATAATATATATGTGGAAAAGCATACTTTAGCAAAAATAGCAAGGCTGCTGAAGGAAAGAAGAAATGAAAGAAAAATCTTATGCCATTTATAATGGTAATTTATAAAATATTTGAAAGGATTCAACAATAAAAATAGCTAGCAACATAGATGTCCATCCGCAGATGAATGGATAAGAAAGCTGTGGTACATATACACAATGGAATATTACTCATCCATTAAAAAGAATAAATTTGAATCAGTTCTAATGAGGTGGATGAAACTGGAGCCTATTATACAGAGTGAAGTAAGCCAGAAAGAAAAACACCAATACAGTATACTAACGCATGTATATGGAATTTAGGAAGATGGTAATGATAACCCTGTATGTGAGACAGCAAAAGAGACACAGATGTATAGAACAGTCTTTTGGACTCTGTGGGAGAGGACAAGGGTGGGATGATTTGGGAGAATGGCATTGAAACATGTATAATATCATATATGAAATGAATCACCAGTCCAGGTTTGAGGCATGATACTGGATGCTTGGGGCTGGTGCACTGAGATGACCCAGAAGGATGGTACGAAGCGGGAGGAGGCAGGGGGGTTCAGGATGGGGAACACATGTATACCTGTGGCGGATTCATGTAGACGTATGGCAAAACCAATACAATATTGTAAAGTAATTAGCCTCCAATTAAAATAAATAAATTTAAATTAAAAAAAACCTCTTTGGTTCAGTCTTTCAAATATTGAGAGTTCAAGAAAAATTCATTGCCAGCATGATCTATGCATTGTTACTCTCCAGCATTCTCTGAGAGTTTTGCACCTGCACTGTACACTAAAGCAAAATGAGAGACACATTCAATTTTTTATATCAAGTATCTGCATTAAAATTTTTCAAAAAGGTATGGTTAACGCAAGTAATACATTTCAATTAATTCACTATACCCAGATTATTTTGACATGGAATCAATGCTTAAAGTACTCTCCATGTATTTTACCTTTTCCTTTACTTTGTCTATAAAATATGGTGGGTAGATAATATTGGACCACATTTCAGTTACCTAATACCCACAAGTGGTTAGTGGTTACTATATTTGAAAGAATAGTTCAAAATGCAATGCTTTTACCATCTTTGGTTGATGAAAAAAGCTGGTCATCCAGTGCAAAATTTTATCCATTTGATTTCTAAGAAAGCAACTTGATATATTCTCATCCAGGGACCATCAGTCTGTGGGGGAGGTATGGACAGTTCTGAGCACTGACATCCCTTCACAGCTTCACAGCTTCAACTAGTCATTCCAGTTTATTCTAGTTTGTTTTGTTTCTATATCATTCTTTTTGAATAGGCTTTCCTTGATTATATATAATTATATATAACTTTATATATAATTATATGTATTTGAGATTATATATATAAATATCAAAAACAATGTTTTAAGGCATTGATTGCAAAACAGAATGCAGACTCAGAAAGAAGCACATGGATATCATATACTTAGGGCCTGTATAATATTTTATGATTATTTTTTCACATCAACAAACATATTTGTAGCTTCTTTAAAAAATGACACATTCTTTGCCTGCCTGCTTCTGTTATTCAAAGGCTCCTTTACCCCTAGTACTATCTTATACTAACCTTTGATATTCATTTACATCACCTATCAAGTTCCAGCAGAAAATGAATTCTTTACTCTGTGCCCTAATTAAAGTAATTATAGGTAGCTTTCAAGATCAGATGCCCAGAATATCTGCTCATATAAAGAGAAAGCCCACAATTATTTTTTATCCAGGTACTTGAACCACAATTAATAGTACAACTGGCCAGGAAATCTCAAATTTTATCACAACCAAGCACAGAAGTGAAGTGAAGTTGCTCAGTCGTGTCCGACTCCTTGTGACCCCATGGACTATAGCCTACCAGGCTCCTCCCTTCATGGGATTCTCCAGGCAAGAGTACTGGAGTGGGTTGCCATTTCCTTCTCCAGGGGATCTTCCCAACCCAGGGATCGAACCTGGGTCTCCTGCATTCCAGGCAGATGCTTTAACCTCTGACCCACCAGGGAAGGTAGCAATCCAGCTATATGTATCTGATTATAAATGAATACTAAATAAAACAATGCCATTTACCATCTAGTTCTGCTTTACAAACTGAATTGCTAAAATCCAAGGAAAATAATTATTATACTAACATAATTTCAAGGTAAAAAGGCCCCTATATAACTGAGAATTTCATTAGTAAGGAGAACTTTCAATTCTGGCCAAGGGAGAGTAACAAAGAAAGGATTTGCTTTCATCTGATAAATCTAAAAATCAGAAAAAAGTAAAATGTAGTTTTAAGGCCACCAGACATTGGACAATGATGGATAGCAAACCATGAGATATAGAAACAACTAGAAGAGTGCTACTGTCATCTTTAATCAATGCCTTGAGTAGGTTGGCTTCATACCCAAGAAACGGAGTCCAATATTTAGTGCAATGCCCACTGTCACTTTCTTTAAATTCTTAGTAATGTTTGAAAAAGGGCTCTTGTACCTTTCTTTTTGCAGAGGGCCTGCAAATTATATAACTAGTTCAGTCTTAAGACTTTCTGTATCACAGTACAGAATGAGGGATCTCAGATAGAGTTTAATGGATTCCCCATTTTTAAAAGAAGGAACAGAAAGGGCAGGGAGACAGAAGCAGCTAGAATTGACAACGTAGGATACCAGAGAGAAGAGGTACACACAGGTAAAGAAATCCCGAAAATCACAGATGGCCCCATTTGAGTATTTAGCAGACATATGAAACAACTGCAGGAGGCTCAGGAAGAAAAGCCTGAGAGAACCAGTGGAAATACTGATCTGATCTCACACCTGTCTTAGAATGGTGACAATTTTCACCACTCAGAGTTGAAACCAACACAGTTCATGAGGCACTGGACTTAAACTTCAGATAAAGTTTTCTCTGGTCCAAGCTAACAAAATTGAAAAGCAAGCCCAAATAGATCAGACTCTTTTCAAGTACCTTTAATGAATCTCAGAACAAAGAACAAAATTATTTGAAAGAGTACAAAATAAAATTCAGCTTCTTGTAAAATTAGAGTTACAGTATCTGGTATTTAGTTAAAAATTACCAGGTACACAAAGAGGTAGGGTAATTCTCTCCCTGAGGAAAAGCATGATCTGTCAATCAAAACACATGCAGAATTGACACATATGCTGTTTGAGTAGATAAGGACATTAAAAGCAATTATCATAACTGTATTAGCAATTATTATACCTGTATTTCAGATATCCAAGCAACTAGAGGAAGGAATGAACAGTTTTAAAGAGACATAGAAGGTATAAAAATGGAGCAAATAAAACTTTAAGCATAGAAAACCACAATATTCAAGATGAAAAATATAGTGGTTAGGGACAGGGTTTTCATCAGGTTAGACACTGCAGAAGGAAACATTATTGAATTTAAAGACACCACAAAAGAAACATTCTGAAGCAAAGTACTGAGATACAATATAAATAATAATGTAAGAATCAGAGAGGCTTTACAATTGCAAAGAAGTTGCTATATATGTAAGTAGAGTTATCAAAGGAAAAGAAGAATGGGGAAAAAAATTCAATTTTGTTTCACAGTGCAAATTAAACCTCTTACAGGGAAATGATTTATGCCAATTCTGCTGATAAGTCTTGACCAGAACTGATCATTTGATCCTACAAGGGGACCATTTAGAATATTACGCTTCAAAAAAAAATCTGTTAATGTTTAACAAACAAAATAATGACTATCGCACTGAGGTTCTTCATTATGATATAGTTAAATTCAAATTTTATTTGAATTTCTTGGTGCAATATTTAGAGAGATAGAGTAACACTAGTTTCTATAACAAATACTTTCTACAGTTTCAGTAACAACAAGATCAGGGCTGTCTTTCTATTATGCAATACCTATAGCAGCTGTTGCTTTCCTTTAACTGCTCTCTCAACACTTGAAAGTTCAAGGATTTCGAGTATTTCTTTTTTGTATTTCTGAATTTCCTTAGGGCTTCAGATAATTTTCATCCAGGTTTAAAGAAAAAAAAAAAAAAAAAACAGGTAGAAAAGGCATCCATGCTTCTTAGCTCACTTGGCCAGAAAATAATCCACATCATTTCCATTTATATTCTAGTAGATATGGCTCCAACTTATTGCAGGGGATTAAGAAGTGTAGTTTTCATTACAGTTTTGTAAAGTTTAACCATTTTTAAAATAAGTGTCTTTTTGAAAATCAGAAACAAAAGGAATTATTTTGTGACATACACTAGGATACAGCAGTATACTTCCAACTTAAGATTGGACATCCACAATATAGGAGGTTCTGGAATGGAGCTGGAACACCTAAGTAATTGTCCTTTCTATCTCATTTTCTTTTGTGTACTTTTCTTTTTTCAGTATTTCTTCTGTTCTGACTTCACACTATCCATCCTACATGGTGATAAAAGCAGTCTCAGAGTCTAATTTTCACCTTTGATAGAATCCCACACCAGAGAAAAAATGATTCCAAGTTATTCTTATTCCAAATTGCAAAAGCCTTGGTGAAGGGCTCTATTGGGTCCAATGGAGTCAGGTACTTACTACTGGACATACATTTGACCAAAAGAACATGGCATATAAAAACAGGAGTGCACTCTTATTAACTGTACTTTTTAGTGTAGTGCTTAAAAAGACAGGAGTGATTCCAGAAGTTAGAAAAGAATTCATGGTTAGGACAAACAACAGCAAAAAGGAACCTGTTTTTTTTCTGGTGATTTTTTCTCTCCTTTTGAAATGATTTCTCCCACTAAGAAATCCTGATACCTACCCAGCACCCAATCAGTAATCATGGCCAAATTATGCAATTCAGCAACTGAGAATGTTTTCCTCAAGTTCTCTACCCCAATTTTCCTCATTCTTCTCTGTCATTGAAGGCAACACAACCACTCTTTAACAGAGTGAATTCCAGCTTCCTGCTATTTTAGTGAGATTGTGTGTAACTTGTTCAGTTATGTGTGACTCTTTGAGACTCTGTGGAATGTAGCCTGCCAGGCTCCTCAGTCAATGGGATATTCCAGGTAAGAATATTGAAGTGCTTTGCCATGCCCTCCTCCAGGGAATCTTCCTACCCTAGGGATCAAAACTGCTTCTCCTGAGTGTTCTGCATTGCACGTGGATTCTTTACCCTGAAGAGCCAGAGGGGAAGCCCCTAGTGAGATATTATTTATACCTGCATCTTTCATTACACCTCATTGCCTTTAGTTTAAGGAACTATTTTTTTAATTTGAATTTATTATTTCTATTCTATCTTTGCATGAAATGTTCCCTTGGAATTTCTAATTTTGTTGAAGAGATCTCTAGTCTTTCTCATCCTATTGTTTTCCTCTATTTCTTTGCACTGAACACTGAGGAAAGCTTTCTTATCTCTCCATGCTATTCTTAGGAACTCTGCATTCAAATGGGTATAACATTCCTTTTCTCCTTTGCTTTTCTCTTCTCTTCTTTTCACAGCTATTTGTAAGGCCTCCTGAGACAACCATTTTGCCTGTTTGCATTTCTTTTTCTTGAGGATGGTCTTGATCCCTGTCTCCTGTACAATGTCACAAAATTCCGTCCATAGTTCATCAGGCACTCTATCTATCAGATCTAGGCCCTTAAATCTATTTCTCACTTCCACTGTATAATCATAAAGGATTTGATTTAGGTCATACCTGAATGGTCTAGTGGTTTTCCCTACTTTCTTCAATTTAAGTCTGAATTTGGAAGAGTTCATGATCTGAGCCACTGTCAGCTCCTGGTCTTGTTTTTGCTGACTAGATAGGGTTTCTCCATCTTTGGCTGCAAAGAATATAGTCAATTTGATTTCAGTGTTGGCCATCTGGTGATGTCCATGTGGAGAATCTTCTATTGTGTTGTTGGATGAGGGTGTTTGCTATGACAAGTGTGTACTCTTGGCAGAACTCTATTAGCCTTTGTCCTGCTTCATTCTGTATCCAAGGCCAAATTTGCCTGTTACTCCAGGTATTTCTTGACTTCCTACTTTTGCATTCCAGCCCCCTATGATGAAAAGGACATCTTTTTTGTGTGGTAGTTCTAGAAAGTCTTGTAGGTCTTCAAGGAACCATTCAACTTCGGCTTCTCCAGTGTTACTGGTCAGGCATAGGCCTGGATCACTGTGATATTGAATGATTTGCCTTGGAAATGAACAGAGATCATTCTGTTGTTTTTGAGATTACATCCAAGTACTGCATTTCTGACTCTTTCGTTGACTGTGATGGCTACTCCATTTCTTTTAAGGGATTCTTTCCCACGGTAGTAGATATAAGGGTCATTTGAGTTAAATTCACCCATTCCAGTCCATTTTAGTTTGCTGATTCCTAAAATGTCGATGTTCACTCTTGCCATCTCCTGTTTGAACCCTTCTAATTTGCCTTGTTTCATGTACCTAACATTCCAGGTTCTTACGCAATACTGCTGTTTACAGCATTGGACCTTGCTTCTGTCACCAATCATATCCACGACTGGGTGTAGCTTTTGCCTTGACTCTGTCTCTTCGTTCTTTCTGGAGTTATTTCTCCACTGATCTCCAATAGCATATTGGGCACCTACTGAGATGAGGAGTTCATATTTCAGTGTGCTATTTTTTGCCTTTTCATACTGTTCATGGGGTTCTCAAGGCAAGAATACTGAAGTGGTTTGCCATTCTCTTCTCCAGTGGATCACGTTTTATCAAAACATTTCATGCAAAGATGGACTATTTCATGCAAAGATGGGATCAATAAAGGATAGAAATGGTATGGACCTAACAGAAGCAGAAGATGTTAAGAAGAGATGGCAAGAATATACAGAAGAACGGTACAAAAAAAAATCTTCACAACCCAGATAATCACGGTGGCATGATCAATTTCCTAGAGCGAGACATCCTGGAATGTGAAGGCAAGTGTGCCTTAGGAAGCATCACTACAAACAAAGCTAGTGGAAGTGACGGAATTCCTATTGAGCTATTTAAAATCATGAAAGATGACACTGTGAAAGTGCTGCACTCAATATGCCAGCAAATTTGGAAAACTCAGCAGTGGACACAGGATTGGGAAAGGTCAGTTTTCATTCCAATCTCAAAGAAAGGCAGTGCCAAAGAATGTTCATACTACCTCACAATTGCACTCATCTCACACGCTAGTAAAATAATGCTCAAAATTCTCCAAGCTAGGCTTGGAGAATACACAAACTGTGAACTTCCAGTTTTTGAAGCTGGTTTTAGAAAAGGCAGAGGAATCAGAGATCAAATTGCCAACATCTAGTGGATCATCAAAAAAGTAAAAGAGTTCCAGAAAAATTTCTATTTCTGGTTTACTGACTATGCCAAAGCCTTTGACTGCATGGATCACGATAAACTGTGGAAAATTCTTCAAGAGATGGGAATACCAGACCACCTGACCTGGCTCTTGAGAAAACTGTATACAGGTCAGGAAGCAACAGTTAGAACTGGACATGGAACAACAGACTGGTTTCAAGTAGGAAAATGAGTAAATCAAGGTTGTATATTGTCATCCTGCTTATTTAACTTCTGTGCAGAGTACATCATGAGAAATGCTGAGCTGGATGAAGCACTAGCTGGAATCAAGATTGCCGGGCGAAATATCAATAACTTCAGATATGCAGATGACACCACCCTTATGGCAGGAAGTGAAGAGGAACTAAAAAGCCTCTTGATGAAAGTGCAAGAGGAGAGGAGAGTGAAAATGTTGACTTAAAGCTCAACATTCAGAAAATGAAGATCATGGCATCTGGTCCCATCACTTCATGGGAAATAGATGGGGAAACAGTGGAAAAAGTGACAAACTTCATTTTTATTAGATCCAAAATCACTGCAGATGGTGACTGCAGCCATGAAATTAAAAGATGCTTACTCCTTGGAAGGAAAGTCATGACCAACCTAGACAACATATTAAAAAGCAAAGACATTACTTTGCCAACAAAGGTCCATCTAGTCAAGGCTCTCGTTTTTCCAGTGGTCATGTATGGATGTGAGAGTTGGACTATAAAGAAAGCTGAGTGCCAAAGAATTGATGCTTTTTAATTGTGGTGTTGGAGAAGACTCTTGAGAGCCCCTTGGACTTGCAAGGAAATACAGCCAGTCCATCCTAAAGGAGATCAGTCCTGGGTGTTCATTGGAAGGACTGATGTTTAAGGTGAAACTCTGATACTTCGGCCTCCTGATGCGAAAATGACTTATTGGAAAAGACCCTGATGCCGGGAAGAATTGAGGGCAGGAGGAGAAGGGGACAACAGAGGATGAGATGGTTGGATGGCATCACCGACTCGATGGACATGGGTTTGGGCCAACTCAGGAAGCTGGTGATGGACAGAGAGGCCTGGTGTGCTGCGGTTCATGCGGTTGCAAAGAGTCGGACACGACTGAGCAATTGAACTGAACTGACATTAGTCACATACTTTTTAAAAAAGTAAAAACACAAAAGTCCTATTAATCTCATTTGTTGACTATCAATTTTATTCCCTCTGTATATGCACATTGCTACCACTTTATTGAAGAAATTCCTCATTTCTCAGGATTACTTTATATTAAAATTAATATTGCTAACCTTGACCTGCTTCCTGGTCAGAAAAGCCTGAAAACTATCATCAGACTATTCTTTTTATATCACAGAGCAGATATTTCACATTTGATTTAAATATTTTAGAAATGTACTCTTGTGTTTAGCATGAAGTCCAAATGTTTATTTGTATATATAAAACCATACTTATTCTGGTACCTGCCTAGCTATTCCATCATCTACTATAGCATGCTCGCTCCATCCCATGCTGTACCAACTTGATGTTTATACTGATTACTGTAACTTCTTAGATTTCAATATTTAAATTAAAACATCAACTCCTTTATCCAATTATTTTACTTTTCAATAATTCAGTTTTATACTGCATACTCCAACTAAAGTAGAATGATTATCCTCTGTTTTGATGCCATGTATACCTGTCTTTTTGTATAAGGTCTTTAAGTTTCAATGCCTTAGTCATTTGTAGGTTTAGCTTCATTCTCTAGAATTAAGACCCTTAAAGCTAGGAGTCATATATTATTCATCTATGTATTATGCTTGTGTCCAATGAAGTGATGAATTGATACTATACCCTCCAAAATATTAATTCCATATAAAAAGAGAAAATATAATAGTGGAAAGTCATGATTTTTAAAGATGAAATTTCAAACATCAGGAATTATTTTGTTAATGATATTCTCAGATTAGATAATGGTCTGCATTTATCCATATATAAGTAAACACCTACATTTCATTCAGTTAGATCACATTATAACTTTCATGGGTCTCTTTAAAAATCTGATCTTAAATAGCTATTCTCAAGGTACAATCCCTAAACCACAGGATCAATGCCATCATACAGTGCTTCAGGTATTTCTGATGTCCCAGTGTTTGAGAACTACTGTAAAGGTTAGGGAAAGAGTTCGTGTTTGTTGCCTGGTTTGCTTGTTTTCCTTTATATCTTTTACAGTGGTTGGGAAACAAAGCTCTAAATGTGAATTATAGCCAACATGCATCATTTGGGTAGTACAAAGACCTGGCTTAATCTTTTGAACCTACATTCTTTAATTTATATGATGGGGTAAAATATTCCCTACCTCTAGAGTTGCTATGAATATTAAATAAGCTAATCCATAGAAAACGTCTACCACAATTCATGGAAAAAATGCTTAGCACTATGCTTGCTAAGACATTTTAACTGTTTTTTATTTTTTTCTTTCTTTCCTTTTGATAATATTGCTGCTATTTCCATTATTGCTATCACTACTATGGTACTGTTTTTAATACCACTACTACCACTACAATTAGTTTTACAGTTCTTAAAAAAGAAAATTGTGAAATGTTATATTTAGTCTTATGTTAGAGAGGCAGGAACAGACTGAAAGAGGTAGATTAATAAGATCACACAATTATAAAGTGAAACCAGATTAAATGAGTCATTCTGGTGAAATCAGAGAACACAATTTTCATAGTAACTATTACTACATAAATAATTTTTATTTCACGTGAGGATGAAATACTTTAAGAAATGTTTAGTACACAATTGAAAAGGAAGTTTAATTATGTGATTTTAAAAAATCCAGATACTCTTAAATAATGCCAGGTTAGTGTCTTCTTAAAGAGCAGTAACTCAACAGGTCAAAGTGGAAATGCAGTTAAAATATGACAAGAAATATGCAATCCTTAAAGGCCTATTGATTTTTTTCTTTTGACATTTGTAGTTATGAATGTCAACACAAATTCCAGTATATGAAAGAAATAACATATTTTCCTCAATGATTCAGCTAACTTCTAATTTGAATGCCCATAGCATTGTGGTTTACTTTTCACTTTCATGCATTGGAGAAGGAAATGGCAACCCACTCCAATGTTCTTGCCTGGAGAATGCCAGGGAGAGGGGAGCCTGGTGGGCTGCCGTCTATGGGGTCACACAGAGTCAGACACGACTGAAGTGACTTAGCAGCAGCAGCAGCAACACTGTGGTCTAAGATTTTAACTCACTCAACTGAGAGGTTTTGCCCAACCTTGAGATTTTTGTTGGATTCACTTAATCATTGATGTAATATCTCAATAGGAAAATCTTGAGATTTTCTTCATCCCATCTGGTCTTCATTGAAATATTCCTCTTTCCTTTGTGCTGACTTTATTCAAATCCTATTATTTTTGCTGCTCTTTTTTCACACCAATGCTAGAGCCATAAACACTTTCTCTGGCTTCTTGGTCACCCTGGGGATGGAAATCCTTGGAACACTATTTATGTTCCTTATGTACTTAGCACTGAAAATTTCCATCCTCAGTTATGGTGGACACAGAATAGCCTAAATGCTTTGGTATGACAGAGAGTGAACTACAGAGAGAACAAGGACAACAAAATCAATATTCATCACATGAAAAAAAAATTCAGCCACGTTTTTTACACATTGCACATTTCCTGTACTACTTCAAGGCTTAAATCATGTCCTTAAATCCACTCTCACTCTGGGGTCACCTAAGCCCTTCAGTTTTCCTTCACAAAACAAATGAATAGTAACCATTCAGCTGATAAGCTAACTCAGTTCACTTTAAAATGAAATACACACAATTTTAATATCTATAATGTGTTTGGCAGCAATGAGAAAAGTTTGTATCACTAGAACAGATGTTAACATTTTTACCCTGTAGAAAGATGAGGAGAGACATATGGTGTTCACATTAGTGATTAAATCTTAAGAAGTTTAGAAAAAAAATATTAAACACTTCTGCAAAATGGAATTAAATAATAGTTCATAGAGTTATGAGGAATTACTTGGAATGAACAGATAACAAAAAATGTAAGTTGAAACTGACAGACCTATCTCTAGTGTCATAAATAAGTTTGAAATGTCATTAAGTCCAAGTCTCAGCTGTTCTGAAGAATTGATAATTTAATAATTGGCTTTGGGACCCTACATACTCACCAAACATACCCACACATACACATGACCTTGCACACATGATGATTTATTTTTTTGATAGATGATTGTAATAAATTTTAGGTCATAGTTTTAATTATATAGGCTTATTTATTGCACCAAATAATTCATTCATTTATTTCAAGTTTGTCTTAATTATTAAATTGATATTTTCATCATTTATGTAAATGAAATGGTACTTTATCAGTTTGAACATGCTGACTCTATGATCTGAAAATCAAATATCTAATTCTAGTGGTAAGTTAACACATAGAACAGTTACCTACCCAGAAAGAAAACAAACTTTCACTGAATAGATGAGGAAAGGGTAAAGAGAGAGAACAAAGAACAACAAAAATGAAGAAAGGGAGAGGAAGGAGGGGAAGTCAGGAAGGAAAGTTGGAAAGGAGGGAGGAAAGGAAATAAAGAAGTAATGGAAAAGAATTTTCAGAAAACTCGGTGATAAATGAATACAGAAAACTACTCCTGATACTGTTCTTACTATTACCATTAGTAAACTATTTCTTCAACATAAACATACTTTGTACTATAGTATCAGCCATCTTTTTACAGTAGAAATGGGGAATCGTGCTTCTTTCGATATTACCTTATTATTTCATGTAGTTTAATCACAGTGAATTTTAAAAATTCACTTTCCTTTGACATAAATTTCAGTAGCTCTTGTGAAGTATTGATACTTTCTTCTAAAGTGTCCATGATTCTTTTAAATTTCTACTTCTACCACCATATTTAGATTTTTATCTTATGTCTTTAACGACATTCCAGGTATAATGACCTCCAGGTCTCTTCATACACCAAACAAAAAGGCTTTTAAAAGCTATCCTAGACTGGTTGCTAGAGAAATTTCTGATATATTATAATGCAAGTCTTGTAGAGAAATGGTAGGTCGACTTCCTGGACTGGAAGTCATACTGTTAATAAGGATTTGACTTCCTGTGCTGGTTGCTAAAGATTGTGGGTAAAAGCTCTAGTTTTGTAGATGGTCTGTGGACTGAAAAAAAAAAAAGAAGAGCACCATGTGAGACCTGTGAATTTAGTTTTATTTGTAGCTACTGAGGACTACTGCCCAGGAGATGGCCTGTTAGACACCTCTGAGGGACTGTTTGAAAGAGGTGGTGCAGAGACAGATTCTTCATATGTATGGATTTGGTACAGAGAATACTTGTTAGTCATACTTCTCAGCAGAAGACTGGTGATAATTATGAGGAGCAGATATCTCTTTTAGTGACTATACTGCTTTCCAGTTATGAAAAGGTGAAAGAAATCACGTTTATAAAATTTTCCCCTGAAAATATTTAGTTTCCTGAGGGCCTGTTCTGCCAGCTTTAGGCAGAGCAGAGGGCCTCATTCCTGATCTTGACCCTGAGCTTTCAGTGTGTTAAAGTCAGTGACTGCAGTGCTTAGTGACTTCATCCTTGTAGAAACAAATGGTAAAGTAGCACTCTTTAGTTTGCAAGTCTAACCATTGTCCACTTGTGTAATCAGCCTCTAATATGAACTATCACACAATCTGGATATGTGTGATTCTTCCTCATGATGATAACTAGATGAAGCTTCATTGTAAAAAGCATTACAGAGGTGACATGTGTTTTCATTTACTTTGCATGTGTACGTACATAAAGCCACTGTATCTCACTGTTTGTGTGCCAAGTTGAATCACTTGTATATGGTATTGTCCACCAGATTCCTTTTTTGTAGGAAATCTTTCACTTTTAGCCATCAATGATTTATAAGGTGATACTTTAAGAGACTGTAAATATATTATAAATAATCTATTCTCCAACAACATTTTACCCATTTAGCTTTATTGATGATTATGGCACTGAGGGACTTCCCTAATAGCTGAGTTGGAAAATAATCTACCTACAATGCAGGAGGTCCCAGTTTGATTCCTGGGTCAGGAAGATCTGCTGGAGAAGGGAGAGGATACCCACTCCAGTATTCTTGGGCTTCCCTCATGGCTCAGCTGGTAAATAATCTGCCTATAATGCAGAACATCTGGGTTCAATCCCTGGGTTGGGAAGATCTCCTGGAGAAGGGAAAGGCTACCCACTCCAGTATTCTGGCCTGGAGATACCAAGGGACTGTAAAGTCCATGGGGTCACAAAGAGTCAGACACAACTAAGCCACTTTCATTTTTACACGGCATTGAGGGTGGTAAGATAGCGATCTTTTGAATTATCTCTTTCTTTCTTTGCCATCCAGCCATCTCATCCTCGGTCATCCCCTTCTCCTCCTGCCCCCAATCTCTCCCAGCATCAAAGTCTTTTCCAATGAGTCAACTCTTCCCATGAGGTGGCCAAAGTACTGGAGTTTCAGCTTCAACATCATTCCTTCCAAAGAAATCCCAGGGTTGATCTCTTTCAGAATGGACTGGTTGGATCTTCTTGCAGTCCAAGAGGCTCTCAAGAGACTTCTCCAACACCACAGTTCAAGAGCATCAATTCTTCGGAGCTCAGCCTTCTTCACAGTCCAACTCTCACATCCATACATGACCACTGGAAAAAACATAGCCTTGACTAGACAGACCTTAGTCGGCAAAGTAATGTCTCTGCTTTTGAATATGCTATCTAGGTTGGTCATAACTTTCTTTCCAAGGAGTAAGCGTCTTTTAATTTCATGGCTGCAATCACCATCTGCAGTGATTTTGGAGCCCCCCCAAAATAAAGTCTGACACTGTTTCCACTGTTTCCCCATCTATTTCCCATGAAGTGATGGGACCAGATGCCATGATCTTCGTTTTCTGAATGTTGAGCTTTAAGCCAACTTTTTCACTCTCCTCTTTCACTTTCATCAAGAGACTTTTTAGCTCCTCTTCACTTTCTGCCATAAAAGTGGTGTCATCTGCATATCTGAGGTTATTGATATTTCTCCGGGCAGTCTTGATTCCAGCTTGTGTTTCTTCCAGTCCAGCGTTTCTCATGATGTACTCTGCATATAAGTTAAATAAGCAGGGTGACAATGTACAGCCTTGACATACTCCTTTTCCTACTTGGAACCAGTCTGTTGTTTCATGTCCAGTTCTCATTGTTGCTTCCTGGCCTGCATACAGATTTCTCAAGAGGCAGGTTAGGTGGTCTGGTATTCCTATCTCTTTCAGAATTTTCCACAGTTTATTGTGATTCACAGTCAAAGGCTTTGGCATAGTCAATAAAGCAGAAATAGATGTTTTTCTGGAACTCTCTTGCTTTTTCGATGATCCAGCGGATGTTGGCAATTTGATCTCTGGTTCCTCTGCCTTTTCAAAAACCACCTTGAACATCAGGAAGTTCACGGTTCACATATTGCTGAAGCCTGGCTTGGAGAATTTTGACCATTACTTTACCAGCATGTGAGATGTGTGCAATTTTGCACTAGTTTGAGCATTCTTTGGCTTTGCCTTTCTTTGGGATTGGAATGAAAATGGACCTTTTCCAGTCCTGTGGCTACTGCTGAGTTTTCCAAATTTGCTGGCATATTGAGTGCAGCACTTTCACAGCATCATCTTTCAGGATTTGAAATATCTCTACCTGAATTCCATCACCTCCACTAGCTTTGTACGTAGTGATGCTTTCTAAGGCCCACTTGACTTCACATTCCAGGATGTCTGGCTCTAGATGAGTGATCACACCATCGTGATTATCCGGGCTGTGAAGATCCTTTTTGTATAGTTCTTCTGTGTATTCTTGCCATCTCTTCTTAATATCTTCGGCTTCTGTTAGGTCCCTACCATTTCTGTCCTTTTTCGAGCCCATCTTTGCATGAAATGTTCCCTGGTATCTCTAATTTTCTGGAAGAGATGTCTAGTCTTTCCCATCCTGTTGTTTTCCTCTATTTCTTTGCATTGTTTGGTGAAGAAGGCTTTCTTTTATCTTCTTGCTATTCTTTGGAACTCTACATTCAGATGCTTATATTTTTCCTTTTCTCCTTGGCTTTTCTCTTCTCTTCTTTTCACAACTATTTGTAAGGCTTCCCCAGGCAGCCATTTTGCTTTTTTGCATTTCTGTTCCATGGGGATGGTCTTGATCCCTGTCTCCTGTACAATGTCATGAATCTCATTCCATAGTTCATCAGGCACTCTATCTATCAGATCTAAGTCCTTAAATTTATTTCTCACTTCCACTGTATAATCATAAGGGATTTGATTTAGGTCATACCTGAATGGTCTAGCAGTTTTCCCTGCTTTTTCAATTTGAGTCTGAATTTGGTAATAAGGAGTTCATGATCTGAGCCACAGTCAGCGCCTGGTTTTGTTTTTATTGACTGTATAGAACTTCTCCATCTTTTGCTGCAGAGAATATAATCAATCTGATTTCGGTGTTGACTATCTGGTGATGTCCATGTGTAGAGTATTCTCTTGAATTGTTGGAAGAGGGTGTTTGCTATGACCAGTGCGTTTTCTTGGCAAAACTCCATTAGTCTTTGCCCTGCTTCATTCAGTATTCCAAGGCCAAATTTGCCTGTTACTCCAGGTGTTTCTTGATTTCCTACTTTTGCATTCCAGTCCCCTATAATGAAATGCCAGTGCACTGCGCACGGGTGTTGGTAGCGGCCGGCTCACTAAGCGTGGCCAAGAGCTACCCCACATCTGAGGTCAGGGGCAGCGGCCTAGAGTGCCAGGCTGTGATGGTGCAGGAACGGCTGAGAGGAACTACCCTGCGTCCGAGGCCAGGGACGGCTCCCGAGGCCAGGGGTGGCAGCAGGAAGAAGCAATCCCACGCCCAGGGCCAGGGCAGTGACCGGGAGGATCAACCCCAAGTCCAAGGCCAGGGCAACGGCCGGGAAGAACAACCCCACTTCCAAGGAGTGGTGGCTGTGCGGGCGCAGGAGGTCTTAGAGGAGCCATCCCACATTGAAGGCAGAAAGGGCAGCAGGAGGAGATACCCCTCATCCAAGGTAAGGAGCAGCAGCTGTGCTTTGATGGCACAGCCATGAAGAGATACCCCACACCCAAGGTAAGAGAAACCCAAGTAAGACGGTAGGTGTTGCAAGAGGGCATCAGAGGGCAGACACACCGAAAGCATACTCACAGAAATCTAGTCAATCTAATCACACTAGGACCACAGCCTTGTCTATCTCAATGAAACTAAGCCATGCCCACAGGGCAACCCAAGACGGGTGGGTCATGGTGGAGAGGTCCGACAGAATGTGATCCACTGGAGAAGGGAATGGCAAACCACTTCAGTGTTCTTGCTTTGAGAACCCCATGAACAGTATGAAAAGGCAAAATGATAGGATACTGAAAGAGGAACTCCCCGGGTCAGTAGTTGCCCTATATGCTACTGGAGATCAGTGGAGAAATAACTCTAGAAAGAATGAAAGGATGGAGCCAAAGCAAAAACAATACCCAGATGTGGATGTGACTGTTGATAGAAGCAAGGTCCAATGCTGTAAGGAGCAATATTGCATAAGAACCTGGAATGTCAGGTCCATGAATCAAGGCAAATTGGAAGTGGTCACACAAGAGATGGCAAGAGTGAACGCCGACATCCTATGAATCAGCGAACTAAAATGGACTGGACTGGGTGAATTTAACTCAGATGACCATTATATCTACTACTGCAGGCAGGAATCCTTCAAAATAGGAGCCAAAGCAAAAACAATACCCAGATGTGGATGTGACTGGTGATAGAAGCAAGGTCCAATGATGTAAGGAGCAATATTGCATAAGAACCTGGAATGTCAGGTCCATGAATCAAGGCAAATTGGAAGTGGTCACACAAGAGATGGCAAGAGTGAACGCCGACATCCTATGAATCAGCGAACTAAAATGGACTGGAATGGGTGAATTTAACTCAGATGACCATTATATCTACTACTGCAGGCAGGGATCCTTCAAAATAAATGGAGTAGCCATCATGGTCAACAAAAGAGTCTGAAATACAGTACTTGGATGCAACTCAAAAAAGACAGAATGATCTCTGTTCGTCTCCAAGGCAAACCATTCAATATCACAGTAATCCACGTCTATGCCCCAACCAATAACGCTGAAGAAGCTGAAGTTGAACGGTTCTATGAAGACCTACAAGACCTTTTAGAACTAACACCAAAAAAAGATTTTTGGATATATGAGAAAACAAATGCAAATAAGAGGAAAAAGTAAAGTTTGTGCAAATTTTGAACTACTCCAAGAAGAGAAAATACTTGCTGGTAGTAATACTTGTAAGAATTTAGATTTAATAAGATGAAATAACTATAGATTGCAATAGGAAACAAAGATTAGAAAATAATTACACTAATTTAATTCTCTCATTATTCTGTGTGAGAATGATGTAGAATGAACAAAAAAAATAAGGTTTTTGTGTTCAAACTGATACATGATAAATGAGATAAAATTTAAATAATATGCAGCATGTAATATGGTTTTAAATAAGAGAGAAATGACTTATAAGTTTAGAAATCAATTAAAAATTGAACTGTAGGAGACAGGAAGAATAAAAGAAAAGCAGGCCCCAGAAAGGGCTGCAAGAGAAATTTATAATTATTGATAAACTGGATGCTATTAAGGCATGAGACTCTTGGAACAAGTCCAGAGGGAACAGTTCGTAATCTTGAAAGCAAGATATGATGTTGGGGTCGGAAAACTGACCCCGGACTGTTTCTCAATTGGTGTCTCAGAGTCACATGTTTTACATATCTGGTGGAAAATCTATAGATAAGAATATTAGTCTCAGTTACTGATTTGTTATTGATTACTCTTTCCTAATTACTCAGTGGTTAATGATCATTTTGTTCTTTGGCCCTGAAGGCCACATGAGTTATAGTTTAACTCCCTACTTATTCTTACATTCAAGGCTGAAAGTATAATAAAGCTGTCTTGGATTCAGTTTCAGCACCTTCACCTTGGAGCAGTGTTTGTCCCCTGATCCTCACTTTTCTCTGTATTTTTTTTGTCTCATTTTTCATTCTCTCTCCATATGGTGCTTTCAGAAACCCTGTTTGTCAAGCTGAACAAACAACTGAACAATTTATCAAAATAATTTTGCAATTTAAGTATGACCTTTTTATCTTTTTATGTCAAACATAATATATTTCAAAATAATGAACTATCAATAACTCATGTAATATTTTCCTAAATATGCAAAAATTTGGATATAATAATAAATTATTGTTTCTGTGAAATTATGATAATTTCAGTTGGCTTGAAAGAATGGATTATATTAAAAATGACTATATATTGTGAGAGTTTGATATATATTTCCAAGTTGGATGTTCCCTTTAAAAAGAAAGTCCCTTGAACAACACTAAAATCATTGAGGGCTGTCAAAATGTAATTGCCTCAAAAAATTAATTCAGTTGCTCAGTCATGACTGACTCTGAGACACCATGAACTGCATCACTCCAGGCTTCCCTGTCCATCACCAACTACCAGACCTTACTTGAACTCATGTCCATTGAGTCAGTGATGCCATGGAACCATCTCATTCTCTGTTGTCCCTTTCTCCTCCCAAATGCAATATTTCCCAGCATCAGGATCTTTTAAAATGAGTGAGTTCTTCATATCAAGTGACCAAAGTATTAGAGCTTCAGCTTCAGCATCAGTCCTTTCAATGAATATTCAGAACTGATTTCCTCTAGGATGGACTGGTTGGATCTCCTTGCAGTCCAAGGGGCTCTCAAGAGTCTTTTCCAACACCGCAGTTCAAAAAGCATCGATTTTTCAGTGCTCAGCTTTCCTTATGGTCCAACTCTCACACCAGAGGCTTCCCTGGTGGCTCAGAGGTTAAAGCATCTGCCTGCAATGCAGGAAACCCAGGTTCAATCGCTGGGTTGGGAAGATTCTCTGGAGAAGGAAATGGTAACCCAGTCCAGTATTCTTGACTGGAGAATCCCATGGACTGAGAAGCCTAGTAGGCTGCAGTCCACGGGGTAGCAAAGAGTTGGACACGACTGAGCGACTTCACCTTCACCTCACATCCACACATGACTACTGGAAAAACCATAGCTTTAACTAGACAGACCTTTCTTGGCAAAGTAATGTCTCTGCTTTTTAATATGTTGTCTAGTTGGTCACAGCGTTTCTTCCAGGAGCAAGTGTCTTTTAATTTTCATGGCCGCAGTCACCATCTGCAATGATTTTGGAGCCCTCCAAAATAAAAAGTCCAACACTGTTTCCACTGTTTCCCCATCTATTTCCCATGACGTGATGGGACCCGAAGGCATGATCTTAGTTTTCTGAATGCTGAGTTTTAAGCCAATTTTTTCACTCTCATCTTTCACTTTAATCAAGAAGCTCTTTAGTTCTTTTCTGCTTCCTGCCACAAGGGTGCTGTCATCTACATATCTGAGTTGATTGATATTTCTCCCAGCAATCTTGATTCCAGCTTGTGCTTCAGCCAGCCCAGCATTTCTGCAGATGTATTCTGCATATAAGTTAAATAAGCTGGGTAATATATACAGCCTTGACATATTCCTTTCCCGATTTTGAACCAGTCTGTTGTTCCATGAATGGAATCACTATATTTGTTACTTTTCTTCCAAAAAGTATCACACTTCTTTTTTTTTTTTTTTTCCCACCATTTATAATTAATTTTGTCACCAAGCTGGGATAAGATAAAACTATTTTTCTTGGGGTCACCGGTAGATGGAGTCAATGGGCCTTCTTGCCACAGGCATCCTATAGGTGTATGCTCTGTGTCAAGAATAATTAAATCCCATCCTCTGGTAATATTAATCCTAATTAACTGATTATTTAAAGCTTCACCCACTTTAACAAGAGCTGACTCAGCCTCACTAGTCAATTCTCCCTTAGAACTGGAATCAGGATCGCTTTTTAAGCAATCAAACAAGGGCTTTAAATCTGCACCAATCAGTTTTAAATGTGGGTGTATCCAATTAATATCCCCTAATAATTTCTGGAAATCATTTAAAGTTAGTAAATGATCTCTCTGCAGCTGCAAAGGGGCATGACTCTATGGGTATTTAATACCCTCCCTAAAAAAGAAAAAAGAGGATTTACTTGTAGCTTATCTGGAGCTATCTTTAAACCCCAGCTTTTCAAGGCCTTAATCAATTCAGATAAAATTTGTTGTGACAAGGTTCTGTCCTTATGAGCTGCCAAAATATCATCCATATAATGTATCAAATATAGATCTTTATACTTTCTTCTAACATTTGGCACAGCTTGGTCTACAATTTTCTGACACAAGGTAGGGCTATTTTTCATTTTCTGAGGCAAAACCTTCTATTGAAACCTTTTATAGGGCTGTTTAAAATTAGCTGAAGGGTGACTGAAGGCAAACCGCTTACAATCTTGGACAGCCAGGGGAATGATAAAGAAACAATCCTGTAGATCTTTAATTATCACATTATACTAAAAAGGCACAGCCACCAGGGAAAGGAGGCCTGGCTGGAGGGCCCCCATGTCTTCCATAGTTGTATTTATAGCTCTCAAATCTTGTAACGATCTCCATTTTCCTGATTTTTTCTTAATAACGAAAATAGGAGTATTCCAGGGGCTATTAGAAGGCTCTATATGGCCAGCTGTCAGTTGTTCCATAACTAAATCCTCAGCTGCCTATAACTTTTTAGCTGTTAAAGGCCATTGCTCCACCCATACCGGGTCATCAGATTTCTAGCTAATAGGGTTGGCAGCAAGAGCAACAGCCTCTAGGATACATTTGAATATCCCAGACCATCTCTATTCTTGTTAGGAACTGCCTCTAATGGAGAAACAGTTTTCTGCTGATCTTTACCAAACCCCTTATCAGGATTATACCTCATTTTCAGCATTTGATTAGTAACCTTTTCATCTGGGCTATAGAAATGCATTGCCATCTGAGATAATATATCTCTCCCCCATAGGAAAAAGGTAGTGAAGGAAAGTAAAAACCAAAACTGTGCTATTGTTTGACCTTCATTAATTTGCACAGTTTTAGTAGGCAGCAAGACCAAAACTTTTATTTCCCCAATATAATCAGAATCTACTACACCAGGCACCACCAAAATTCCTTGAAGAGAAAGCAAGTTAGGCTCCAGCACAAGTCCTACAATGCCCTCAGGTAGGGGGCCAGCCACTCCCATTGGAGTCAGAGTAACAGGCATGTCAGGAGTTAATATTATTGCGGTGGTGGAACTGAGGTCCAGTCCTGCACTACCTGAGGAGTTCTGCAATGCGGTTGCCCCTATTGTTGTCTGGGGCTGGGGGGGCTGCCCCTGCTGCCCGTTTTCCTGAAACTGGGAAAAATTACCTCCCTGTACTTGGAGGTGAGCATAGTCTCATCCTTATGAAATTTAAATCTGCAGTCTTTTGCCCAATGATACCCTTTCTGGCATCAGGGGCAAAGTCCCTTTGGGGGGGTTGGTATTAGTTTGTATTGGCATGGCTTTTTGTCCCTGCTAGGCAGGACACTGCTAGGCAGGTGCACTTGCGGCCAAATGCACCATTTGGCCGCAAGAGAAACATTTTTTATTTGTAGAATCGTTTACATTATGATTAATTTTTCATTCTTTTTCTTTCTTTTTTTTTTTTTTTTAGCCTAGGTGAGGCCCCCCTGAGGGGGTTTTCTCCAAGGAGCAGGCTCTGTATATTGTTCATGTGTCTACTTTAAAAGCTCCTTTGTTTAAAAAAAAAGAAAGAAAGAAAGAAAAAAAACACCTCTTTATCTTTCTCAGCCTTAGGCAATGCTCTGGAGGCTTTGAAGGCAAAGTGGGGAACACCTGGGCCCTGGGAGGTGCAAGCAGAGGTGGTGGTAGTTGCCTTAAATCAGAAAGTGGTGGATAAATTTTTAAAGTTTTGCTTAGAGGGGGACGGGGCTCACCAGGGCACCTGGCCGCAGTGTCCTGTAAGCCCTCTCCTTCCTTGGGAGGTATAGCACAGTCTCCCTCCTTTTCTTTGTCAATGGCAGAAAACATGATCTGTGCAGAAGGTCGAGACCCACCATCCAACGCTATAGCCTCCCAGATAGGCTATCTAACAGCCTCATGACTGTGGTCCAGGACATTTCTAATTATATTCCACAGAGCAAAAGCATCTATAGGAACCTTTTCTGGCCCATGCAAAGTATAAAACAAATGTAGAAATTTAGACAGTCTTCCTGTGCTTACTTTAATGCCTCTATGGGCTAACATATGAAGTAATATTTCAATAAACATTTGTCTATTCTCAGATGCAGAGAAACCCATTCTTCTAGAGAATATTCTTATTGATTCTGTACCCTCTTCACCCTGCCTAAACTGCAGAGGGGTGCCGGCCACCCACAGGTACAATCCTAACCATCCCGCATTACAACCTCAGATTACTTACTCTTCAGTGTCCCCTGTTCTGGGCACCACTTGCTGGAGTCCAACTCCAGCAGCCAGGGATTCAACCTGAAGAGGTGAACAGTGTTAGCGAATGAGGCAGCCTCTCAATTTTCTTTTGGACTGCCTGTTTATTCCAAGTTTAAGATTCTCTTTTATAGTTTTACAAAAGCATTAGGCCAGAGGTTTGACATTTTCAGTTCCTCCTCTCCCAGATTTATTATCTCCATAAATCATTGTTGCTCTTCAAACAGAATTCCTGCTTTAGTGATTCTCTTGGAATCAACCTTATCACCTATTATCCACCTCCTCTGATGTGTCCTATAGTTAACTTGTGATTGCATTGTAACTCATGCTACATTCCTCAGTTTACTACTTATCTTCCTAAATCCTGTTTGCCCCTAACATCCTGAGCTCACTATCTCTTAACAAGGCTTCTAGTTATAAAGTCTCTAAAAATCCCTAACTTCTATAAGCTATAGTAAAATATGCTAACTTTACAACATTCTTTAAATCTTTAACTTCTAACTATTTTAATTATTTCTAAGCCCTAAATTCAGTAAACTCCTTTGCCATAAACATTCTCCTCACAAATAGGCTTCAGATATCAATCCCTCTTATGGCCTCAAGCTACGGCCTATGTGCTCATCCTGGAACACCCTTTTGTAAAAGTCCTTGAACAAATGTCAAAGATTAACTTTATGAATTATTTTCTGAGCAATGCTGTAGAAGGCTTTGTGCCTTCTCATGCTCCTCTCAAGAACAATAGCACCTTAATATTCCTTTTCAGTCAACTCAGCAGAGGAGAGAAAAGACAAGTCAGAATTACAAGGCCTAACTCCTTCATCCCGGGATCTGTGCCTGCGGAATGAGGAGAGGGCCTGGGGACCGTGCCTCTATTTGTCAGTAATGCTTAATGCAGCTCCTGACACTTCTCCATCTTTGGCTGCAAATAATATGATCAGTCTTATTTTGGTATTGACCCTCTGGTGATGTCCATGTGTAGAGTCTCGTGTTGTTGGTAGAGGGTGTTTGCTTTGACCAGTGCATTCTCTTGGCAAAATTCTGTTAGCACTTGACCTGCTTTGTTTTGTACTCCAAGGCCAAATTTGCCTGTTACTCCAGGTATCTCTTGACTTCCTACTTTTGCATTCCAGTCCTCTATAATGAAAAAGACATCTTTTGGGGGTGTTAGTTCTAGATCTTGTAAGTCTTCATAAAACCATTCAACTTCAGCTTCTTCAGCATTACTGGTTGGGGCATACACTTAGACTACTGTGATATTGAATGGTTTGCCTTGGGAATGAACAGAGATCATTCTTTCATTTTTGAGATTATATCCAAGTACTGCATTTTGGACTCTTGAAGACTATGATGGCTACTCCATTTTTTTCTAAATGATTCTTGCCCACAGTAGTAGATATAATGGTCATCTGAGTTAAATTCACTCATTCCAGTCCATTTTTGTTCGCTGATTACTAAAATGTCAGTGTTCACTCTTGCCATCTCCTGTTTGACCACTTCCAATTTGCCTTGATTCATGGACCTAACATTCCAGGTTGCTATGCAATAATGTTCTTTACAGCACCAGACTTTATTTCCATCATCAGTCACATCCACAACTAGTTGTTGTTTTTGCTTTGGCTCTTAAAATTAATGGCACATATTTGCTTTATTTTTTTTATTTTTAATATAAATTTATTTATTATAATTGGAGGCTAACCATATCATGTTTGACCTGGAAAGTCACTGAAACTGTTATATATATTAGAATATTAAATCAGATGATATAGGTGATATTCAAATTGAAGAATAAAGAAAGAATTTAAAATAGGAATTTCACCTTAGACTATTTTCATTTCTGTCTGGCACATTTATTGATTTTAGAAATTGCTATTACACACCTCCCAGAGTAATGGAAATAAAAGCAAAAATAACCAAATGGGACGTAATTAAACTTAAAAGCTTTTGCACAACGAAGGAAACTATAAGCAAGGTGAAAAGACAGCCTTCAAAATGGGAGAAAGTAATAGCAAATGAAGCAACTGACAAAGAATTAATCTCAAAAATATACAAGCAACTCCTGCAGCTCAATTCCAGAAAAATAAATGACCCAATCAAAAAATGGGTCAAAGATCTAAACAGACATTTTTCCAAAGAACACATCCAAATGGCTAACAAACACATGAAAAGATGCTCAACATCACTCATTATCAGAGAAATGAAAATCAAAACCACAATAAGGTACCATTTCACGCCAGTCAGAATGGCTGCTATCCAAAAGTCTATAAGCAATAAATGCTGGAGAGGGTGCGGAGGAAAGGGAACCCTCTTATATTGTTGGTGGGAATGCAAACTAGTACAGCCACTATGAAGAACAGTGTGGAGATTCCTTGAAAAACTGGAAATGGAACTGCATTATGACCCAGCAATCCCACTGCTGGGCATACACACCAAGGAAACCGAATTGAAAGAGACACGTGTATCCCAATGTTCATCGCAACACTGTTTATAATAGCCAGGACATGGAAACAACCTAGATGTCCATCTGCTGTGGATAAGAAAGCTGTGGTACATATACACAATGGAGTATTACTCAGCCGTTAAAAAGAATACATCTGAATCAGTTCTAATGAGGTGGTTGAAACTAGAGCCTGTTATACAGAGCAAAGTAAGTCAGAAAGAAAAATACCAATGCAGTATATTAACACATATATATGGAATTTAGAAAGATGGTAACAATGACCCTATATGCGAGTCAGCAAAAGAGACACAGATGTAAATAACAGACTGTTGGACTCTGTGAGAGAAGGTGAGGGTGGGATGATTTGACAGAATAGCATTGAAACATGTATATTATCATATGTGTAATAGATTGCCAGTCCAGGTTCAATGCATGAGACAAGGTGCTCAGGGCTGATGCACTGGGATGACTCAGAAAGATAACATGGGGAGGGAGGTGGAGGGGGTTTCAGGGTGGGGAACACATGTAGACCCCATGGCTGATTCATGTGAATGTATGGCAAAAACCACCACAGTATTGTAAAGTAATTAGCTTCCAATTAGATGTAAAATAAAAGAAATCTCTATTTCTACCATATACTGAAAATGGATTAGAAGAAGGAACATGGAATTTAGTTAAAGTAATAATTATTGCATTGTGCATTTAATATGTACCTGACACTCTTGTGCTTGACTAACTCACTGATCCTTCTAACTACCCTACAAGACAGTATTACTAGCACCATTGTGTAGCAGGGATAAATGAGCTCAGGTTAATAAAATAATTCTCCTTCAGATATGTAATCTTAGGTATGGAGTTGAGGCCCTAAACTAGACAGTATTAATCCACACTATCTTGTTCTATGTCATGAAGTAATAAGCCTTAAAAATAGATTGAAATGTTTCTACATTGTAACTTAAAATATTTTGTTTGAAACTTACACAGAATAAAACCAACTTTCTTTCAATTTAAATGATTTGCCAAAGAATTGAGAAATAGTTGAAACTGGGATAATATATAGATTTTCTAAAATTAAATTCATTTTAACTTTGTAAGAACTTAAAACCTAGTAATAAAATATTAGAATTATGTCTGATGAAATTAATGGGGAAAAGGTACTCTAGTCAGAAGCTCAAATAATGCGTATTGTGTGCTATCCAATCCACGTTCCTAAATATTGTTGTTCACTGCTGTTGTTCAGTTGCTCAGTAGTGTCTGACTCTGCAATCACATGGACTGCAGCACTCCAGGCTTCATTGTCTTTCACTATCTCTCAGCGTTTGCTCATGCTGTGACCACTGTTTCATTGATGCTATCCAACTATCTTATCCCCTATTGCCCCCTTCTCCATTTGCCTTTATTTTTCCAAGCATTAGGCTGTTTTCCAATGAGTTGGATTTTCACATCAGATGGCCAAAGTATTGCAGCTTCAGCATTAACCCTTCCAATGAATATTCAGGATTTATTTCCTTTAGGATTGCCTGGATTGGTCGATTTGTAGTCCAAAGTACTCTCAAGAGTCTTCTCCAGCACCACAATTCAAAAGCATCAGTTTTTCAGTGCCCAACTTTCTTTATGGTCCAACTCTCACATCAATATGTGACTACTGGAAAAACCATAGCTTTGATTATACAGGCCTTTGTTGGCTAAGTGATGTCTCTGTTTTTTAATACTCTGTCTAGTTTTGTCATAGTTTTCCTTCCAAGAAGCAAGTGTATTTTAATTTTGTGGCTGCACTGATTTTGGAGTTCAAGAAAATAAAGTCTGCCACTATTTCTACCTTTTCCCACCTATTTGACATGAAAACCAGTGTGTTATTCTATGTCTGGTTCCCATTATTGCTTCTTGGCCTGCATACAGGTTTCCCTCGTATTTCCATCTCTTTAAGAATATTTCAGTTTGTTGTAATCGATACAGTCAAAGGCTTTAACATAGTCAATGAAGCCAGGCTTCCCTGATGGCTCAGTGGTAAAGAACCTGCCTGCCAATGCAGAAGATATGGGTTCGATCAGGAAGACACCCTGGAAAAGGAAATGGTGACCCACTTTAGTATTCTTGCCTGAGACATCTCATGAACAGTGGAGCTTGGCATGTTGCAGTCCATAGAGTCACAAAAGAGTCCAACAAGACTCTGCAATCAAATAATGACAGAGACACAGTCAAAGGTTTGACATAGTCAGTGAAGCAGAAGTATGTGCTTTTCTGAAATTCCGTTGCTTTTCTATGATCCAGCGGATATTGGCAACTTGATTTCTGCTTTTCTAAATTCAATTTCTACATCTGGATGTTCTCAGTTCATATAATGCTGAAGCCTAGTAGGAAGGATTTTGAGCATTAACTTGCTAGCATGTGAAATAAAGGCAACAGTACTGCAGTTTGTATATTCTTTGGTATTGTCCTTCTTTGGGACTGGAAAGAAAACTGACCTTTTCCAGTCTTGTGGCCACTGTTGAATTTTCCAAATTTGCTGACGTATTGAATGCAGATCTTTAACAGCATCATCTTTTAGAATTTTAAGTAGCCCAGCTGGAATGCCATTACCTCCACTAGCTTTGGTCATAGCAATGCTTCCTAAGGCCGACTTGAATTCACCCTTCAGGATATCTGGCTCTAGGAAAGAAAGCACACCATCCTGGTTATCTGGGTCATTAAGAACTTTTTGGTTCTGTATATTTTTGCCACCTCTTCTTAATCTCTTCTGCTTTTGTTAGGTCCTTGCCGTTTCTGTCCTTCATTATGCTCATCCTTACATGAAATGTTCTCTTGGTATCTAATTTTCTTGAACGAATTTCCAATCTTTCCATTTTATTATTTTCCTCTATTTCTTTGCATTGTTTACTTAAGAAGGCTCTCTTATCCATCCTTGCTATTCTCTAGAACTTCACATTCATTTTTTTCCCTTTGCCTTTCAGTTCTTTTCTCAGCCATTTGTAAGGACTTCTAAGACATCCCTTTGCTATCTTGAATTTCTTTTTCTTGGGGATCATTTTGATCACAGCCTTCTGTACGAGGTTGCAACCTTCTCTTCATAGTTCTTCAGGCACTCTGTCTTCCAGATCTATTCCCTTGAATTTATTTTTCACCTCCATTGTAAGGGATTTAATCATAAGGATTTTAATTTAGGTCATGCCTAAATAGCCTAGTGGTTTTTT
This sequence comes from Ovis canadensis, assembly GCF_042477335.2. Taxonomy (NCBI): domain Eukaryota; kingdom Metazoa; phylum Chordata; class Mammalia; order Artiodactyla; family Bovidae; genus Ovis; species Ovis canadensis. The sequence continues at coordinate 137,906,688 of NC_091245.1, forward strand.
GAATTTATTTTTCACCTCCATTGTAAAGGAGTTAATCATAAGGGATTTAATTTAGGTCATGCCTAAATAGCCTAGTGGTTTTCCCTACTTTCCTCAATTTAAACCTGAATTTTGCAATAAGGCACTCATGATCTGAGCCACAGTCAGCTCCAGGTCTTGTTTTTTGCTAACTATATAAGGCTTCCCTTAAATATTATGTATTTTAATACAGTTAATCCACAGAATAACCATATGAGAAAATTTATTATTATTTCCACTTTTCAGATGATGAAATTAAGGTACAAAAAATAAAATAATATAAAAACATATCTCAATGTCATCGAAATGATAGCTAGGAAAACCAGAATTCAGACACATAAAGTTTTCATCTGCAGTTTTTGTTTTAAGTCCAAAAAAAGGTTACATTTCAATTTTTTTTTGGGGGGGGGGAGAGATTAGGAGGATTTCTATTAGTAGAAATGAGAAAAGCAGAGACAGCAAATGCTGTTTCATATTTTTACCCCAAGAAATGCAGAATATAAGTGAAAGTTTTACATTGCTGTGTTTAGTTGTCCAATGTATGCTATATAGATGGAAATAATCTGCAATAAAAAATAATCTGGGGGACTAAATCCTAAACCAGAAATCTGAATGGAAATTTGAAATTCATCTACCATAGGAGTTATTTAAGCAAAGAGAGTAGAAATAACATTATTAATTTTAAAAATCACAATTATAATATATTCTATAATAATTTAAGGTAATTGAAGAGAAACTCCAAGGTAAGGGAATGTCAAAGGTAAAAACAGAAACTCAAGTAAGATAGTACATGTTGCTAGAGGGCATCAGAGGGCAGACACACTGAAACCATAATCATAGAAAACTACCCAATCTTATCACACAGACCACAGCCTAGTCTAACTCAATGAAACTAAGCCATGCCCTGTGGGGCCACCCAGAACGGGCAGGTCATGGTGGAGAGGTCTGATAGAATGTGGTCCACTGGAGAAGGGAATGGCAAACCACTTCAGTATTCTTGCCTTGAGAACCCCATGAACAATATGAAAAGGCAAAATGATAGGACACTGAAAGAGGAACTCCCCAGGCTGGTAGGTGCCCAATATGCTACTGGAGATCAGTGGAGAAATAACTCCAGAAATAATGAAGAGATGGAGTCAAAGCAAAAACAATGCCCAGTTGTGGATGTGACTGGTGATAGAAGCAAGATCCATTGCTGTAAAGAGCAATATTGCATAGGAACCTGGAATGTTAGGTCCATGAATCAAGGCAAATTGGAAGTGGAGAAACAGGAGATGGCAAGGGTGAATGTCTACATTCTAGGAGTCAGCGAACTAAAATGGACTGGGTTGGGTGAATTTGACTCAGATGACCATTACATCTACTACTGTGGGCAGGAATCCCTTCGAAGAAATGGATTAGCCATCATGGTTAACAAAAGAGCCTGAAATGTAGTACTTGGATGCAATCTCAAAAATGACAGAATGATCTCTGTTCATTTCCAAGACAAACCATTCAATATCATGGTAATCCAAGCCTATGCCCCAACCAGAAATGCTGAAGAAGCTGAAGTTGAGTGGTTCTATGAAGACCTACAAGACCTTCTAGACTAATACCCAAAAAATATGTCCTTTTCATTATAGGGGACTGGAATGCAAAAGTAGGTAGTCAAGAAATACCTGGAGTAACAGGCAAATTTGGCCTTGGAGTACAGAATAAAGCAGGGCAAAGGCTAATTTTTTAGTTTTGCCAAGAAAACGCAGTAGTCATAGCAAACACTCTCTTCCAACAACACAAGAGAAGACTCAACACATGGACATCACCAAATGGTCAACACTTAAATCAGATTGATTATATTCTTTCCAACCAAATATGGAGAAGCTCTATACAGTCAGCAATAACGAGACTGGGAGCTGACCGTGGCTCAGATCATGAAGCATTTATTGCCAAATTCAGACTCAAATTGAAGAAAGTAGGAAAAACCACTAGACCATTCAGGCATGACCTAAATCAAATCCCTTATAATTATACAGTGGAAGTGAGAAAGAGACTTAAGGGACTAGATCTGATGACAGAGTGCCTGAAGAACTATGAACGGAGTTTCCTGACATTGTACAGGAGACAGGGATCAAGACCCTCCCAGTGGAAAAGAAATGCAAAAAAGCATAGTGGCTGTCTGAGGAGGCCTTACAAATATCTGTGAAAAGAAGAGAAGCGAAACACAAAGGAGAAAAGGAAAAATATAACCATCTGAATGCAGACTTCCAAATAATAGCAAGAAGAGATAAGAAAGCATTCCTCAGCGATTAATGCAAATAAATAAAAGAAAACAACAGAATGAGAAAGACTAGAGATCTCTTCAAGAAAATGAGACATACCAAGGGAACATTTCATGCAAAGATAGGCTCAATAAAGGACAGAAATGGTCTGGACCTAACAGAAGAAGAAGATATTAAGAAGAGGTGGCAAGAATACACAGAAGAACTGGACAAAACAGATCTTCATGGCCCAGATAATCACGATGATGTGATCACTCATCTAGAGCCAGACATCCTGGAATGTGAAGTCAAGTGGGCCTTAGAAAGCATCACTATGAACAAAGCTAGTGGAGGTGATGGAATTCCAGTTGAGCTATTTCAAATCCTGAAAGATGATGTTGTGAAAGTGCTGCACTCAATATGCCAGGAAATTTGGAAAACTCAGCAGTGGTCACAGGACTGGAAAAGGTCAGTTTTCATTCCAATCCAAAGAAAAGCAATGCCAAAGAATGCTCAAACTACCACACAACTGCACTCATCTCACATGCTAGTAAAGTAGTGCTCAAAATTCTCCAAGCCAGGCTTCAGCAATATGTGAACTGTCAACATCCAGATGTTCAAGCTGGTTTTCGAAAAGGCAGAGGAACCAGAGATCAAATTGCCAACATTCGCTGGATCATCGAAAAAGCTAGAGAGCTCCAGAAAAACATCTATTTCTTCTTTATTGACTATGCCAAAGCCTTTGACTGTGTGGATCACAATAAACTGTGGAAAGTTCTTCAAGATTAGGGAATACCAGACCACCTGACTTGCCTCTTGAGAAACCCATATGCAGGTCAGGAAGCAACAGTTAGAACTGGACATGGAACAACAGACTGGTCCAAAACAGGAAAAGTAGTACATCAAGGCTGTATATTGTCACCCTGCTTATTTAACTTATATGTAGAGTACATCATGAGAAATGCTGGGCTGGAAGAAGCACAAGCTGGAATCAAGATTGCTGGGAGAAATATCAATAACCTCAAATATGCAGATGACACCACCCTTATGGCAGCAAGTGAAGAGGAACTAAAAAGCCTCTTGATGAAAGTACAAGAGGAGAGTGAAAATGTTGGCTTAAAGCTCAACATTCAGAAAACGAAGATCATGGCATCTGGTCCCATCACTTCTTAGGAAATCGATGGGGAAACAGATTTTCATTTTTGCTTTTTTCTTTGGGGAGGGTGGTCCAAAATTACTGTAGACGGTGATTGCAGCAATGAAATTAAAAGACGCTACTCCTTGGAAGGAAAGTTATGACCTACCTAGACAGCATATTAAAAAGCAGAGACATTACTTTGCCAACAAAGGTCCATCTAGTCAAGGCTATGGTTTTTCCAATGGTCACGTATGGATGTGAGAGTTAGACTGTGAAGAATGCTGAGCACCAAAAAAATTGATGTTTTTGAGCTGTGGTGTTAGAGAAGACTCTTGAGAGTCCCTTGTACTGCAAGGAGATCCAGATAAGTCCTGGGTGTTCATTTGAAGGACTGATGCTAAAGCTGAAACTCCAATACTTTAGACACCTCATGCGAAGAGTTGACTCTTTGGAAAAGATCTTGATGTTTGGAGGGATTGTGGGGGCGGGGGGGGGGGACAAGAAGGGACTACAGAGGATGAGATGGCTGGATGGCATCACTGACTCGTTGGACATGAGTTTGAGTAAACTCCAGGAGTTGGTGATCAACAGGGAGGCCTGGCTTGCTGTGGTTCAAAGAGTATAACACGAGTGAACGACTAAACTGAACTGAACTGAACTGATAATAATTCATCTGTATATTTAAGGTTATAATTTATACCAAGAGTTCTTCTCATGTGCAAATGAAAGTGTTAGTCACTCATTCGTGTGTGAGTTGTATCCCCATAGACTGGAGCCCTCCAGGCTCTTCTGTCCATGAGTTTCTCCAGAGAATACTGGAGTGGGATGCCATTCCCTTCTCCAAGGGATCTTCCTGACCTATGTCTCGAATCCTGGTCTCGCAACCTGCAGGCAGATTCTTTCCCATCTGAGCCACCAGGGAAGCTAATATGTTTTTTTTTTTTTTTAACTCAAAATATGTAGGTTTAAATATATTACTTTATTTAAACTTGTATATTGTTTAATTTAATGTCAGAGATATCCTATATATAACAGAGAAGAATTTCAAGACAACTCAGGAGGAATAGTCAGTTAAGTAGTAAGGGCTGTGTAGATGAGAACTGATCCAAATATAAAGCAAATTTCAAGAGTTTCAGGGGTAGGTGAATGATGAGCCAGTGAAACTGACAAGATATTCTGTATTTTCAAAAGATTTTCAGAGAAAGAAAGGAGAGTTTAAAGAGTTGGTTAGAACTAAAGAAAACAAAATAACTGTTAGGATAGGACAAAATAGAACACACTTAGATATGGGGAAGAGAACTGATGGAGAAAAATAAAGCACAGAATTGGGGATGTGGTGGTGAATAGATTTTATTCCTTGTGACTTGAGTGAATAAAATCAAAACGCCTCATTTTTTTTTTCATTACAGATCAAGGACACTCTAGTCAGTAAGAGAAGTTTTAGTAGAAATGATGGGATAAGAAGCTGAAACACTTGAACTGGACAGGCTCAGAAGCATAGCCACTAAATTAATACATCGAGAATAAAAAATGGGAGTATAGTACTCTTACTCCAACAAAAAGAAAATGGCATCGACATATAAGGAAGTATATTAAGGGATCAGGAAGGGAAATATTTTCAATTAAGTTTATGGCATCTATTGCTCAGCATTCTGTCTCATGTACTTTTACTGAGAATATGGTTCTTAATCACTTCAACCGTTTAAAGGCTGAAGAATAAGACTCATATTTCACTATCATAATACAATTATTTGACATTCATTTCACTGTTATGTCAAGTAGACAATGGTAAAACCTAAATCTGAATGTATTCCCAAATGGGTCAATAAAGGATTTCTGTCATCATAAATGTTAATGGAAATAATATTTTAATGATAATTACCACAATCTACACTGGAGCCCAGAGAAGGCAGTAAAGTCAATCACTAAATTATTTATTATCAATTAGTATTTCAGTGTCTATAGGAATCTTATGGTTATTTCATCAAATACTGAGAGTTGTGTGTGCAACAAATTAACTTTTAAAAATTTCGTTTGATTTCTCTATTTTAATTATAGTCATTTTAATCTTCAATTCATGAAGCTTTTTTTTTTTTTTTGCCTGCTTGAATGTCCAAAAGATGCTACACAGCTCTTGAAGGAAAACAAAATAACAAAATCATTTGAAAAAAACTGCAGCTGAACGCTGTCCTTTTAACATTAAATGTCTTTATGCATTGTGGATTCCATGAAAAGTGCCATAAAAGTGTAAACCCATGATTTTTAAAGTTTCTATAGAATCTAGACTTACCATAAAGTTTTTATCAGAACACATGTTTCTAGAATCTCCTAAAAAGTTCCAGAAACATCTAGATACAAATCATGCACAAGAATGAAAGAAATAAGATGCAAGGAAACATCAATTAAATTGTTTGTGTTAGAATCATAGATGCATTGTCCTTGTGCAATAACAATTATTTTGGATTTTGCTGCATTATATAATTATTCTATATGCTGAACAGTTATCTGCAGCATGGATGATAATTCTTTACCAAAATTTTACAGGAGTATTTTCTGAAAAACTAAGGTAACAAATAAGAATAACTCTTTAAAATCAAAATAAAAAGTAATTCTTTAAATGTAATATGGGCCTCAAGGTCAGAGTTCACAGTGGTCAGCTATGATACAACATGCAGTTTTAGACAATATCTTAAGCCTGCTATAACAAATTGCCACAAACTCTATGGCTTAATGCAATACAAATTTAATATTATACAGTTCTGGAGACTAGAAGTTTAAAATCAGTTTCACTGGACTGAAACTAACATGTCTGGCTGGCCAAGCTCCTTTTGGAGGAACAAAGGGAGAATTTGTTTCCTCTCCTTTTCCAGCTTTTATGTTGTATGTTGTATGTCTTGACTCATGGACTCTTCTTCCATCATCAAAGTCAATGTCTTTCTCTCTGAATCCTAGTAGCTCAACTGGTAAAGAACCCACCTGCAATGCAGGTGACACTGGTTCGATTCCTGGGTCAGGAAGATCCACTGGAGGAGGGAAAGGCTACCCACTCCAGTACTCTTGGGCTTCACTGATGGCTCAGCTGGTAAAGAATCCTCCTGCAATGTGGGACACCTGGATTTTATCCCTGGGTTGGGAAGATCTCCTGGAGAAGGCAAAGGTTACCCACTCCAGAATTCTAGCCTCAAGAATTCCATGGACTGTATAGTCCATAGGGTCACCAAGAGTCAGACACAACTGAGCGACTTTCACTTTCACTACTTCTCTCAACTATCTTCACACAGATTTCTTCTCCAGTAGCCTGGGTCAATTAACTCTTACATACGGAAACCTGTAATGGCATTTAGAGTCCACCTGAAAAATTCAAACTAATCATCCTATCTCAATAACATTAACATAATAATATATGCAAATTCTTTCTTTTTTGCCACACTTGATAACTTTCACAGTTTCTGTGGATAAAGATATGGATATCTTTGGGGGATCCATTATTTAACCTACTACAGCACACAAAGCATACAATAATCTATAGCATGTTATCTAATGTGTTTTCCCTTTATCTAAGACTGTCAGGAAAACCCTTAATAATTGAGAGCTTGCATATTGAAAGAAGCATATGGTGTCAGAAATCATGTTTCTACAAATCCTTGGAATACAGAGGCTGAGCTTCAGCTCCAAGAGCTGTTACTTTCTTTTCCCACAAATCTCCAAGAAGTGATGACTGTGAAGACATATTTCAGCAATATCACTTTTCTGTCAAAAACACTACCTAGCAAGTATTTGTCCATGGATGAAAGAGTAGAAATATAGCAATGAAAGCAGAATGTCATGAAATTGAATAAAAATCAAGAACTAGTTGTAGCCAAAATGCAGTGAGAATAATATCTCTGTACCAATTGTCTAATATTGTTTATATTTTTGTATAGATATATAATATATATGCATATCTGTTAATTGTATATATATATGCAACTATATACATAACCTAGATATAGATATACATATGAATAGATGGTTGATCATATTATAATTATGTATTACATGACGGTCTGGTTCTCCTCTACGATTGGTAGAGACAACAATGGCAGAAATGTAAATATAGTTTGAAATATTTTGTTGAAATCACAGATTAGTAACAGCAGGTGATATACACTTGCTTTAATTTCAAGTGGGAAAGAATGAGTGTGCCTTGGAAAGCAGAGTTCTGGACAAATTTTAACATGGCTTATTGTGGCATGACAAGTGTGCAAATTCAGATCTTCACAAGTTTCTACTGAGACATGAAGTTTAGTGTCTATGTGCCACTAATTTGAATATTATTTGTGGTCATCTTTGTTAGTTAACTCTTCATATATTTATATAATATCTCTTCAAATAGAATTTCTACCCCATATGGAATAGATCATAGTTCAGGCATAAGATATAAGTATACATAACAATACATATTCTTAGAAAAATCTTGTTTCCTTTCTGACAATGGAAAACCCAGGAGTTCAAAGTTAATTGTGAAGTCACTCAAGCAAAACTTTCTCATTTATTATAGCACCTATGAGATCACGTCACACATAGCATGTAATCAGTAAAAGAATATTAAGTAGAACATATTAATGTAATTTGTAAAATAAAATAATCTACACTCAGCTAAATAATTTATTTTCAAAATGAGAAAAAATTTAATGTGTTCAACATCAGGAAATTCTTAGCCAAATGGATGTTGTCATGTTTTTCTGTGGAAAAATAGTAAGAGTATTTGAAGAATATGCTCTTATTTTTCATCTGTTGTTTAGATCCGTGGCTTGAATGCATAGATATTTCTCTGATGATTTACCTGGATTTAAGATAGCTTCTCATAATGAAGAAAGTAAAGTAGATTTTATATAAACATCTGTATCTGGACACATTGCCAACCAAAGTGAAAGTCAC